>NC_092877.1:322569287-323169287 GCF_028372415.1 Notamacropus eugenii
CTGAACAGCCAGCCCCCAAGAGGCATAGTCAATAGCACAGTTTCCCCAGGTCTCCATGGTTTCTAAAGGACAGAAAAGTGTTGTGATGGTAGCAATGTCTCCCAGGTAGGCTAGTTTAGTTTTTTTTCCTTAAAAGGTAACAAAGTTGTTCTGGAGACCTGATTGGCTCAGTTGACTAAGGTTTGGGTCATTGCCTTAGCTTCTTGGTGGGGCCTAAGTACAAAAGCCAGCCCATGAGGAAGCAGTGCTCAGGCTTCACTGTGCCACTGGCATTGCCAACACTCAGACTGGAAAATTTTTCTGAATCATAGTTGTATCCTTACTGAGTATCCTTTCCATGCTATAGCTAAGAAAACTTTCTTTTATTAACTTTTAGTATCTCGTTCCATTCTGATTCCAAATCTGAAACACCAGACAGGCCTGAATCAAGCCCAGCCCGAAATAAGTCCTTAAAAGGAAAGATGATGAATCTCTCCTTGAATGTTAATAAAGTAGAAGCAAATTGTTACTGAAGGCTGTACTTAGGTTATGTCATAAATTATGACCTCTGGTCTTTTCTTGCTCTCCTTGCAATGCCATTTTCCCTTTGGTAATCTCCATCATCTGGGACCCTGTGCTGCTCAATAATTCAAGACCCTAACTTTGCCCTTCTTTGCAATTATTCTTCCTTGAATTCACCTAATCTAGAGGACTAATTTAAGCTAAAAAATGAATTCCTAATATCCCAGTTTAATCTGTTGACTTTCTCAAGCAAAACATCAATGACCTCCTAGTAAGCAACTGCTTACCCAGAGAAGCAAAATGGAAAGTTCTAGCTTCTTGGCCAGGGTAGTGGAAGAGATACTTAGGGTCCCTAAATAGATAGGGATAAGTGTAGTGCTTTCTAAATGCCTCAAATTATATTATATTACAATGAATTTTTTTTACTTTTTAATAGATTTTATGAATATATTTTATTTTTACATTGACCTGTATCTCTTCCAGAAACCCATCCCTTATAGCCAAGAATAAAAAAGAAAATTGAAAAAAGAGAGAGAGGGAGAAAGAACAGGAGGGGGAAAGGGAGCAAAATGGACCAATTTTGAAAAAATCCACCATATGTAATGTTCCACACAAGGTCCCCCCAGGATGGTGTTTTTATATCTTTTTAGGGCTGTTCTTTGCAATTTTTCAGCATTCATTTCAGATTGTTTGGATTCATTGTTCTTTCCATTTACATTATTAGTCATTTTGGATGCAGCTTTCTTGACTTTGCTTACTTCACTTTGCATCAGTTCATTTAAGTCTTTCTGTTTCTCTGTATCCATCATGCTAGTTGTTGCATCATAAATAATACATTACACACAGGGAGTATACTGGCAAGTATTTAACTGGCCTTACAGGAGGGAAAATGTATTCCTGGCACAGTTTTAAGTTTAATCTTCATTATTATGTTTTTCTATCATGTTTTTCGGTCTAGACAATCAACAAAACAATACATCAAGCCCTGATTTATAGTTCTTGCTGATTTTCAAGGCATAAATGCTCATGCTGAAAATATAATAATCCATTCTGCATGAACTGGTTCCAGCACACCTCTAATTACACGATTTGTTTAGTTATTCCCCAGCTGATAGGCATTTCCTTGTGTTCCACTTCTTTGCTACCACCAAAAAAAATGCTACTCTAAATATTTTGATGCATATAGAGTCTTTTTGGTCAACACATTACAAGCATTTTATTATGAGCCTACTGTGTGCAGAGTACTCATCTAAAAATGGGAAATCTTTAATTTAGCTAAGTCACAGTCTTAAATCTTTTGATGCTATTCAGAAAACCAACTGTTCCATTTGCATCAAGACTGTCCCTGAAACTATTCCTTGAATACCAATGAAATCACAACTCCTGGAATATCCCCTTCGCTGGGACCTGTACTACTGGACCATTCTCTTCTAGCTACTGGTCTGAACATGGAATGATAAATGGTACCTCTTCTGGGAGTTAATATGTTTTAGTTCTCTTTATAATTGCATCTCTAAATAACCATGTTCAAAATGGAAGAAGGCAAAAGCTGGAAAGAATATTTTAAAATAATTTCAAACCTAAAATCCAGATGTTACCATTGTATCAAACTCAGTGGTAAAATATGGCTTCTGGTTTTTTAATCTCTTATACCTTCTCTGTCCTTTTTTTAAAAAAAAAATATTTATTAATCTTTTCTGTCTCTTCATGATGACCTTGACAAAATTTTTGATTTGTCGTCCCTGAATGTGTTCCGTCAAAAGGAACATAGTATTTTATTCTTTAGTATTAATAAACTGAACTCATTATTCACTGACACTGTACTGTATGCCAGGCACTGATATTCAAAGAACAATTTAAGGTTACCTATGCTATCATCTCTGATCCTATAAAAATATCATACCTGCCTTCAAGGAGCTTATAATCTCTAAAGAGAGAAAATGCTTTTGGAAGGATGGGAAACAGAAGATGGGCCTGGCCCTATTATTTCACTGATCTAGGAACTCATGGTGAGAAAACTCCATCTAGCAATCCACGTTTTGAGGATTTATATTCTTAGTAAATTGCCAGGGTAAGGGATTAAGGATTTACCCAGACTTCTGCAGGCACCTTGCATCAGAGGAGAAAATGGACCCAGATTTCCTTGACTCTGAGGTCAGCTCTCTACCACTACACTAAGATAAATAGAGCTCCATGGTCTGCTCAGTGCTTTCCATGAATTATCTCCCTTGAGCCTCACAACAAGTTTGTTAGATAAGAATCAGAGTATATTATCCTCCATCTGAAGATGAGGAAACTGAGGCAGAGGGAAATTAAGTGGCTTGTCCAGGGTCACACAGCTATTAAATGAATGAGGCAGGCTTCACACCCAAGTCTGACTCATAAACAGTACTGTATCTGCTCATTGTACAAGTGTACTTGGAGAAGGGAAGGATACTGAATATAAGTTCGTGAAGCAATACACAGACCTAAAAATAGTGGAAAGAAGAGATTATTTCCAACTATGAAGAATCAGGAAAGCTTCAGGGATGAGATAGCATTTGGGCTGGGTGTTGAAGAAAGATTGGATTTCATTCCCACTACATATGAGAAGCAACCTTGCATGGAGACTGGAAAGCTGACCTTGGAGTCAAAGAAATCTGGGTTCAAGGCTTGCCTTGAAACTGTGTGGTTGCCATTCATTTTATCTCTCAATGCCCATGCATTACTATAAGACTAAAGGCTGCCAATTGACAGAAGTCAAGGAAATACCTACCTATACCAATTAAATCACAAGTCTATTTTTAAAAAGATAAAGGAGGACACATTTTAGATATAGAGATTATTTAGAACATAATTTTATCAATTTTTTAAACTGCTTTCTATTCATGTTTTGGTTTCTTCCCTTTTTCTCTCCCCATTTACTTTGCCTTTACATTCTAAATTCTAATCTCTTTCCAAATGTGTCACAAGATGATTTCTGAGAAAATTCCTCAGTATAAAGCATGCCAGATGATCCATGCCTAAAGCCCTTACAGATGGCAAAACCTACTTAAGTCACCATCTGTTTGGAGGATCCCGAATGTTTTCCTAAGACACGAAGATCAATGCATGTCATGCCCACATTCAGAAACCATTTTCCCCAATGTAATTGGGGGCAATGTTTGAGGTATCCTGAAACAGCTTGTCTTAGGGGGCAGTACTGCATAATGGGTTATGTCCCCTCCATTCCCAGGCTCTCTGGTTTTTCAGCTAGGATTCTTTCCATGCCACTCTCTTGATTCATGGATTTTACCTTCAGTACTTACCCATGCCATGTCTCTCAGGTGGAAAGGGCTTTAACAGGTTCTGTTTGGCCCCAGAGAGAAGAACTAGGAGCAGTGGGTGGGAGTTGCAAAGAGGTAAATTTAGGCATAATACCAGGAAAAAAATGACTAGGGTCATCCAAAAGTTGAATGGGGGAGCAGAGGCAGGGAACCCCAAGTAAGTTGGTAGTGGTTCTTATATTGTAGAATTTCAAGAAAAATCAGATAACTTGTTGGGTATATTGGAGAGTGGGTTCTTTTATCTGTGTGGGTCTGGTCAGATGGTCATTGGAGCTTCTGTGATTCTGTATCCCATTAGTAATAACATTCCCCTGTATACTAGGAGGATAAAAAAGAAAAAGGATGGGAGAGAGGGGAAGCCTCTTGATAAAATTACTCTGAGTCTCATGTATTTTGAGTTTGTAGTTTCTATGAAATATGTATCCTAAGGGGGCAACTCTTTAAAAAGAAGGAACCAAATCCTTAGGCATCTTGTCGCTCAGAGGAGGGGACTTGAACAAAGCTTATATGCCCACGGGGAGGTCAGTTTTATTGTCCAGCCAACGAATCAAGGGAAGGCAGATAAGAAAGAGAAATGTGCTGGAAGAAACTCCCAAAGAAAGGACAGTTTTAAGAAAGGGATAAAAAGAGAAGTCAGTGTTTGGAAGAACCAGCAAGTGGTAGAATATGGCTAATAGGGTGGGGAGGGCAATAACATTTTAAGAAGTTGTGTTCTCCAGCCCCACATGAGAAACTCATATGACTTATACCCAGCCAAAGGAAGTCAAATATCAGTTGATAACACTAGATAAAAATTAAAATAGTAACACACTAATGTAATGTTTTCCTAGTTTACTACCTTGTAGATAGTCCAAGTACTATTATTTTGCACTAACTGAAACACTGGGTTGAACAATGTTCCTGGAGTGAAAAAAGATGTGATTTCAGACATTCGCAAGCTGTATGACTCTGAGCAAGTCACTTAACCTGTATCTGTTCATCTGTAAAACAAGGAAAACAAAAACACCTACCTCGGGGTTGTTGTGAGTATCAAAGGAGTTAATAGCTGTAAAGTATATTGTATATTGTAAACCTAAAACACTAGGTAAGGGCTAATCGTCATCATCATTGTCTCTGAGGCTCCAGAAGTTATGACTTACCCAAGATCACATGAGCAAATGAGAGTCAGAACCGCCTATTTTAAGGAAGGGAAACCAGGTATTGCCAGCCACAGAGGCAACATATAGTTGTTAGTGGTTAAAGGGCTGCTGGTATCGAGTGTTAGAAGAGTCAGAAATGACCTGGATTCAGGTTCTGCATGACTGACCAAGTTATATGACATTTCAATGTTCCTGACAACTTTTATCTAAGACTACAAACTGCAGAGTAGTTTCTGATCTGTATCAAGAATTGTTTCATTCCAACCAAAATAAGACCACAGGACAGACTTTCAGGACAAAGAAAGTCAGAGAAAGCCTGAACACCAAAAAGGAGAATTAGGGGAGAAGAACAGGGGGAGAGAAAGAAGTTGCTTTTCAATCTTCAGAAACTAGGGAGCCAAGAACCATAACCATAGAGCCCAGGATGAGGTAGACTTTCCCAAAGTGACACAGAAAGTCCACAAAGCAAACAGATTCACAGGAGGATGGGAAGAAAGCTGCAAAGATAAGTACATTCTATAATGCCCTTGTCCCTGGCACAGAGAAGTGCTTAATAAAATTTGTGCTGACTAACTGATAGATGTTCCTATACTTAGAGTTAAGGGTTAGAAAAATAATTGCAAGAAGAATGAAACAACTAGAGCTTCCCAAAAGGAATCCATGTGATTTGAGACTGAGATCAAGATATGTTTACTGGATGATAAAATTTAGAATCAGAAAACTTATCTTTATGAGTTCAAATCTACCTTAGACAGTTACTGGCTGTGCAACCCTGGGCAAGTCATCTAAGCCTTTTAGCCTCAGTTCTGCATCTGTAAAATGAATGGGAGAAGTATCACTCCAGTGTCCTTCAAGAAAACCTCAGTGGGGTCACAAAGAGTTGGAAATGACTGAAAACAACTAAACTAAATATTTAGAAGAGCAAGGGTGTCAGTAAGCTAGTAAGAAAGGAGAAAAACTAAAAGAACCTAATTTTTATGTATAAACAGAGGTTCTTGACCTGGGGTCTGTGGACTTGGGTTTTTTTTCATTTTGATAATTTTATTTCAATATCACTGGTTTACACTGTGATCCTGTTCTGAGAAGTAGTCCATGAGATTCATCAAATTCCCAAAGAATTCCATTTTTTAAAAAAGTGAATAACTTGTCAGCAGCAGCTCTAATGTCAGCATTCTTAGTTTAAGTTCAATGTTGGAATGAAATGAAACACTCACAAGTCATTGAACAGTTGAGAAAATGAGGTCAAATTTGCCCCAACACAGCAAAACTACACACAAAGAGACACAGTGGCACTTAGCGTGTCTGCTCATGGCCTTCCTCCTGTCTGTATGAAAATTCCTCTGGTCAGGAGGACTAGTCCTACCAGGGTGGGACTTTGATCTTCAGAAATCAGTCAAGTTATAGGGGCCCCAGCTGCATGTGGGTGAAACTTGTCATTCCCAGGTGACCACCATAAAGCTGTCAGGGAAATGGGGCCAATCAGTTTCTGGGATTGCTTTATCTCCATTTAGGGAAAACTAATCCCTGCAAGCAGGAGGAAAAGGAAGAGGGGATAACTTAACCCATGTTGTGGGGGGGAAAACTGGCAAATATTAGTCCCATCAAGGAACACTGTTCTAATATGCTCAGTTTGGGCCGGTACTGATGCTCTGTCCCAAGATTATCAGTTTAGAAACACTTTAATGAACTAGATTTAAATAGCTTTGTTAAAGGGTATTTACTAAGGTATCATAACAACAATTGGTACAAAACATCCCCTAAAAGTCTATGACACACTCTCTACAAGGACACACAGGATCCATGGGAAAATGGGCTCAAGCTTAGAGATCATTTTCTAACAAAGGGGTAACTCAGAGCTGCTGGTTTTATCCTATTTGTGGGGTTTCAGAAAGTTCCCCGTAAGTATAATAAATCTCCACCTGCTTGTCCTTGGCTCCAACTCAGATGCTACCTTCAGATCTAGGGGATGTAGGTAGGACACTAATGAGAAAATGGGAGGTCTAACCTCCTTCTGAACTTTTGAAGATTACAAGGTCTTCCTCCAATAGAAGGGGAGTGGGAATAAGGTTTTTTCTCAGATGTTCTGGAAAGTCAGGCCTCCCTCAACTTCTAAATGATGACTTTGGTTCTCTAGTTTGATAACTTATAGAAAATCCCTTGGGCATGGCCAAGTTTCCTTTACTTATCCATGATCCTTGTGAAACATTAACGTAGTTTGAAGGACTTTTTTCATAATTAATCTAAAGTCTAGCAGTGAGAATGGTTGATTAGGCATCTTGTGATTTAGTGTAAATAGGGTAAGATTGAGAAAATCAATTACCCTTCCCTTATAAAAGTAAAAGTTTGACTTTTTTAACATTCCTCAGGGATCCAAATGATCTACATTTAACTGTTGCATAAGATGGTGATACTTTCTACCTTATCTGAGCAGGGGCTTTACTCAGCACTTCCTATACCATTCATAAACTCACATTCCATTTTTAATTTCAATTATTTTGTTTTACTCATTCAAAAAAGTGACACAAAATTTAACAAAGAAATAGAGAAAATAATTAACAATAATAATTCACACAAACAATTAACAGCTTATTTTTGTATTTTTGAAATCTATGAACACTTTATAAGAAAACTATATAGTAGCAAAGGAGCAAAGGTTTACACCTATGGACCAAAAGTTCCAGGGGCTGTGAAGAATAATTAAGTTATTTGGTATTATTGAACAAGCCTCCCAAGAGCATCATAACATTTATACTGAGTTTATTGATTATCCAAAAGCCTTTGTCTCAGTTCCACACTCATGGCTTAGTCAAATCATACAAACACATGTAAAATAGACTCAGAACCTAGTGCGATTATAGTGAACATGCTAAATTGCTTGATGTCCAAATGAAAAATTGTTTGCCCTTGAAAATATGTCATAAATACAATAGCATCAAGTGCAAGTTATATGAAACATTACGTTTTTTTCAGGAAAATAGTATGCATTCATTAAAGCTGCCTATCCTGCAATTCACCATTATCTTCTTCTAAATATAACTAAGTATGGCTTCCAAAGTAAAGAGGGAGTCAAACTAAAACATGCTGCTAATGGCCTGATGTGCATGAATGACCTAAAGTCATGTGACTCCACTGAAAAATACATTAAATAGCTCCCTTATCTTGTGGAATCTTTTTTCCAGCATCATAGAAATGTTGAATCAATAACAACATTCTGAACTGACACCAAGGAACCATAGAAACTTAACAATTTGAGCTTAACTCTGGAGATGAAATTGAACCAATGGCAAAGATGGTACTTAGTTCTCCTTCAGGCAAGCCGCATCAAGAACAAAGCTGTCAAGGAGAAAATTGTGATGGAATATGTTAAAAGAATTACTGGCTTGTTAAAACCAAAACTCAATGAGAACATGTATAAGCAATTTACACTTATTCAATATCACTTTAATGTAAACTCTCAAAACTATAAAATAGATTTGGAAAATATTTTAATAAAAACTCATATAGTGTCAGTGAAATATAGGACCATCCTCCTAAGCTAGCTACAGGTAGACTAATACTTCTTCATCAAAATGAAGGAAATGAATGGTAAATGTGATTAAAACAGATGGTACACATATCAAAAGCCTATAGAAATAATTTTGGAGTGAGCATAAATGACTCTACTGAGAAATAATAAATACTGATAAAAGGTAGACATTCTTCAGTCTATTGATTATAATAAAAAGTAGTCTACTTCCAGAAATTGCCTTTAAAATAACTAAAATCCAAGAATGAAATCAAAATCTCTCCATGTTTGACATAAACATGAATTCAGCTAATAATGTGTTGGGAAAAAAAAGCATCAAATACTGGTGATTAAGCAGATTTGTCTGTGAAAATACAGAACTTAACGACTCTACTTTTGGACCAGGTCATTGTAGTCTGTGACTTAGTGATCAACGTGGACCCAGCGAAAAATTGATAGAAACCATGAAATACATCATTTCAGGCTATGAAAATCGAGCACCTTCTCAAACTAGCAAGACATGCCCTAGTGACTAGAATTATACAGCAGAAGTTTATCTTTCATGGACCAACAGATGATAAATTCCCACATTACAAATACAGATGCCAAAACATCCTGAAGAACTCAACCAGTAAACTATCCTAGGGTCAGGCCATTATCACAGACTGGACTATTGCCTAGGATCACTAGGACATAACATCAATTCATTAAAAACTTTAAAACTATATTTTTCATTGATGTGATCATGTTCTGTACTCACTCTAAGCTACATGTAATGACAATCTTTTAAAATACAGAAACTGGGGGAGGAACCAAGATGGTGGAGTAGAAAGACACACATATGTTAGCTCCAAACCCACAGCCCATAAAATACCTGTAAAGAAGAACTCCCAACAAATTCTGGAGCAGTGGAAGCCACAGAACAATGGAGTGGAGGAGATTTCTGTTCCAGAGAGCCCTGAAAAACAGACACCAAAGAACCGTTGTGCACCAGACCCAGAGTGGAGCCCAGCCCAGCCTTGGCCATGCAGCACCAAGAGGAGCAGATCTAAGCAGGTTTCAGGGACAGAATCTCCAGCAGCCACGAAGGTCCCTCCACCCACGGACGCTAAAGGTCAGTGAGAGAGTCTTTTTGGCTCGCAGAGAGAGGAGCGGGGTGTCCCCATAACTCAGGCCCCCTTGGGAGGCAGCAACAGAGACAGCAACAGACTGGGGCTCCCAAAGCAGGAAGGAGCTTAGATCCATTGTTAAAGGTCTCTTCATAAACCCCCTGAGGGAACTGAGCCCCCATGAGGCAGCCCTGCCCTCACCTGAGCACCTGAACTTAATCTCAAGTGAATAGCAGCCCCACCCCCGCCAAAAGCCCTAAAGCTGGGGAGCAGCATTTGAATCTCAGACCCCAAGCACTGGCTGGGTGGACCTGAGGTAAGGTAGGGGTGGAGAGGACACTCAGAAGTCAAGTCACTGGCTGGGAAAATGCCCATAAAAGGGAAAAAAAATAAGACCATGGAAGGTTACTTTCTTGGTGAACAGATATCTCCTCCCTTCCTTTCTGCTGAGGAAGAACAAGGCTTACCATCAGGGAAAGACACAGAAGTCAAGGCTTCTGTATCCCAAACATCCAGAATAAATATTCAATGGGCTCAGGCAATGGAAGAGCTCAAAAAGGATTTTGAAAATCAAGTTAGAGAGGTGGAAGAAAAACTGGGAAGAGAAATGAGAGAGATGAAAGAAAAGCATGAAAAGCAGATCAACACCCTGCTAAAGGAGACCCAAAAAAATGCTGAAGAAAATAACACCCTGAAAAATAGGCTAACTCAATTTGCAAAAGAGGTTCAAAAAGCCAATGAGGAGAAGAATGCTTTCAAAAGCAGAATTAGCCAAATGGAAAAGGAGATTCAAACGCTCACTGAAGAAAATAGTTCTTTCAAAATTAGAATGGAACAGCTGGAGGCTAATGACTTTATGAGAAACCAAGAAATCACAAAACAAAACCAAAAGAATGAAAAGATGGAAGATAATGTGAAATATCTCATTGGAAAAACAACTGACCTGGAAAAGAGATCCAGGAGAGACAATTTAAAAATTATGGGACTACCTGAAAGCCATGATCAAAAAAAGAGCCTAGACATCATCTTTCATGAAATTATCCAGGAAAACTGCCCTGAGATTCTAGAACCAGAGGGCAAAATAAGTATTCAAGGAATCCACCCATCACCGCCTGAAAGAGATCCAAAAAGAGAAACTCCTAGGAACATTGTGGCCAAATTCCAGAGTTCCCAAGTCAAGGAGAAAATATTGCAAGCAGCTAGAAAGAAACAATTCAAGTATTGTGGAAATACAATCAGGATAACACAAGGTCTAGCAGCTTCTACATTAAGGGATCAAAGGGTGTGGAATATCATATTCCAGAAGTCAAAGGAACTAGGACTAAAGCCAAGAATCACCTACCCAGCAAAACTGAGTATAATACTTCAGGGGAAAAATTGGTCTTTCAATGAAATAGAGGACTTTCAAGCATTCTTGATGAAAAGACCAGAGCTGCAAAGAAAATTTGACTTTCAAACACAAGAATGAAGAGAAACATGAAAAGGTAAACAGCAAAGAGAAGTCATAAGGGACTTACTAAAGTTGAACCGTTTACATTCCTACATGGAAAGACAATATATGTAACTCTTGCAACTTTTCAGTATCTGGGTAGTTGGTGGGATTACATACACACACACACACAGAGAGACAAAGAACACAGAGTGAATCGAATAGGATGGGATCATATCTTTCAAAAATCAAATTAAGCAGTGAGAGAGAAATATATTGGAAGGAGAAAGGGAGAAATGGAATGGGGCAAACTATCTCTCATAAAAGAGGCAAGCAAAAGACTTTTCAGTGGAGGGACAAAGAAGGGAGGTGAGAGAAAAACATGAAGTTTACTCTCATCACATTCCACTAAAGGAAGGAATAAAATGCACATTCACTTTGGTATGAAAACCTATCTTACAATACAGGAAAGTGGGGGAGAAGGGGATAATCAGGGTTGGGGGGATGATGGAAGGGAGGGAAATGGGAGGAGGGAGCAATTTGAAGTCAACACTCTTGGAGAGGGACAGGATCAAAAGAGAGAATAGAAGCAATGGGGGGCAGGAAAGGATGGAGGGAAATATAGTTAGTCTTACACAACACGACTATTATGGAAGTCATTTGCAAAACTACACAAATATGGCCTATAATGAATTGCTTGCCTTCCCAAAGGGAATGGGTGGGCAGGGAGGGATGAAGAGAAGTTGGAACTCAAAATTTTAGGAACAACTGTTGAGCATTTCTTGCTACTACAAAATAAGAAATACAGGTAATGGGGTATAGAAAGTTATCTGGCCCTACAGGACAAAAGAGAAGATGGGGACAAGGGAAGGGAGGGATGATAGAAGAGAGGGCAGATTGGTGATGGGGCAATTAGAATGCTCGGTGTTTAGAGGTGGGGAGAGGGGACAAATGGGGAGAAAATTTGGAACCCAAAATTTTGTGAAAATGAATGTTAAAAGTTAAATAAATAAATTTTAAAAAAAATTAAAAAAAATAAAACACAGAAACCTAAGCAGAAGATCAAAGTCATGTGGAAATAGGTTATCATCATGTCATCCCTGTTGCCTGTCTATTATTAGAATATTTTCTGTGAGCCTACTGAACATGAGCTTATATTCAAATACTTTTATTCAACTACAAAGGGCAGTTATTTTATTTTATCAACCTGTGTGATAGCCAACAGAACATTAAATATAAAAAATGAATGAATAGCACTTAGTTCCAGGACTATCTGAACCCCACTGAAATAATGACAGCAGTTTCATTTATATAGAGACTTAAAGTTTGCAAAGCACTTTCCCTGCATTATCTCATTTGATGGAGCAAGAACCAAAGTATTAACACTAAATTCATTGTAAACAACTTTCATATATGAAGGATTTCCAATAAATTTCCTCATGATGTTCCAGAAAAACTGTTCCTTCTTCTTTAATTACATGTCATTTCACCAGATTGAGGACTGTTCAGGAAGTATTTTTAGTTCACCTAGTCCAGCTTCCCCTCTGTTCCATTTTTAAGGAACTAAGGTCTAGAAAGATTAAATACCATGCCAAATGTCATATTGATAGCAAGAAGCAGAGCCTCATTTCACCCCAAATCCAGTTCTCTATCCATTGGATGCAGAAGAGGCTAAGATTTGGAAAAAACCCTCCTTACTGACTGAAATTCAAGCATCCACAAATATAATAGAAAATCTTTTAGACTTTTTTATTCCACACTGATGTCATCAGCATCCTTTCTGATACTTGAGGAAACAATTTCCTCTGCGTTTCCTTCCCTGCCTTCTCTTCTGTACTTATCAACACCAGAAAGACAGCCTCATTGCCAATAAATCTGGACGGCAGGGAGAAAACAAAGCATTTGTCCTCTCTCAGGGAAAGGCTGATTTGGTAGGGAAGTGTTTATGGTTATAGTTACTGTGGTTTTCTTTTTTCTCTTAGTTGATCCATCATGATTTTTCTTCAGGCATGTTAATCACACGGCTGGTTTTGATCCAAATACTGGCAAAGACTGCAGGTTTTATAGCCCATGTTTTGCATACAATAATACGAAAATAACAGCTAACATTTATGCAGTACTTACTATGTACCAGGCACTGTGCTATGTGCTTTATAAATATTATTTCACAACAACCCTGGAAGGTAAGTGCTATTATTATTTCCATTTTACAGAGGGGGAAACTGAGGCAAATAGTAGTTAGGTGACTTGGTCAGGATCACTCAGCTAGTATGTGTCTGAAGCTGGATTTTAATTCAGATCTTCCCGACTCCAAGATCTGTCCTCTATCCACTACACAGTCCAGTTGCCCCCAATCTATGTATAAGTAGATGAAGCAGTCACTTACATGACATTACTTGGAGGACAATGGGAATCTTAAATAATAAACTGGCATTTATGTAGTACATTCAGGTTTACAAAGATATATATTATATCTATGTGTGTGTGTGTATTATCCCATTTGACTTTCACAACAACCCAGTGAGACACAGATATTAATGTTCTCATTTTGCAGATCAGGAAACAAAAGTTCAAAAACTTAACTTATTTCCAGTAGTCATAAAACTGGTAAGAGAGAGGTAGGGTAAGCATCTCTTCTTATTCTAAGTCCAGCACCCTTTCCTCTATACTGTGATATTCCATTTCTCCTAGCTCAAAATAACTTACTCACTGGCTTGTCAAGGTACTGGAAATGTCACTATTGGAGATTCATGTATTCCTCTGGATTCAAGCACTCTCTTTTAGAATGTTGGAAATAGATAAAAGAATATGTGTCCAAAAATATCGTAAGAGTTCTTTCTGTTTAGCAAAGAACTAGAAGTGAAGGAGATGCCTATCAGATGGTACTGACTTTAATTATAGTATATGAATGGAACAGAATGTTGTGCTATAATAAATGATAAGAAAGACAATTTCAGAGAAACCTGGGAAGACATATGAATTGATGCAGAGTGAACAGAACCAGGAGAACAATTTATAGAGTGACAACCACACTGCAATGAAAAATAACTTTTGAAAGACTTAAAAATTCTGATGAATACAATGATCAACCATTACCCCAGAGGATTGCTGTTGAAGCATGCTACCCAGTTCCTGACAGAGGGGTGTAGAGAATGAAATGTAAATGGCAGGTGTATGGATTTATTTTGCTTGACTATGATTATTTATTACAAGGAATCGGTTTTTCTTTTTTTTTAATTGAGTAGGTGCTTTGGAGAGGAGAGGGTACTAGTGATGAAGATGCCAAAAGGTAATAGGATAAAAGACAGTCATTGAAGAATTGTTTAAATGTGCAGAAGAAAATAGAAGCTAAAAGACAAAGAAAGATAAGCAAGATAGCTTCAACAGAAAAATACTAAATTCATTATATACTTTTTTAAAAGCAAATTCTACAATACAAGAGATTTGCAGTTTCATATGTAATTCTATTTTCCTATTCTCTCCCTCTCTCCCTTTCTCTCTCTTCCTCTTTCCTCTCTCCTTCCTTCTCTCTCTCCCTCTCCCTCATTTATCTTTCTCTCTCTGTTTCTGTCTCTCTCCTTCCCTCCTTCATTCTCTCTTTCTCTCTCTTCTCTTTTTTCTTTTCTCTCTTCTTCTTTCTCCCCCATCTCTCTCTGTCTCTCTGTGTCTCTCTCTGTCTCTGTCTCTCTCTCTTCCCCACCCCCATCAAATTCAAAATAAAAAATAAAACAAAATGTACGTACTCTTGAGTAGGGTTCCAAGACTGATGAACAGATCTTGGTTTTTGTCCTAGCCCAGGGGCTAACTCTTCATGTTACCTTGGGCAAAATTATTTCATGTCTCTGAATGATGTTCAATTTTTTTCAAATATAAAATAAGAGAGTTTCAATAAATTATCTCTAATCTCCCTTCCACCTTGAACAGTCTATGAGAAATTTATTATGTACTATTAACACTGTAATGTGAATTAGTTTTATCAATTCACTTATCAATAACTAACTGAATTTTTATTGTGAAGAGTTGGAAGAGAAGAGGGAGATAGGTTTTGTAAATGGAAAATTGGAGTTCTCTGAGCCATAAGACACCTGGGGATAGAGACACCAAGGAAGGTGAAGAGGATAATTGTTAAGGATATAGGTCATCCATATCTTGCCTAGGGTAGGCCACTAGACTTTGTCCCTGGGTATAGAACACCAAATATAACAAGTTGTTGGTCTTTATTTTATTTACTCGCAAGTCAAAAGACCCTGAAAATGCAAATGTGAATGAATGCAAATGTGAATTAATGAGAGAGCTACAGGGATCCTTAATAGGTCACAAGGAGTAGTTCCGAAGCCCAGACCAGAAAAGCACACATACATCTTCCCTCTCAATGTAGTATTCCTTTTTAAAAATAAAAAACATGAATAGAACATAAGAAATTATTTACAAAGGAATAGCCCATTATAAAAATTGTGTCTATTAAAAAGTGGAGAACAGAACACTAAAGGCAGTTCTATCTCATACAGACTATTTGTAGATGCAAGTTTTTCCATTAAGAAAAAGTGCCCCAGATAAAAATGATCAGTAATTACTCTGCTCTCACAAACACTACTTACAGAATGTCTATACTACATGTGGGTTATTATTACATGCATTCCTAGTGGCCAGCTTTTACAATCAGCATAAATTCTGCTATAGTAAATCCATTTTGTAAGTATGTGTGAGTTTCCACAAAGAAAACAAATTTTTTTGTATGTCCTTCAAACCATGCCATCAGACTTCTTTTCTTCCCAAAGATAAGAGATTCACATTTGTTCCCTCCTTTAGTCTACATAAGATCATTGTTTGGAATTTTTTAAGATCTCAAAGGGACTTCAGAGGTCACATCGTCTAACCCTTTCATTTTACAGATGAGGAAACTGAGGCCGATGAATATGAAATGACTTGTCCAAGGCCTTCTAGGCAGTGTCAGAGTGAGAATTTAATGCAGGACCTCTGACTCCAGAGTCACTATTGTTTCCACTGTCTCCTGCACACTGCCCCCAACCTGATACCATCAGCCTAATACCATAACTACTTGAACTATTGCAATGGCCTCTGCAAATCTGTTCTCTTTTCCCTCCAGTCTACCACTCTGTAGCCATAATCATCTTACTCATACATAAATCTTGTCAAACCACTCATACTTCTGGTCAAAACTCTTCCTACGACTTTACATTAAGGTCAATTTGCCTCTTTTCAGTTTTTATCCATCACTTTTATATCTACTTCAACGTTGGAACTACACTTCGATAGTTCGGTAGAACTTAGAAAGCCCCTAATAAATTGTAGTTAACTGACCAAATGACTTAAATCCAGAATGAGGACTTTTGTCTACAGGAATCACAGAGGCAAGTTTCAGCTTAGTATAAGCAACCAATCACAGCAATCCAAAACTGGAAAAGGTAGCTTTGAGAGATGGTGGGTTCCCCTCACTGAAGGCCTTAGAGTAAAAACCAGATGTTGAATGTATTTGAAAAGGGATATTTATTCAGATCAGAGTTGGACTAGATGTCCCTTCCAGTCCTGAGATTCTGTGACTGGGAGACCTTTCAAACTCACATCACATTCTACTTTCAATATCCATCCACTAAAATTCCATGGACATGGTGTGATACTGAAGTTAGTTGGCAAGTGAAGAGCAAAGTGACCTTGGCAAGTGAAGAACAGAGCCCTGAGGAGTTGGGATATTAGATAGTAAAAACTGGATTTAAGGTCAGAAATTGTAGGATCAAAACCTGGTTTTACCATTTATTATCTCTGTGACTTCTTTCCTCTGGACCTTAGTTTTCTCATCTATAAAATGAAGGTGTTGGATGATGACGTCCCTTTCCTCCTTAAATCTAAGAACCTACAATGCAGGATGTGATCAAATAAGAAAAGGCAGAGAAGATTCAGAGCATAGGCTGATATTTCAGATAGGCAGAGCCTTGAATGAGGCACCACACTGGGGGAACTGAACTTCCAGAGGGGCCATATGAGGGCAATGGACACATGACAGAAGTATCAAAAGTGAGCATGAAGAAAGAATTAGCTTCATAATTTTGCCCAGGGCTATTCATACTGCCAGAACATTCAAGGATATAGTAAAGAGCAGAAGCTTTCATCCAAGGTCAAACTGTTCGGTTGGTCCTCTTTCAAAAGAAAGTCTGATGACCTACCCTTGTCCAAACCAGCATACATGAATACTGATTGCAGTGATGCAGGCAGGGGCTGATAGAATGAGCAAATTTTCTGAACAATCCTTTAGACATTGGTAATACCTTAGCTCTCGCTTTAGTGTTCATGGGAGTTTTGCCTCTAATAGTCAAGTTCAAGGCTTCTCTAATATTTGCAGAGTACTGTGCAGGGAATGAAAAGGGATCAGCACAGCCTGGTTTTTTATTCTAGGCAGATTGCTTTTGTAAGAGGATGAAAAATATCTCTCCATAGCTGCAAATGTCAAAGGCTGATCCATGGTTATATCCTCCAAAGAATCATCTCACACACAAAAAAAGTAATAATGAAATATCAATGATATTAATATGAGTTCCTGTAGATTTAAGATGAACAGTATTGATGCCTTTTGTCATCTCACTTGCCCTGACTGGTCTGTGAAACTGTAATGGCAGAAAATGCCAACCTGAATCACACAAGTCATTGGGACCACAATCACGCTGCAAATTGATATCATAAATTCAGCAGGTTCCTTAAAAATGGAAACTTTTTCAAAAAATGGAGCCTAGACTGTTTTTCCTAAGCATGATGAGGTGATTGTAGAAGATCTCCTATTTTTGTCTCATCAGCAGCATCCTGAATATTTTAGAGAGAAAAAGGAATCATTTAGGAATCCTCTACATCCAGATAGTCCATCACCAGAGCTCAAAGTCACTGAATGAGGGCTCCATTTCCAATTCATCCTACATGCTACAATCAGATTTAGTATCATATGTAAGCTGAAAATATGGCTCATAGTTCTGTGTGAAAAGATGTTGAGGTATAGCAATATGGGATTTAGAAACAAGTGCCAAACCCCACATATCAAAGCCTGCACATTCTCTAATGGGAGAGCCCTAGAAATTGTGTTAGAAGGAATGTTTCAGATCATCTACTCTGATTCCCCTCATTTTTCAAATGAGGAAGAATTAATTTACCCCAAATCAAGAAACTAACCAAAGCTGATGCATTATATTAGTTTATTGACATATGGAAAGTATTTCTGTTTTAGAGTTCTGACAAAAGGAAATGACTAATTTTTCAGACACATGTGGTCCAGTCCTTCTCTTGGTATCTTTATTAGTCTGCCTATGAGGAAAGAAAAGAAGGAGTTATGATACAGGGAAAGGAACCCTGAATCTAGAAATAGAAGAGCTAGGTTCTCATCCTAGAACTACTCCTTACTAGCTGTGTGATCATAGTCTATTCACTTAATTTCTCTGGCCCTCAATTTCTCCATCTATAAAATGGGAACAAAGATACTTGTATGATATATTATATGAGGTTCTTTTAAGGGAAGTGTTTTTTAAACTATAACTCATTTTATACATCAGTTATTCATAATAATAATAGTTGCCCCTATACAATAATTCAGAGCTACAATACAAAGCTATGTACTCATTAGTTTATGAATTGATGGGTCTTGAGAAAAGGACAATTCTATGTTATTGTAGATAGCAGAGGTGCAGTTTGGTAACCTCAAAAAAGTAGTCCAGTCAGATCATTTTTCCTCCTTCTAGCAGCTTTACTACAATACAGATTCATTGGGGAGCAGAGAGGAAGGCAAAGGAGAAGGAAAAGGAAGAAGAAAAAGGGAAGAAGAGGATGAGTAGAGGATTCAGGAATCTCACAGTACACTTGGAAGAGATCCAGTGTGCTATCCAAACTTTTCTTATATCTCTTTCTGATTAAATGTACTTTCACCAAGGCTTCCTCATGTTATTTCTGAATGTAATCTTATCCCAAATAAACTTTCTTTAAAACATACCTTGACTTGAGAATTTTTGTGGCAGAGGAGGAGAAGGCACAGAGGGAACCAAGTTCTAACCATCATACAGTTGCAGAAGTTTGGGGTTAGGGTTCAAAACTAGAATATGGCAAACTCTTTCATTCCCATTAGCTCTCATCTTTGAGTCAAGGATTAGCATATTCAAGATTTTAGAAAGGGACAGAGGGCAGATCAAATCACTGATCTAAATGTCCAAAGGAAAATCCAGGTTTTGAGGCAGCGTTTTTCCTACAGGATGTAAAAAAAAAAAAAAAAAAACTTGTTTGACTAATAATTGCTATGATAAAGCAGATAAATTTAAATTTTACCTGTCTGAGAGAAATAATTATTTCTTTCTCATATTAATAGTCAATTATTAACACTGGGGAGATGCAGGCTTTTTTTCCTAGTCCTGTTTGCAACAGGACTGATGGAAGATAGGAGCTTAGCATTCTCCTCATTCTGAGTATTGCTCAGGCTTGGGTGGGGGATATAAATTCTTTCTCTAGATTGCCTAAGGCTGATGGTGCCCTGGTTTGTTAACCAATCAGAGTGGATTGCCCTCCTTAGGAACCTTAGTGTCTGGTAGTTCAAGAAAGGACAAAGAGCACAAATTCCCCTCCTCCAAAAGGGCACATTAGACATGAGTCTGCACCATGATTGTCTTTGGTCTAAGAGAGAGACAGCCAAATGATCATCCTTTGATTAATAAACATGTTATTATTATTGTTAATAAATTATTGTTATTATTTATTAATTATTAATATTATTATTAATAAAATGATTAAATCACCCAGAAATTATCTCTCAAACCTTCTAAAATGTCATGTCTCAAATTTGTCTACCCCCTATAAAAAGTAAGGTTGCTGAGTCATGCTGATTCATTCAAAGAGAGAAAACTTCTAAAACCCTAGAGTAGGGAGGGACCTAAGATTTAGAAATGTAATTGAAAGTACCAAGGCATGAGTAGTGATAGCCTCTCCCTCTGGAGAAGCAGGCATGTTGCAGTTAGCATAAAGGGAGAGTCAGCTTACTCCAGGATAAAGGATTGCTGCTGGGATCTGTATGTAGACTAACTGGTCTGAAAAATAAAAATCAGACTGACTAAGATATTATAGTTCCTAGTTTGGCCACTTTGAGGATGAACAAGATTAACTATATTGTAATCGTGTTTAAAAGGTGGAGTCTCCTCTTAAACTTAAGGAGTTGGGAGAGCTGAAATGTCCAGAGAAGCAAGGACTGAGCAAGCTTGCTGAGGGGAGAAAGTGAGACGTTCCAGCAGGATATGGGGAAGTACAGGCCATGTTGCTGCCCCAACTACAAACTGGCAAGAGAGAGGATGCCAGGAAGAAAAAAGCTGTGCCATGAGGAAAACTTTTAGAGTAGATGCGGAGTCATTGTAACAGTCTCTTTTGCCAAGAAAGATATTAGTAACACTCCTACTTTCTCAGTCTTTGCAACCCTCCTTCTCCTGTGGTACCTGCAGAGAGGGCAAGATGTGTGTGTGTATATATGTCTGTGTGTGTGTGTGTGTGTGTGTGTGTGTGTGTGTGAGAGAGAGAGAGAGAGAAGAGAGAGACAGAGAGATAAACAGAGGCACAGACAGAGAGAATGTGTGTGTGTGTGTGTGTGTGTGTGTGTGTGTGTGTGTGTGTGTAGAGAGAGAGAGAGACAGAAACAGAGGCAGAGACAGATATAGGCACAGACAGAATATGTGTGTGTGTGTGTGTATACACAAAAGGGACAGGGATGGTTGATAAAGTAAGGGGGTTTTGCCCCCTCATGGTTCTTATTAAGAAAGGAGAAACAAATAGGACCACTTTAAAATTAATATGTTAAATTTATCATATACTTTTTTAAATAAGCTTTATATAATAGATTTGTAATTACACGTGCAATTTTCTTTTTGTACATGGAAATATTTGTGTTTGTGAATGTTTTTCAAGTTCAAATTAACCAAAAAAAAAAAAAGAGAAAAGTAGGAAAAAAAGAAATCATTGTTATCACATACTCAGTAGATGGGCACTGATGGAAGACCTTCACAGCCCTCAGACTCCAATCCCTGTGTATTTCTTAACACTTAATACATTGCCTCCCTGCCATTTGGTTATCCACCATCCATCTGAACACTTCATAGCATCAGGGATTTATTGGTAGCAGACTGGGGGTAGAGAGCAGGAGGGAGGAACACTATCATTTTGTGGCTTGGGTTTTGTACTGCAGCTTCTCTTACTTGAGATCTTAAATTAGAGCTGCATTGTTTGAAATATTTCAAATACTCCCTCCTCCTCAGTCATTGAGCTATTATTGACAGTCCATTTTAAAAGACCAGAATAAGCAAAGTACCTCTAAAGACAATACACTAAGTATGGGCACGTTCTGAAAAGCACAGAAGAATGTCTAGTCAGCCACCACTAAACTTTAGAGGATTTAGGCATAACCTTCCTAGGAGCAGGGACCTCAAAAGCAAAATATGTAGCCATATTTTAACTCCAAGAACTTGAAGCAGATTACAGGGGACCATATATCTTTGCTAAAGATGAACAAGCCACTAATGTTAGACCAGATTGATGCTTCCAGTACGCAGAAAATTCCATTGTCCTTGAAACCCAATTCAGTTCATCACCAGTGTGAGAAATGAGTATTTCTCCCTTATATTTAACAATGAATTTTTGTATTAGGACCAAGGATTCTCCCCTTTTCTACCTCCTCATCCAGAAACCAACCAGTATAGGACATTTCTGTCTTAAAGATTTAGCCAGACCAATATCTAATCAGACAGTAAAAGAAATTCTAAGTTTAAATTCTGAGTTCTAAATTCTAATGGGCTCAGACAGGCACCGGGAAAATGTAGATTCTCCCTATTATCAAGAAAGGTGATATGGAAATTTATGTCTCTTTGACCAAGATTTGAGTGACCTAAGTCACATACCCCAAGATAGCCCACCTTCCATTTAATTTAATCAAAGGTGATAAGTCATCCCTCAGGGACACCTCCTCTTTGAAGGGCACATAAATGGTGACCCCACCACCATTAGGGATCTTTGGTCTCAGAAAGATGGCCAAGTGACCATCCTTTTATTAATAACCTGCTAGCCTTATTAAGAAAATGATTAAATTATCCCAAAACTGTGCCTCTCAGGCTTTTTAAACCTCACACCAGTATATACTTGACCTTATGCTAAGCAAATATATATATATATATGTATATGTATGTAAACATATATGCACACAAATGTGTATGTGTATACAAATATACACACATATACATGTATATATCTATATATGTGTTTGTATGTGTGCGTATTCCAAAGCTCCTTTCCAAAGTTATAAGAAGGCACAGAGAAAGAATGCCTAGAGAGTATGTGGTAGTAATGAATGTAAAGATAGCTAAATCCTCTCTGTCTACAGCTCCCAAGAAACAGACAGATGGGAGATTCAGTTTGCAGATGTGTGTGCACTTGATAATCTCATAGACAGCTAGAAAGTACAAACCCATCTCTGGGGGATTACAGCGCTTTTTCCCACAGACATACGACTTACTCAAAACCAGATTATATTTTAATTTTAACAATTGGGGCAAGGTTGATTGTTAGCCAAGGTTGAAGAAATGGCTCACACAGACCAGGCTTGGCTTTACTGCTGGATTCTTCAAAATGCAAAAGATAGAAAAGGGACACCCTTTGTTGGATAAAATATTAACAACAAAGCTTTCATCAACAATTCTGCTTCCCCTACAAGTCTCTTTCCAAGGTCCTGAACGACTGCACAATGGGTTCCAGTCAAGGGAAGAGCATCCTATCTTAAAAACTAAAGAGGAAAAAGAAAAGTAAAAAGGAACTCTGGCAAAAACTTGACATTTGAACTCCAGTACAAAGCAATTAGGAGCCATATGGGCAGCATTGGAAAGAACAAAGCTAGACTCTTGGAAGCGAATGATAGAAGGAAGATAGAATTCTCTTTGCAAGTATTTTCATGAAAAAAAATTCGGTAAAGAACAGGGAAAATGAAATGTGTCGTGATCCACTTGCCTGTCTCTATGCCCTAACTCCAGTAGAGTGAGTCCACTTGAGCCAAACCCAACAAATTGCCTTATAAAAGTTTAAAGGTAAATAGATTCAGAGGTTTATCACAATACTATCCTACTTCTACTATCCTGGGCTACATCTCACATTGGAGGAACATGTCACTATCCCTTTCCAGACTGAGTGACCCATCTCCACAGGACTTTGTCTTATCCCTCATATCCCTTTCTCATACCCTGGCACCAGTTGCCTTCTGCCTCCACTCCCTCACTCTTTTTCAGTCCCCTTTTATGCATTGCCTTCCCTGATTAGAATATAAGCTCCTTAAGACTTATATGAACTGATGCTGAGTGAAATGAGCAGAACCAGGAGAACATTACACACAATAACAGCCACAGTGTGCCAGGACTTTTCTGATAGACTTAGCCCTTCACAGCATTTGAAGGATCTAAAATATTCCTAAAGGACTCTTGCAGCAAAATCCCATCTTCATCCACAGAAAGAACTATGGAATCAGAACGCAGAATGAAGCAGACTATTTTCTCTTGTCTTGTGTTTTGTTTGGTTTTGGTTTTTTCCATGGTTTCTTCTATTTGCTTTAATTCCTCTATGTAACATGACTAACGTGAAAATGTATTTAATAAGAATGTATGTGTAAGAACCCATGTAAGATTGCATGCTGTCTCAGAGAGGGAAGGGAGAGAGAGGGGGAGAAAATTTAAAACTTATGGAAGTGATTGTTGAAAACTGAAAACAAATTGATTTTAAAAAAAAAGAATATAAGCTCCTTTGAGAGCAGAGATTGTCTTTCTGCTTCTATTTGTGTTCCCAGAATTCAGCATAATGCCTGGTACATAGTAAGTGACTAATAAATGCTTGTTGACTGTTGACCACTTCAGTCTTCCAAGCTATCATGATCATCTAAACATGGTCACGTCCAGAACTCTCATTGGAAAGTCACAAACTCCTAGAATGAGAAGGATCTTGGAAGTCATTTAGTCCAGTGGTATCAAATTCATATGTTAAGGAAGGTCACTAAACTGTACATAAGCATCCCTGATGCAGGTCACATATCAGCTTAGAAACCACATGTGAATATTATCTATGGTCTAGTGTATTTTCCTTTGCTTTGTTAAATATTTTCCAATTACATTTTAATCTCGTTCAGGCTCCACTCAGGAATATTGTGGGCTACATTTTTTACCCCTTTCATCTAGTCCAAACCATGTTGGGACAGAAATTCCCTTCACAACATACTGACTACGGTTCTTCAGCTGCTACTTGCAAATATCTAGTAGAGAAGTATCTACCACCTCATAAGGCAATCTTTTACCCTTTTAGATAAATAAAGAAGGAGTTTCTTTGAGTTGAACTTAAATCTACTCCTCTACCATTTCAGCCTCTGGTTCCTAATGAGAAGAAACCTGAGTTCAAATTCTGCGACACTGTCTATGAGACCATAGAAAATTGGTCTCAGAGTCTCTGTTTATTCATCTGTACAATAAGGACAGGGGCAGCTAAGTAGCTCCATAGTGGATAGAGTGCCAGGCCTGGAGTCAGGAAGACTCATCTTCTTGAGTTCAAATCTGACCCCAGACACTTACTAGCTTTGTGACCCTGGGCAAGACATTTAACCTTGTTTATCTCAGTTTCTCCATCTATAAAATGAACTGGAGAAGGAAATAGCAAACCACTTCAGTACCTCTGCCAAGAAAACCCCAAATTGGGTCATGAGGAGTCTGACATGACCAAAGTGAATGAATTAAAAAAAAATAGGGATAACATTACTTATGATACTTATCTCACAAGGTTCTTGCTGATCAGCTCACAAACATTTACAAAGTGATTACCAGCTACCAGTTACTGTGCTGAGCTATACATGTGTGTATCTGTCAAATATATGTCCCTAATAAAATTTAGTCCAGAACACAGAGATTTTAGACCACTTAGGCCACTTGATTAGGACAGGTTATTGACACTTATAGGCTAAGCCACTTGCTCAAGATCCCAAGAAAACTGGACTGAGACTCATTCCCCTGGGGTAATACACCTCTTCTGTCTCTTAGTACCAGAGGGACTTCAGGCAAGTCATTTTATTTCTCCAGATCTGTTTTCTCATCCAGGAAATGATACTCCAGTGCAGATCAGAAATGGTACAATTCCTCAGTATAGAGAATAACATAATTTTAAGGACCTGAAAACCTAATGGCCAACTCTTACTGCAGACTTGGCATAATTTGAATGACATTAATGAAAACTGATAATCCAGATTACCTGCATCTATGGTTCTACGTATTTTGAAGAACAAATCATTAAAAATTTTCAGATTATGAGCGACTTGGATTGTTTACAGTTTGTTGTATCATGTATATGAATATTTGTTATGCCCACAAGGGTTCTGAAAACAATCCTGATCTCTGTTGCCCAAGTTGCATGAGTGTGTCCACTTCTCTCTCAGGTCCTGCTACTAACTCACAGATGTTTCTCCACTATATCCCAGTGGTAAAACTGTCTTCACCATTACATTCCAGCAGTCATCTCATTCTGAAAGATCCCTTGAGATATTTTATGCCTCTCAGGCTGGCTTAAAATGATTGAAGAGTAAAACAACAAAGGTTGGAGATGTGAAAAAATTGGGACATTAGTTCATTGTTGGTGGAACTGTGAACTGAACTAGCCATTTTGGAATTATGCCCACAGAGTTATTAAACTGCCTATAATCATTGACCCAGTCATATAACTACTAGGTCTATTTCCAAAGATGATTAGGGGAAAAGGAAAAGATTCTGTTTGTTCTACAAATATTTATAGCAATTCGCTTTGTGGTCGCCAAGAACTAGAAATTTTGGAGTTATATATATGATTGTGATGGAATACTACTGTGTTCTAAGAAATGATGAACTTGATGATGTTAGGAAAATATGGGAAGACTTGCATGAAATAATGAAGGGAGAAATGAGCAGAGCCAAGAGAACACTATATACAGTAACAGCAATATTATTTCAAGAACTAAGCAAATTAGTCATTTTGACTATTATAAATACCCATAACTACAAAGGACACAAGAAGGAAGATGCTATCTACATCTAGAGAAAGATGTATTTCTTAAATAGAAGTATGTCTTGGATGCTTTTACATATACATTATATTTTATACGTGTATGTATATACATACATACATGTGCAAACACATACATATATTTTTGAATGAATGTAATTCTAATGGTAGCCACCTACAGGGTAGGGAAGAAAAAGAAGCAATTTCAAAGATAACTTCATTATATATTTAACAGGAATAGTAAGTTGTACATAATAGATTTGAAGTTTCATGTGCAATCATCTTTTTTATTATGCTATGTTATAGAAATGCTTGTTTTATTTCAAAAATTAAAAATACAATAATTTGAAAATGTAAAAAAAAAAATCCCTCTATTCCTTGCACCCTTTTCACACTGGAATATCCTTCCACCCCTGCAACCCCTTCCTCTGATTGGTTGCTTCTTCCTGGAATTTCCAACTTGAGGAAGGGCCCGAGGATAGCTATGTCCCTTCCTTCACTCCTTTGTAGGTTCCCCGCTCCAGATCTTCTATATTTCTTCACCATCCCTAACACATACACTACTCTTTTTAATTCCCTTTTTGTGTCATGTTGTCTTTTCCCAATTGAATAGCTCCTGAGTGCAAAGTCAGTTTTTTGTATCTATTTGCAACCTATTACTTAGCACAGTGCATGGTAGACAGTAAGCACTTAATAAATGCTTGATGACTTGATTTATCTTGCTATATAAAAGTCATTCTTTTGGTGTTAATATGCCTAACTTAAATTTTGTAAGTAGTGTGTCAAAATTACAATTCTTACATCAGCTGCTAGGGCGTTGGGAAATTTTGTTTGTTTGCTTGCTTGTGGTTCAATTTATGTTCTTTTCATCTTCCACTAGCTCCAGCTAATTAGAATGCCAAATGTGTTTTTCTTTGTCCGTGACAATCATGCAACTAAATCACCATTAAGAGAATACACACTTAGACCCCTCCCTCCAGGAACAGTGATATAATTGAGCTGATCTTTCCATATCCACTCAACACAGCATGCAAGAGTTGGGACCACTCTCCCAGGGGTCAAAAATTGGCCGTGTCAGCATTTCTACCATAACCAACTGAATTAACCTGCCAGACCTCTATGGACTGATGTGTATGCATGATGTGTATGATTTAATTATGTGACTGGTTTTTTAAAAAATTAACATAGCACACATACATTTGAACTATCAGACCAAACTTGTTCATACAGGCACTTTCTCAATAATCCACTTAGCATTTAGCAAATAGTTGAGGACCAGCTATGTGCAAAATGCCATAGGTGTTGAGAGATATGCAGATTAAAAAGGCATAGTTCTTACCATCATGAAGCTTATGATCAAAGAGGAATCTGGGGAAGCTATCAAAAATTGCAACAAAAAAACAGAAGACAACAGGAAGTGAATTTCCTGGACAATTTATCAAAAGAAGGAAGGAAATTCAAGGAGTATTTAACAATTACTTGTTAGAAATTATTGGTATTTTAGCAGACATAAAAATTCCTAACTTGTAGATGAATGCAAATATAGTCTTGAACAAATCTGAAAGAAATTCAATATAAATTGTATCTATTGGACTCAAATCACTCTTTAATGAAAGAAATTTCTTTCCTTCATATAAGTAGAAAACATAATGTACCACAAAATGCATTGCACTAGAGACAGGATATCAGAGCTCTAATCCTTCCTGGTTATACCACTAATAGGCTGTGTGATTGTAAAGGAAGTCACAATTTGGTTTATTATCGGTTAAACATAGATACTATCTTAGATGATCCCTCATATTCTATAATTCTCAAAACATATTAATCCCAACCAAAGTGGGTTTATCATGAACTTGGGAAATAGTATAAGAACACATTCACATTTGAATCTCTTGCCATTCATTACAATGAGAGTACATATAGGAACTTACAACTTTACCAGTATAAATCAGGAGACAGCCTTGTATATATGCATATATGCCACATGTTTAATGCTTCATTGATGTCTTTTTTTCCATTATCATTTTGCTATATATCCCTCATAGAATCCTCCAATGTAATAGAAAATTAGTTAAGCGAAACTGATCAACCAGTTGACTAAATCTGATGGTGCATTCAATAGTCCATTCTCACAGTCTTTCTCACTTTGCTACCAAGAGAAGGGAAATTAGGTTCATCATCACTCATATTCAAGACTGGTCCACTGCAATTAAGTTGAGTTCAACTGTCAGTTACATTTTTATTTATGTTATCATAAACATTGTGTATATTATTTTCCTGGTTCTACTGTCTCTATCCTGTATGAACTTACACAAGTCTTCCTATGTTTCTCTGATTTCTCATATTCATTATCCCTTATGACATCAATAATATTCTACTACATCTCTTCACCACAGTTTGTTCTGCATTTCTCCAACCTGTGGTCATTTACTGTTTTCAGTAGTTGGCTGTCACAAAAATAGAATGCTATCTTTATTTTGTTACAGATGACATCTTTATTTCAGTCAAATTACCTCAAGGCAAAAGTCTAATAAAGGTATGACCATGTCAAGGGATATAAATAGCTTAGTGACTTTCTCACATGATTTCAATATATGTCCAGAATATTTTCCCAATTCATAGCTTTGCTAACAGTATATTAGTGTGTCTGTCTTTACATGATTCTCCAATATCAACTATTTCTATCTTTTGTCATCTTTGCCAATATGATGGACATGATGAGAAACCTCAATGATCAAACAATTATTTTCCTGAGTTTCCTGGTACCGTGCCTCATTATTTCCATATAGAATTCTCTAATTTGAAATTCTCACTCTGGTTTTTAAATTCTCACTCCTACTCAGACACATGAAACTGGGATTCCTTGTAAACTTCTTTATTATCTTGCCAGGCATCTCAGGTCTATACTATTGTTTTGAATATCACCCCTTTTTGCCCAGGAAGCATTTTTTTTCCTTCAGGTCAAGTAATTGCCTTACACACATTATCTATCTGCAGAGGATCCAACGACATAGACACTGAGCACTGGAATCAGTGGGTCTACATTCAGCATTTCTGTCTTGGTCCAAATATCAAGTTCAATGCCTCATCTCATAATTTTCAGATTCCCAACCAGGCTTTTGGAAGAATTTTATGCTTAAGTCATCAGCTTAAAAGGCATAAAATGCCAGTATTATCATCAGAATAGGCATTCTTTTGGAAACTGTTAGAAAGTAAATGCAATCTAGGGACAAATTCTTAATGAATTTAATTAATGTTAAATGAAATTAAATTAATTTCAATTAAATTACATTTAAATTAAATTAAAGTTAATGAATGCTATGTATAATGAGGCTAAGTCAAATAAAAATAATCATAGATACATGTAATAGAATGTAAACTCCTCATAATCCAATACCATTTTTGTACTTCCATTGTATTTTGTATCTCCATCACATAACACAGTACCTGGCACATAATAGGGGCTTAATAAATGCTTATTAAATGTAATCAAGAAAGGAATAAGACAAGTTGACTTCCTTTTCCACTCTTTTTTTTTGCCCTTCTTAGTAAAATCAGAATTGCTACAAGAAATCATACCAAATTACCAGGCATAAAAAGTCCTAATGTTTCTCACATTTTAGCCTATTTGCAGATAATATTACATTTGCTTATCAGCACACAGACTCTCATATATACTCTATTTACTTACCAGCAAGTAGAAAGCTTCAAAATTACTTAAGAAATCTGAATTTGCAGCATTGTATCTGTCTTATGACCTACTCTATTCAATAGCTACTGAATTTAAATTAAAGCAGATGATGAGATCTTGGAGTCTATTGGGAATAAATGTCTTCTATGATATCAGTTTGATCATGGACAATTAAACAAAATATTTCATAGAGTTTTAAAAGCCCCATTACACTCAGATAATTAAGATGTTTATATTGTTCCAAATTTTATTTCTCTCAAAGCATAACATCAGAATTACCTAATCTGCATTAACTGTGACAGAAAAAAATAAATGGTTTTACTTCCTTCTACAACAGCAGACACTCTGAAACTTAAATGAAGTGAAGCTGGAAATCCACAGACCTCAGACAATAAAATGCTGACAACCACTAGCTTCCTTAAGACTGACCAACGGGACGGTGCATCCACCTGGACAGGCAGATGAAAACTGGCCCTCCATGATTGCTCCTTAAAGGAACCAGCACAGCAAAACAAATAGGGAAGATAAATTTGAATAGCATGAAATGAGTTTTTCACATCTTCCAGGGGACAGATGGAGAAACAAATTCACAATTACCACTTCAGTATCCATGAGTTATTATGCCATGCTACCTACATGAAAAAGGAAAATGGTATTTTTATGTAGTGCTTCAAGATTTGCAAAGCACATTATATGCATCATGTCATTTTACGTCTCACAATAACCTGTATTATCAGTTCCATTTTGCAGAGGAGGAAAATAAGGAACAGAGAAGTAAAGTGATTTGTCCCTGGTCACACAGCCAATCGGTGTCAGAAATGGGAACTGAATCTAGTTTTTCCTGACTGGACTCGACTCTAACACTTTAGGCATGACATCATGCAGACAAAGGAGAAATCAGTCATGGAATGGAAGGAAACAGAATCAGGATTTGAGATTTGGAAAGGGTCTTAATGGCTAATTAATACTACAAATACATAAAAAGGATCCTTATTATAACACACTCATAAAGAGGTCATCCAGCCTCTGTTTGACCTCCAAGAATGCGCTTCCACAGGAAGCCTAGGCTACTTCTGGACAGCTCAGATCACTGTGAAATTTGGTTTTGGTTTTTTCTCACATCAAGTCTAAAGTTACCTCTTTGCAAATTCTACTATTGCTTCTAATTCTGCCCTCTGAGGCCAAACATATCGTTTAACTAAGCTGTGGGATCAGCAAAGAAAAGAAAGAAGAGAGCCCGAAAAGAAAATCTGAAAGAGAAAAAGCTAGAAGAAAAAGAAAGAAAGAAATAGAAGGAAGAAAAAAGATTGATGTAGCTTTAAACTGCACTAAGATTTTGGGGATACCCTGTATGTTAAGTGCATTGTAAAATGTCTATGCATGTGTGTGTGCACACACATACATAAAACTTACGTGTATGAAAAAACCTTAAGACATAACTATATATCACTTACATAATATTTATATAATACCTGAAGTTTTATGTAGATGTTATATATAATATATATAACACTATTTATGTGTATTATATATAACATGTATAACACAAAAACCTTAAGTTTTATATATTTTATATGTAACACTTTTTGTTTTGTATGTATGTCATATATAACATATAACACTTTATGTGTTCTATATATGTTATATATATAAAACACATTGAGTTTTCTATATAACTTGTAGGTAATACCTTAAGTTTATAAATGTTATATAATACCTTAAGTTCTACAATATATCATAATCTAAATTTATACATATAAATAAATTTATAATGTAAGCATATATTCAGGTTATAAAATAATATATAAGGGGCTTTGCAAATCTTAAAGCACTTTGCAAATACTAGTATAAATATGAACTATTGTCATAACGTAAATTAAGTCAGGAACCATTAAACTCATACCCATATTGATCAAATTTCTTCCCTGTAATACTTTTTTGGAGAGTGGGGCAGGGTCCCAGTCTGGGTGTATGTTTTCATAATGAACCTCCTCCAGGGAGAGAACTTCTGCCAATGAAGCTTGAGAGTTTCTCTGCCTCTTAGGCCTTAGAGAGTTGTCTGGGGGCACTGAGAGGTAAAATAGTTTGCTCAGGTTTTCTGAAACTTTAATCAGTAGTGGGACTTAAACCAAGATCTTCCTGACTCCAAAGACAGCCCTACTCTTATGACGCAATTAAAGCTGTAGCATTAAGAGTTTTAGACTGAACTCCTGTAGGGTATATCATAAAATCTTTATACCTACCCTTTGTGATAAGTGCTTTCATTATCCCCATTTTCCAGAGGAGAAAAATAAGGCTCAAGAGATGAAGTGACTAGCCTAGTGTCCCACAGCTAGGAAGTACCTGAGATGAGGTGTGAACTTGTCTTCCTGACTCTTAAATCCAGTCCACTCTCCACTATGCCATTCAGACTTTCCATCAATGCTGATAATTCCAGGTAAGTGTAAGTATAATTATTATTATTATTATCATATAAGAGTAAAAGAGAGGCCTAAGCAACCTAAAATGATAAATTTGAGGGGAAATTGGGGTTGGGAAGGGGTGATCAGAAAAATTTTCATGGAAGAGGGAACACCTAAAATGGGCCTTGAAGGAACAGATTGATTGACCTCCACAGATGGAGAAGGGCTGGGTCCAATCCAAGCACCTGCCTGGCACACGGTAAAGACTCAACAAATCTTGTTAATTGACTAAGCATGCAGGTCAATATGGGCAAAGGCATGGAGCTGGAGGCAGAGGAGGAGAAAGAAGAAGAGGAGAGGGAGGAAGGAAAGGAGAAGGAAGAGGAACCTCCCACACTAAAGGTATCTCTACCTTTTCTACTCCATGTGGCAGAGTGAAAACACCCTTCCTTTAGTTGGCAACTCTCTGTTGGCAGTTTACCAGGTAGGATAACATTGACAGACTAATGGGAGTTTCGCCCACCCCCTTACCATTGCAACCAAAGGCTGCCATATTGGCCGGAGGCCTTTGTCTTTGGACAGAAAGCTTCCCTGACTGGGTTTTCCATTATGCCCATCAGAGAATGAAAATGTAATAAAATGGAAATGAACAGCCTCTTCTTGGATCAAAAGCATGGCAGGAGGAAGGGAAGATTTGCCATCCACTGCTAACATACTGACCCAGAATGCAAAATGTGCAGGGGTCTTGTCCCTGGCTGTTGCCCCTACCATTAGAGATTGGCTATCTGACATGCAAGGCTGAAAGAAGTAAGTTAATTCAGTAGCAGCTATAGCGTTTAGTCATGAAGTGGACCAAATTTATTGGAATATTTTATCACATATACATTTAAGATCATTATGCAATTCAAATTACTGTAACTGTTGATTCCTGGCTGCAGCTGAAACCCCAAGAGTGACCATATCTCTCCCTGTAGCCTGGTGAAGATGCCTTTCCCGTTCAAGCAAGAAGGGGACAAGTCAGGAAGTCAACATTTTAAGCTAGACTTTTTAGAGCCAGTTAGATGATATAATGGCTAGAGGAAAGGAGTCAGGAAGACCTGGCCCAAATTCTCCCTCTGATATTTACTGGCACTGTGACCCTGGGCAAATTCTCTCAGCTTCAGTTTCCTCATCTGTAAAATGGGAATAATCACAGCCACCTACCTGCTAGGGTTGTTGTAAAAATCAAATTGGATTATATTTGTAAAGTACTTTATAAACCTTAAAGTATTTTATGAACACTAGCTATTGTTGTTATTTATTATTTGTCCAGTGATACTACACAAAATAATTGTGTCCTGGCCCTAGTAGGGGAGACCCCTGTGCGTGTCCTGGTTTCCAAGCTGCCTCCCTCACTTTGAAATTAAACTTCTAATTGATTCCTGACTCTCCTGTCTCTAGCCTGCTTTGTTCAGTTCCATCCACCCATTGGTTAGATAGAACTGGCATTCTACCCGTTTGACAGTTATTTTCTGAAAAGAAAGGGGGGGGGGAGTTTATTTTTAAATCAAGAAGGGGAGAGGGCTTTGACTCCCCCTAGTCAATATGCTACATCTCAAAAGTGACCATGCCTGTAAACAGGGGCACAAAAGAAACCTCCCCTTACTGTGATCTGAACTGGCAGAAAACTTCCTGGCATTTTCTTTAAGGGAAGAGCTAAAGAAAGGGTCACCTGGAGGCATATTTGAATCCATCAGAGCAAACACTTCAGATGGAAAGCTGCTAACTGCTGATCTGGAGTGACAAGAGCCTTTGCCTCCTAATTAAACCCAAGACTACAGTCTCTGCAGACCAGTCAAGCCCTCAGCAATACCAGAATTTCCCATTTCAAATATATTACTGTCACCAAGCTCCTGTCCTGGGCTCACTAGTAAATTAGCCTAGGGAAAAGGGCTTCTCCTTGGGAGATTAGACAGGATTTTAACCATTGAGTGGCAGCTTGGTGTAGTGGATAGTCAACAACCTGTCAAAGTCAGGGTTCAAGTCCTCTGACTGTGGGATTCTGAGCAAGTCACTGAACATCTCTGGGCTCCAGATAACTCTGTAAAATATAAAGCTCAGAGGTGTTCTCCTACATTGATATGGGGAGTTTCCTCATCTGAGAGTTCTCTATACTAAAGAGATGACAGGTCCTGTCTCCATTCCCATGGAAATATGCATTCAGTGTTTGGTGGTCAACAGAAGTAAAAAGGAAGACTCCTGTTCATGCATAGATTACAGAAAATTTCCAAGACCTAGAATGAGGAGACCTGGGTTCTAGTTCCCACCTTTAGCATTTATTGGCTATGGGACCTTTGGCAAACACTTTCCTTCTGAGACACTTTATCTATAAGATGGAGGCAATATTTCAACCAGCTACTTCGTTGACTTGTCATGCATGAGGAGATTGCTTTGTCAGCCTCCAGTCCTATTGAAATGCGTGTTACTGTGTATACAATAAGGATAGTAAAATCCATCTGAAAATTAGAGTGGCATTATGGGCAAAGTGCTAAACTTGAACTCAGAACGCCCAGAGTCTAATTGCTGCCTGGCATGCTCATTAGCTGTGTGCCCCTGAGCAATGTACTCAGCCTCTCACTTCCCTATCTGTAGAATGGGCATAATAATAGTACTAACCAACCAAAGTAGATAATAGATACTAAGCATGCTGTAAACTCTAAAGTATCTGCTAATGTTAGTTACTATTATTAGCTCTTTAATCACAGAACTGTCTCCCTGTTCCCCTCCCCTTTTAAGGACACTTTTCTCCAAATGCCTAATTCCTCAATGAAAAACCTAATTAAGTCTTTCATTGGTATTCTCTCTGATGGTATTCATACAAATGATCAAATTAGGTCTTTAACATATCTGTCACCAAATACAGTCTTTCCCATACCAGGGCTCTGTATACTTATAGTCCAAGCTCATCAACTGCAAGCTTGCCCTGGGACCCACCAACTCAACCCTTTATTCTCCATTCCAAGATTCTTATTTTATCACCTATAGACCCATTTCTCTGTGTTCTCTATAGGACAAATACTAGCCCTGAAGCTACTTTCAGAGGCTCTTATTAAGCCTAGGGAATAGCAAATGCCTATTTTCCATTTAGTCTCCTATTCACACAGCTCCTTCTCCTACAAGCATCCCAGTACATAATGATAGGGCTGTTGTAGGCAAGGCAAGATGCAAGTAAAAGGAATTTTTTTTAAAGAAAAGGCCCTGTAAAAATAAAGCCATATGCTTAGAGTTGAAAGGTCATCTAGCTCAGCAGTCTTGCTTGTTAAAGAAACTGAGATACAGAAAAAGAGAAGAAACTTATCCAAAGTTACATTGATTGTAAGTAGAAATACCAATGCCAGTCTTGTCATAAGTACCATATTAGAAAGGTCTTTTCTTCATTAATCATGATGGTGGAGATGTGAATTGGTATAGTCATTCTAGAAAGCAATTTAGAATTGTATAAATAAAGTGACTAAAACATCCGCACTCTTTAACCTAGAGATTCCACTGTTAGATATATACTCTAAGAAGGTCACTCACAAAAAGAAGTCTCCTTATGTAACAAGATATTTATGGTAGCACTTTTGTGATAGCAAACATCTGGAAAAAATGCAGATGTCAATCAATTGGGAATAGCTGAACAAATTGTGGTACATGAATGAATGAAAAAGTACTCTGTTGTAAGGGACGTGAGTCATGATGAAGAACAGAAGGGAAAGATTACATGAACTGATAAAAAACAAAAGTTAGCAAAAGCAGGAAAGCAGTAACACAATGACCATGATAATGGAAATGGAAAGAACAGTAACCACAAAGACAATCAAAATCAAATGTTACAAAATCAACCCAAAAAAGAGATATCAGAAGAAACCTCCCCATACTCCTTTGCAGAATTTGTGATGCCCAAGTATAGAATGTTGCATCAAATATCAGGGGGTTTTTTTTAAATGTATTGATCAGTTTTCCTGAGGGATTTTTGGCCTTCTTTCTTTAAAAATATTTTTCTTTATACAGGAAGGCTCTTTGGGTGAAGGAGGGGAAGAATATAAAAATCTAGGCAATGTAAAAGCAAAAGTTACCAATAAAATCTAAATCTTTAAAATAAAGTGATTAGGAGTAGAGGAGCCAAGATGGCGGAGTAGAAAGATACACATATGCTAGCTCCAAACCCACAGCCCATAAATTACCTGTAAAGAATAACTTCCAACAAATTCGAGAGCAGTAGAAGCCACAGAACAATGGAGTGGAGGAGATTTCTGTTCCAGAGAGCCCTGAAAAACCAATACGAAAGGTCTGCCACACCCCAGACCCAGAGCAGAGCCCAGCCCTGCCTTGGCCACGCAGCACTGAGAGGAGCAGATCTAAGCAGGCTTCAGGAATGGAATCTCCAGTGGCCACGCAGGTCCCTCCACCCACAGCTGCTGAAGTTCAGTGAGAGGGTCTCTTTCGCTGGTCGAGAGGGGAGTGGGGTTTCCCCATAACTCAGGCCCCCTTGGGAGGCAGCAGCAGAGGCAGCAGCAGAGGCAGCAGGGGACAAGGGCTCCCAAAGCAGACATGACCTCGGATCCATTGTTGAAGGGCTCAGCATAAACCCCCTGAGGGAACTAAGCCCTGTGAGGCAGCCCTGCCCCCACCTGAGCACCTGAACTTAATCTCAAGTGAATAACAGCCCCACCCCCGCCAAAAGCCATAAGGCTGCGAAGCAGCATTTGAATCTCAGCCCCCAAGCACTAGCTGGGTGGATCTGGAGGCAAGGTGGGGATAGAGAGGACACTCAGAAGTCAAGTCACTGGCTGGGAAAATGCCCAGAAAAGGGGGAAAAAAAATAAGACCATAGAAGGTTACTTTCTTGGTGAACAGATATCTCTTCCCTTCCTTTCAGATGAGGAAGAACAATGCTTACCATCAGGGAAAGACATAGAATTCAAGGCTTCTGTATCCCAAACATCCAAAATAAATATTCATTGGGCTCAGGCCATGGAAGAGCTCAAAAAGGATTTTGAAAATCAAGTTAGAGAGGTGGAGGAAAAACTGGGAAGAGAAATGAGAGAGATGCAAGAAAAGCAGGAAAAGCAGGTCAACACCTTGCTAAAGGAGACCCAAAAAAATGCTGAAGAAAATAACACCCTGAAAAATAGGCTAACTCAATTGGCAAAAGAGGTTCAAAAAGGCAATGAGGAGAAGAATGCTTTAAAAAGCAGAATTAGCCAAATGGAAAAGGAGGTTCAAAAGTTCACTGAAGAAAATAGTTCTTTCAAAATTAGAATGGAACAGATGGAGGCTAATGACTTTAGGAGAAACCAAGAAATCACAAAACAAAACCAAAAGAATGAAAAAATGGAAGATAATGTGAAATATCTCATTGGAAAAACAACTGACCTGGAAAATGGATCCAGGAGAGACAATTTTAAAATTATGGGACTACCTGAAAGCCATGATCAAAAAAAGAGCCTAGACATCATCTTTCATGAAATTATCAAGGAAAACTGCCCTGAGATTCTAGAACCAGAGGGCAAAATAAGTATTCAAGGAATCCACCCATCACCACCTGAAAGAGATCCAAAAAGAGAAAATCCTAGGAACATTGTGGCCAAGTTCCAGAGTTCCCAGGTCAAGGAGAAAATATTGCAAGCAGCTAGAAAGAAACAATTCAAGTATTGTGGAAATACAATCAGGATAACACAAGGTCTAGCAGCTTCTACATTAAGGGATTGAAGGAAGTGGAATATGATATTCCAGAAGTCAAAGAAATTAGGACTAAAACCAAGAATCACCTGCCCAGCAAAACTGAGTATAATACTTCAGGGGAAAAAAATGGTCTTTCAATGAAATAGAGGACTTTCAAGCATTCTTGATGAAAAGACCAGAGCTGAAAAGAAAATTTGACTTTCAAACACAAGAATGAAGAGAAGCATGAAAAGGTAAATAGCAAAGAGAAGTCATAAGGGACTTTACTAAAGTTGAACTGTTTACATTCCTACATGGAAAGATAATATTTGTAACTCTTGCAACTTTTCAGTATCTGGGTAGTTGGTGGGATTACATACACACACACACACACACACACACACACATGCACGCACACACGTGCACGCATACACAGAGACAGAGAGCACAGAGTGAATGGAATAGGATGGGATCATATCTTTAAAAAAAATGAAATTAAGGGGTGAGAGAGGAATATATTGGGAGGAGAAAGGGAGAAATGGAATGGGGCAAATTATCTCTCATAAAAGAGGCAAGCAAAAGACTTTTTCAGTGGAGGGAAAAAGAGGGGAGGTGAGAGAAAAACATGAAGTTTACTCTCATCACACTTGACTCAAGGAAGGAATAAAATACACACTCATTTTGGCATGAAAACCTATCTTACAATACAGGAAAGTGGGGGAGAAGGGGATAAGCAGTGTCAGGGGGATGATGGAAGGGAGGGAAATGGGAGGAGGGAGCAATCTGAAGTCAACTCTTGGGGAGGGACAGGATCAAAAGAGAGAATAGAAGCAACATGGGGCAGGATAGGATGGAGGGAAATATAGTTAGTCTTACACAACATGACTATTATGGAAGTCATTTGCAAAACTACACAAATATGGCCTATATTGAATTGCTTGCCTTCCCCAAGGGAATGGGTGGGCAGGGAGGGATGAAGAGAAGTTGGAACTCAAAGTTATAGGAACAACTGTTGAGTACTATTCTTGCTACTCGGAAATAAGAAATACAGGTAATGGGGTATAGAAAGTTATCTGGCCCTACAGGACAAAAGAGAAGATGAGGACAAGGGAAGGGAGGGATGATAGAAGAGAGAGCAGATTGGTGATGGGGTAATTAGAATGCTCGGTGTTTAGAGGTGGGGAGAGGGGACAAATGGGGAGAAAATTTGGAACCCAAAATTTTGTGAAAATGAATGTTAAAAGTTAAATTAATTAATTAATTAATTAATTAAAATAAATAAATAAATAAATTTCAGGCTAAAAAAAATAATAAAATACAGTGCTTGCTTAAAGGTGTTTTTATTTAGCCCAGTTTAGATAGCATTAAGTTATACCTACAAGTTATCCCCCCTTCAATTCTTATGAAGTTTTTTGTTTGATACGGTCCTGGTACAGGACCATTGAGCAATAAATTGACTGCTTATCACCTATTTTCATTCAGATGCCTTAATGATCAAAATAATGGGTCCGATCAAGTCCAATTAATCATGGACGACTGGCTTGTTATCATCCTGAAAGCTGTCAATCCAGGTTATTTTACAGATCTGGCCGCAGAGAAGCCAGATGATGTGAGATGATTATTGATGAGCAAGTGTTTGAACCTTTAAAAGCCATAGCTGTTGGGGCAGGTAATGAGACTGGCAACAGGAACTGTAGGCTGGTTGCCTAATGTAGATCAATCACTTGATTATCCTTGTTTCTCAGCATATCCATCTGGAAAGGTAGATTAGACTACCTACAGGAAAATCTTTGAAAAGAACTTTGGGTGAAAGAAACCCAAACACAGAGATAGCAGAGCTTTAATGATTTGCTAAACACTAACATGGGCACAAAGAAAATCCATTGTTGAGACAGTGTTTGACAAGCAGTTCAAGGAACAAACGTAGAAATGACCCACCAGTACCCATATTTGGGGCAAATTATATAAATGGACAATATCTATCCCAGAACTAAGTAGGAGATAAAGAGGTTGGATTAGCTTTAGGAAATGAAACAGGTCTTTTTGATGACACCAAGCTTCTCTATCAAACAAAAGCCTGTCTTTAAAATATATATATCCTCACAGTGATAGTTTTATAACCATGAGACTTGGAATGCCACAATTTTCAAAGAATTAAAGTTAAGCATCTCTCAAGGAGAAATGGAGAAGTATTTGAGCATGAGTCAGTCAGTTAACAAGCAGTTTTTAAGCACTTTACTGTCTGCCAGGGTAGAACACATTGCAAAGATAAAATTATTTAAGACAAGAAGCATTAAGAATAAAATAAAGAAAAAAAGAAAAAATAAATAAAGGATATCCCGAATGTCTTGGTGAAGTTTTTAAAACTTTAATAGTATTAAAATATTTAATAGCATTAAAAGTATTAAAGCTTTAATTTCTTAAATTCCACTAAAACATCTGGGACATCCAATATATGGATTGTTCATATAGCAAGGAGATGGCAAAGAACCCCAAATCCACATCGGGTAAAAATCAGTTGAAGAAACTGGAGATGGTTAGACTGGAGAAACAAAGACTGAAGGGACATAATAGCTATCTTCAAGCATTAGAAGAGATGTCATATGGAAGTGAGATTGGACTGTTCTGTTGGGCCCAAGATGGCAACATCAGGGGCAATGAGTAGAGATTTCTAGAAGTCAAATTTAAGCTATGTGTCAAGTAAAACTTCCTAAAAATTAAAATTGTCCAAAAATACAGTAGGTTATCTCAAGAAGTAGTGAATTTCACATATTTGGAGTTCTTCCAACAGGGGTTGAATGACCATTTGTTGAGTTTGTTATGGTAATGTTTCCTGAGGTCTCACACAAGAGAGTATTATGGTTCATGTTCAGGACTGGAACAAAATGAGACATTCCTGGTCTTTCTAACACTTAATAAAAAGAAGTTTACTTAACAAGGCCACAGAAAAGATACTCAGCCACAATACAGCACTGTGTTTGTTACACCTAGATCCTTCCTTCCATATTTGTTTCAGTGTCCTACCTGATCATTAGAGTATATCAAGCCTGGAGAACTCCCAACTTCTCATATGTGGGGATATTTTACTTAAGAATTTTTTACCAAAACTTTATGTCAGCAGTTTGATCTTTAGTCCTCTGGACCAACTGAGCGTTGAAGAAGTTTTTACTACCTTTCATGGAAAACTTGGCTACCCTACATGAGGTAGCTATTGCCTCTACTGTATGGGGATTCTTTTGTGGATATGGATGGTATTAAATGGCTGTAGAGACACCCCAACTCTAAAATTCTACGGTTCTGTTGACATATTTTTTTATTCAAATGCTACAAAGATGTGATATATTGTGTAGGAGAAGTAAACATGGTGCCCTCCTCCCCCATATGAATCTAAGGTACACTATCCATCTGTGTCTCATCCTCACCTCTTATTGGAATCAAAAGATAACTACTAAAAGTGGAAGATTCCAGAGCCCTGGGAAAGTTCTTCTCCCTGTCTGGTCCAATGGAAAGATTTCTTTAAGTGAGAATAGCTCTCTTCAGATGATAAAGCCTTTATCTACATACTAAGATGTATACATCTATACCTAAGAATACACATTTTTCTCTAACTAGTATATTACTTTTCTGGTTTTATGAGTAGTCATCTTTCTTTTTTTCATTTCCCACAATATTACTTTGAATAATGTTTAGCTGATGAATGCTGCGCTACGAACTTGTATATAAGGAGATTCTCATATCATGCTCTGGGTAGATTGCCAAACATCTTGCAATCTGCCCCCACTGCCCAGAATAAATAGTTATTTGATTCACTCTTATTTTTACTCCTTACTGTTATAATGCAAACCCAATCTCAAAACCCAAATTAGTGAAGGGAAGACTCTCTTTGATCCCTAAAAAATTCCACTAACAATTGAAAAGAACCTAGTTTCAGCTTTAACTACAGTGACACATAAGGATAGAAATATGTACTGGAGGACAAGCAGGATCATATAGAAATTTGCTGTCCATTCTCACTAGTCCTGAAGTGACTGCCCCACTCAGCCAAGCCAGCCAGAGCATTCAGCTTCCTGCACTCTGGGGTATTCTGGGTACTGAAGCAGGACACCACAGGATATTTCTCTAAAGCTTTCCACTGCACTCCCCTTCAAAGAGTTTTTATACCCCCAATGAAGGACCAGATGGAGAAATACTTGCTATGTCTTTGTGATTTTTCTCTTAGGAAAAGCATATACAAATACTTCAGGTAGAAGCATGAAACAAAGAAAACTTAGAATATTAGGGACATGATTACTCTCTGGCTTCACTTAAGACTCAGTTCAAATGCCACCCAATACAGCCAATACAATGACTCTCCCAGGTCCCTCAAGTTGAAAGTGCGTTCCTCTCTAGGGTTATCTTCCATTTACTCTGTATTTTGTACGTATAGTGGCTTACATTTTGTCTCCTCCAACAGAATGTGAGTTTCTTGAAGAAAGAGGAAAATGTTGCCTATTTCTGTATCCCCATTAGTTAACACAGTGCCTAGAACATAGTAAGGATTGAATAAATGTTTATTGATTGACTGATTGATCCGTGGAAAGTGTCTTCAAGACCTAGGCCAAATGGTATAAGCCTGTCACATTAGGGATCGTGGCTTCAGGCTTTTGAAGTCAATCCACAGATTTGTGTCACCTTCTATGATGACTGGGAAAGGAGGTAAGCCAAGCAAGTCAATAAGCATGTTAAGTGACTACTACCTGTACTAGATGTTGAGGATACAAAGAAAAGCAAAAGCCATTACATTTAAGGAGCTCACAATCTAATGGGGATGAAATATGTTAAGAGTAAAGCCAGATGGCAAGAGCCCAGGATAACAAATAAATAGACTGAGTGTTGCACTGGGCTATCCATGAAATATTAAATGAACCAGAGGAAGTTTTCCAGCACATTGGATGGATCTTCTGTGGGAGATTTATATAGGGACAATGCTATGAATTGCATGCAATGAAATGGTTTAAAGGGGTTACAAAATGTGCCAGGGGAAGGTGCTCATCTTGATGAGCTCACAGATACAATGGAGCATCTAATTATAAATCAAGCTACATTATATAAAGTAGAATATTATGAAATATTAAATCACTAATTGTAAAGACGCCACTAGCTTTCTCAAAGGATATAAGAGGAGCCATAGGTGTTAGCTGGATGTGATTTCCACTTGAAATATTACACCTCCTTAATGCAGGGGAAAGTATCAAAAGAGGCAGCATTCAATGATTCTCTTAATAAACCCTAAAGGAAAATGCCCAACCAAATAACTGGGTAGGTTGTTTCTACTTGTCTGAAGCCTCCCTCTGTTCATTATATCCACCCTAATCAGGATGGTCTCTTTCAGAGAAAGCTTCCAGATTCCAAGTTTTCATTTAGGCTGCTGTGGACTGAATTATGTGGTGTCTTCACTGATTTGCCAGACAATCTGATTGCATGTTAAATAATTCTGGATCATAACTCAAGAAAAAGAAATATTAGATTTTTTTTCCTTTTGGGAACAAAAGGCATGCAAAGTTCTGACATTTATGTGGTAACCTGACTTTAAGGGAAACAGGACCAGCATAGTGTTAATTCATAGTCCTACCCTGTTCAGTAATACATTCCAAGATTTTAGATAAGTAATTGTATCAACTGATTGAAAACTGGTGGCTGTGAAAATGGAGCAATTGAATCACCTCACCCTAATCTGATCTATTAAGCAGTGAATCTCCTGCAAAAAAAAAAAAAAAATCGATCCTTACAATCTTGGCTCTAGACTAACTTTTCACTCTGCCAAAGCAACCATTTGAAAAGTGAAATTTTCACTAAAAACCATTTAAGTTACTTGTTATCTACAAAAAATACTTGCATGATTTTTCTTACCACTCTCTACCTGACTAGCTAGCTGTTTTGATGTCATGGAGACAGTTCTCAAACTCAGTTTTAACTACCTTTTAAAACTAGGAGAAAAAAAACCATTGTGGGTTCTACTTAGTGCTAATGATCTTATAAAAGTAGCCATTATTCAGAATGTAGCTAATTATGCTAATTGCCTTCCCAGTCATCAGAGCTGTTTCTGTTAGGGAATGCAACTCTTCAGTATCTTAGATCTAATGGTAGAGTTGGAGTTTGATCAGGAATTCCATTATGCTCTCACATTCAGCCTCTGTCCAGCTCAGGCATTAATTAAAGTGAAGCTGAAAGTAAGAGAGTTTCACCCTCTCTACCTAACAAAGGTTACACGGCTTTTCTATTTCAACCCTCAGGCAAATATAGTCTTGGGGAAAGAACATTGGTCAAGGAATCAGGAGACTTGGATTCTGGTCCCAACTCTGCCTTTAATCAAGTCACTAAGCAATTATTAAGTAATTGATGTGTAATGGGAAGACAAAGGAAAGGGGAGGGGAAAGTTAGTGCCCAACCTCAAGGAGCATATTTTCTAATGCAGTAGGCAATATATACATATCAAGGTAAGCCTTGCAGGAAACCAAAGAAACTATTTGGTAGAGGAGTGGGGCAGGGCACATCAGGCATGGGATGCAAGCCAGTTCAAAGACACAGAAATGGAAGATGAAGTGTTATTTTCAAGGAAATGCAAGTCAGGGTGTGCAGATGAATCATAGAGTACACAGAGGAAAATAAGGTATCAGAAGGCTGAAAGGGGAGAAAGGAGGCAGTTTATGAAGAGTTTTAAATGCCAAACAGAGGACAGATCCTGGAGAAAATAAGGAGCTACTGGATCTCACTTGCAGGGTGAGAATGGGGAATGCATGATGTGGGGTTAGGCACATGTTTAGAAAAATCTCCTTCGCAGCTGAGTAGAAAATAATTTGGATGCAGAGACTTGGAGCAAGAAATTCAGAAGACTGTTATATTAATCTAGGGGAGAGGTAAAGACTATCTAAACTAGAGCAATGGCCCTATGAAAGGAGAGATGTATAGAAGAGATATTGTGAAGGTAGTGTTGACAAGATAAGTTGGCCAATGAGCCCAGTCCTTCAGAGTGTGTGAAAAATGCTCTACTGATATAATCTCCACTTGAACTTGGACAGATATTGTTTCCAGTCTGTTAATCATATAATAAAAAGGAGCCTTTATAAAAACTATTTTTATTTATTTTTAACATTCTTTTTTTTAATTGAGTTCCAAATTCTCTCCCTCCTACCTGCCTCTCCCCCACCAATTGAGAAGGCAAGTCATATGATGTTAATCACATATGTGAAATCTTGCAAAACCTATTTTCATATTAGCAATGTTGCAAAAAGAATTTTAAAGCAAAAGAAATAAAGAATTTGAAAAAATATACTTCAATTTGCACTCTGAATTCATCAGTTCTCTCTCTGGAGGTAGATAGTATGTTTTTGTCATGAGTCCTTCGGAACTGTTTTGGATCATTTATTGATCAGAGTAGCTATGTCTTCTACAGTTGATCATCATCATAATGTTACTGTTACTGTGTACAGTGATCTCCTGGTTCTGCTCACTCCCTTGCTGTTCAGTCATTTTCAGTCATATCTGACTCTTTGTGACCCCATTTGGGATTTTCTTGGCAAAGATACTGAAGTGATTTGCTCTGCTCCCTCCGCACTAATTCATATGAGTTTTCTCAGGTTTTTCTGAAATCATCCTGTTCATCATTTCTTGTAGTACAATAATATTCCATCACAATCATGTACCTCAACTTGTTCAGCCATTCCCCAGTTGATGAGCATCCCCTCAATTTCCAACTCTTTGCCACCACAAAAAGAGCTGCCATAAGTATTTTTGTACATATAGGCCATTTTCCTTTTCCTTTGATTTCTTTGGCATACATCTCTGGTAGAGGGATTGCTAGGCCAAAGGGTAGGAAAAAAGAAACCTTTTTGATTAGTAAAAAGTGTCACAAAAACTTAGAAGAGAGTATCCTGAAGGAAATAGTGATCCACAATGTCAAGTGCTGCCAAGGGGTCAAGAGTAGGATTAAGAGAAAATCATGAAACTGGCAATTAAGAGAGATCACCAACATCGTAGAAGAAAGCTTTTGTTATTGCTGGTGCTGATTAGTCATTTTTTTTTCAATCCAGTCTGACTCTTCATAGCCCCATTTGGAGTTTTCTTGGCAAAGATACTGGAGTGGTTTGACATTTCCTTCTCCTGCTCATTTTACAGATAAGGAAACTGGGGCTAACAGTGTTTAAGTGACTTGCCCAGGGTCACAAGACTAGTAAGTATCTGAGCCAAGATTTGAATTCAGGAAGACAAGTCTTCCTGACTCCATGATAGGCACTCAGATCAAGAGGCTAAAGACTAGATGACATTGGAAATAAGGAAGAGAAGAAGTAGAGGTATGCATTATGAAAGGCTTTCTCTAGTTATTTAGCTATGAAGGAGAAGAGTGATAGAGGACAATAACTAATGTAAATTGAAAGATCAAGAGAGAGTTTTTTTAGTTTGGAAGAACATGGATATATTTATAGACAGAATAGAATGTACCAATAGATACAGATAGACTGGAAATGAAAGAGAGCAAGTATGATAGTGGTGGCAAGAAGAGACGGGATCAAAGGTTTAGGTATACGCGTTGGCAAGAAAGATTTCTTTTTCATCTTGTGAGCTGGATTGGTGTACTACACTTAAAGAACTAATAACGCTTTGTAGTCATGTTGGTATTGGTGAATTAAACCGATTTGCTATTGACCAGCACCTTACTTGGAATGCTTATGATAGAAGACCAATTGGGTCCATCATGACAGTGTCTTCTCCCTTCCCTTCTTCCTCTCTAGCTAGCAGAGAGAGATATCTGCATGATTTGAGACAAGAAGTAGAAATGTGTATAAAGAGCGAGCTCTTTCCACTACATAACAGTGTCCTTCAGGTTGCACAGAAGAATGAGATAATGTATATGAAGATATCAAGTTTCTGAGATACTCTATTAGACCAAGTTGTTACTATGCCTTCTCCTTCAACCAGAGAAAGGTCAGGATATCATGAACCCACAAAAGAACACCCAAGAGGTGTGTGTGTGACATAGTAGATGCTTAGTAATTGCTTTTTGATTGACTAATGTAATAGGGGAGGAGTTTACCAGAAGGCCCCTGATCAAATTATTTCCCCTCAGCCTAGCTGATAAAATCAAAGAAGATAAAAGGCAGGTAACAGAGATAATGTGGTGTTGAGGTACTAAATGACCTTTAATAATAATAGCTAGCATTTTTATAGTGCTTGGGATAGATGTGGACTCAGGCCAGGCCAGATTTGAAGTCTAAGGATAATACCATAATTTCCAAAGCTGTGCAGAAGGTACAAGTCACAGGCTCCAGTGGTTGGTGTCCATCACTGATGAATATGCAAATAGATAGGCATCTTCATGCAAAAATCCTCCTAACAAATTAAAAGTGGGAAAGATTTAGCATTCACCTTTGTACCTGTTTCCAGTACTGTCGTTGATTTCTTTTGCTCAGTACCATTTTTTCCATTTGAAAATCAGCTGTTTAACAGATTGTTCTAATGACAGTTTTTGATGGTTTTCTTTTTTAAATGGGGCAGAAAACAACATGGGGCAAGGAAAGAGTACTGGCTCAGTAGCCAGAGAGTCTGAGTTTGACTCATAACTCTACTTTGATTATTCATATGACTTCAGATGAGTCACTCCAACTTTCTGGACCTCAGTCACCCTATCTGTAAAATGAAGGGTTGGACCAAATGACCTCTGTGGTCTCTCTTAGCGCTCTCTCTCTCTCTCTCTCTCTCTCTCTCTCTCTCTCTCTCTCTCTCTCTCTCTCTCTCTCTCTCTCGCTCTCTCTCTCGCTCTCTCTCTCGCTCTCAGATGCTATAAAGAAGTCTCACTTTCCTTATGCAATCTGGTCACCTGCATCTAATTTATGGGTTTTGAACAATCCAAACCAATGATTATTGCTGTCACAATTCACCATCTGCAGCTACGTCTGTAAGGGTCTAAGGGTCTAACATTTGCAGATGTTAATTGCAGGGACAAACATGAGTCACAGTCGAGTGAGAGCCAGCCCTGCATAAGGGCTCCATTTCACTATTAGACAAATTATCAGCATTTTGTTTTTCCAACTTCATTGTTTCCTCCACATTTGTCAGGATAAGATCTAAATGATAAAACAGGAGAGATAGCAGAACCTCTCCCCAAGGCCCTCCAGAGAACACCTTCCAGACAGACAGCAGTCCCCTTCTTTTCCCCACACATATGGCACAGAATGGTTTCACAGAACTACGATTACTGCTTCTCTTGGGACCTGTCAGTTTTCCAGAGATTCATCCACTGGGCAATCATGCAGAACACAGCAGCCAACCATGGACTTGTTTACAGTATCAGCAGCTCTCCTTCTCCCATGCTTTACCTGGATATCAGGGACTGGAGTCCTGCCAAAGCATGTCACTGAGGAGGAAATTACCTGGAATAAGAAAGGCACTATGGTTTAACATGTGCTGAGAGAGATAACGTGATGGCAACCTAAAATGGGGAATTTGACATACAGCTTGGAGTTTGCTTGTGTTTTAAGGGTGATGTGTGTATTCATCAAAGAACCCTGCCCCTTCCCTCTTGAAAACAGCCACTGCAGCCATGGAATTACAATGATCAAGCTGTGTCAATTGGGATTGCTGAATTCCCTCTTCCTCAGCTACCTGTTCCACAACTTACTTCCCAAATGGATTGCAGACTGATTCAATTATCATCGCTCTTCTGATGATTCTCAGATCTACTTATCCTGCCCTAATCTCTCTGTTGACCTTCAGTCTTGCATCTCCAACTGCCTATTGGACATCTGAAACTGGATATTTCTAACGTTAGACATCTTTAAGTCAATGTTTCTCATAGATGGCTCAACATGTCCAAAACTAGACTCTTTATCTTTCCTTCAAAAACCACCCCTCTTCCTAACTTTACTATTATCAAACTTACCACTATTCTCCCAGTCACTCAGGTTCACAATGAAGGTATCATCCTCAATTCCTCACTCTCTCAGCCCCTATAACTAATCAATTGCCAAAGCCTGTGGATTTCACCTTTGTGACCCTCTTCTCTCCTCTGACACTGCCACCACCCTGGTGTAGGATCTCATCATATCATGCCTGAATTATTACAATAACCTACTGCTTGATCTCCCTGCCATATGTCTTTGCCCAAAGTACAGGTCCAACTATGTCACTATTATACATAAAAAATTCCAGTGACTCCATATCTCCAAGATCAAATATAAAAATCTCTGTTTGATGGTCAAAGTCCTTCATACCTTGTTCCCCACTACCCCACCACCTTTCTGGTCTTTTCATACCTTATAACACATCTCTCCCCACAAATTCTGTGATTCAGTGACAGTGGCTTCCTTGATACTTCTCAAGGAAGGCTCTTCATCTCCAGATTCTGGGCATTTTCAGTGAAATGCATGGAACTCTCTCGTTCCTCTTCTCTGCCTTTTCCAAGCTTCCTTCAAGTCCCAATAAAATCTCACTTTCTCCAGGAAGCCTTTCCCAATCCCCTTAATTCTAGTTCCTTCCCTCTGTTGATTATTTTCAATTTATCTTATGTGTATCTTGTTTTACATATTTTCTTACGTGTTGTTTCTCCCATTAGCCCATGAACCATTTGAGAACATGGACTATCTTTTCCTTTTCTGTGCATCCCCCAGCACTAACACAATGCCTGGCACATGGTAGACATTTAATAAATAATTATTGACTGAGTGATCAACTTTTGCCCTTGGAGCCCTACACTTCTCATTGGTGACTGCTTCTAACTTATTCTGAGGAAAGCCCTAGTCAGGCTTCATTCCATTCCATCCTCTCTGACCATCTTCTCCACATCTGACCTCTTGTCTCACCTCATCCTCCTGATCAATTGTCTCATCAGTCCTGTTCATACCTTTTCCTTCTGCTCCTTCGCTCTCTAGTTACGGGACCAGGAACTAACATCAGGTCAACATATACCACCACTGTTTCTAGAGGTTGTGGGTCAATGAGCTCCCATAGGACTCCACTCTTTTTCCCTGTAACTTTGCAGACCTAAGTTGGCCATTATTTCTTTATCTGAATTGTTTCCATCACCAGAATGTAAGCTCCTTGAAGGCAGGATCTGCCTTTGATTTTATATGTTTCCCCAGCATTTGGCACATTGCTTATCACGTAGTAAGCACTTTTTCATTCATGCTTTTTCATTCAAAGGGCCATTCTCCCTTTTTTGCAGAGGTGGGGGACTATGGATATGAAATAACATACCTACAATTAGAAGCAATTGGTATGTTGATTGGTTTAACTGAAATGCTTGCTTCCCCTTTCTTTTCCATTCTTTCTTATAAGAGGAAAGGGAGAAGAGGGAGAAATAGGTTTAAAAATAAAAGCAAAGTAAAAAAAACCAAATTATATCAATAAAATTAGATTTTTAAACATTTTAAAAGAAAGAATAAAACAGCCACTGGAGTTTGTCTTGACACAGGTTAGCAAGGGTTTCAAAGAAGAGTATTTTTATAATTAATGGCATGAGCAAGCAGTTTAGTCACACCAAAAGGCACTGTTTTCTTTCAACCACCTCCCCCAAGAAACACTAATTCTACTTCATTAAGGCCCATAATATGACTCTCCCTTCTCTATCAAAAGCTATTACAAAGGTTTGCACAAACCAGAGAGAAAGCTTTTCCCCAGTGGCCCAGGGTGAGACTCCCCTTAAGCCCTCTCTGATGCCAAATCCTCAGTACAAGTGCCAACCATAGCTGGGAAGTGATGAGCCTGAAGTGCTTGTGGATTTCTTCTTTAATCAAAAAAAAAAAAGGTTTTAGAGTCCCTAAAGAAATCACTACCAGAAAAAATAAAGGATTTAAAGATAGGCATTCTGGGCATCTAAAGTTCAGGAATGCAAATTCTATCCTGTTTTAAGGTATTCTCTTGTGAATACATGCAAAGCAATGTCAGCATATTCTTCACTCACAGAGGTCTCCAAAGTCGAGGCTGAGGTTTGATCCCAAGGTGGGCGTCATCAGTTAATCAGAAAGTGAGATGATTGGTCATATCCCATCCTTTCCTCTCTTCCTCCCCCATAACCAAGCATAGTCTTGTCTCCAATACAATTACAATATGCCCCCTCCCCCACTTCACCTCTTCCCTATTCAAACCCTTTTCACAGCTAGCCTTCCATAACTATTACAGGAAAGAACTCCTCATAGTGGGAAGGATATAAGAGAAACTAATCCAAGACTAAATTAGCATTAATTGACTTAGTCTTCCTAACAACTGAGTGTTTAATTGGCTTCACAGTTCTTCTGAATGTACTAGAGGGGATGTCTCTAGAAGGTGTATATTTTTCCCAAAAGAGAATGATGAGTTCCTTCAGAGAAAAGATTGTTTTATTTTTGTCTTTGTGTTTCCAGAGCCCAGCACAGTGCCTGGCAGACAGTAGGTGCTTAATAAATAATTGATTACTGCTTTTGTTGGTATATTGGATGCATCCATCACACATAGACGTCATATTTCACAAATGAAATTGCATTTATTGACGGTAAAGCTTGTGTTTTCCTTGCTTGGGTTGGGGTGGGGGGGCATGGATAGTAGAGTTCCACTAGATTTATTTTCTCAAGAATTGGCACTTACGACATTTGTGTTAATCCATGAGCTTTGATCTGCAAGGCCTGGCCTTCAGGGTCCTGTTCAAACCCTTAGGGGCCTTGTATCTGCAATTTTGATAGTGCCAAATGGGCACTAGCTGGCATTGTTACCAAGTAAGTGGTATAGACTTCAAGAACAAAGATGTCATTACAATAAGCACTGAACTAGGAACTGAACAAGAAAAGACAAAAATGAAGCAGTCCATGTCCTCAAATAACATTCTATTTTAGTTAGGGGTGGGGAGGGAGAAGCAAAGAGAAAAGTAATATGTACTTTCTGAAGACTCCCTATGCCTCCCAGAGGGAACTCTGAAGCCATTAGATGTTCAATTTCCAGGAAGCCATTGGTTCCAGGAACCAATTCCAGCACTGAGATTTCTCCCTTTGAATTTAAATAATATTTACTAAAATCATAATCAAAAAGCACAGATTTGACCATACCACCTCTCCTCTTATTCAACAAATTCCAATGGTTCCCTATTACCTCCAGTATTTACCTATTATGCTCCATTTGACATTTAATTCCTCACCAATAGACTCCAACCGACCTTTCCAGTCTTCATTATGTATTAGCCACTTTCCCACACTCTCTGGCCAGCCAAACTGTCCTTGTCCTCTCTTACATGCAACATTTCATCTCTACACCTTTAAATCTGCTATCTCTTGTACCTAAAATTCACTTCCTTGTCACCTCCACCTCTTAAAAATCCCTAGTCTCCTTCATAGCTCAACTCAAGACCAACTCCTTCATAAGACTTTTCCTGATCCTCCCTCCTCAAAAATTTTTTTATCCATTTTATGTTAAATTTGTAAATGCTTATAAGAATAAATAAAACTGAAAATTCATCACTTAGATACATTACATACTTGCATATTACATATCTGTACTTGTTGTCTCCCTAGAGTGGATGTAACCTCCTCAGGGGCAAAAATTGTTTTTATACTTTATCTTCAGCACCTACCTATATCCTTAGTATATAATAAAGGCTTAATAAATGTTTATGGATGAATTGATTGAGCAAGGGCAAAGTGGCAATCCAGACCACCAATTTATATGAAGCTACTAGGTAGCACCAATAGAGAAAGCTACTGAACTAGCTGTGTGACGTTGGCTGTGTCCCCTCTTCACAGAAATCAGCCTTCTCTCTGTAAATTTAAATAATCTTTTCAAGGTGATATTCCTAAAGTACAAGTCTATCCACGTCACCCCTCCTCCTCAACAAACTCCAGTGGCTCCCTATTATTTCTAGGCTCAGTTATAAAAATCTCTGTTTATTATTTGAACGATTTCCTAGAAATTGGAAATCTAATTTGCTTTACAGTTCTCTGAGTACAATAGGAAACCTTTGAAAGTTCCCCACTCCCTTGGAAAGATAAGCTTTTTGAAAGGCAAGACTTGATCTTTGGTTTTGTATTTTCAGAGCCTACCACAATACTGGACACATAGTAGAGGTTTAACAAATGGTTACTGATTTGCAGTGGAATGCTCAATAATCAGTGCCTCTATTTCTTCATCTGCAAAATATAGATAAGTTAACAGACCCTATCCCATAGAGCTGATATGAGGACCAAAGGACATGATATATATAAAGTATTTTGCAAGTCTTAAAGTCCTAGCTATTATTGTTTATTAATATTAGTAGTATTACTATATTTTCCCCATTGAGAAGAATATGGCCCATGACAGAAATATAAATCCTCAATATTTCCATTGATGTATCAATTCTGAGCATGGCCCCCCCATAAGCTCTTTTTTTGGCTTTAGCATGGAACAGTGGACTCCAGACTAAATGAGCTACGGGGTATCTTCCAGTTCTAACATTATCTGGTTCAAATACATAACTGGCGTTATCTGTCAAATACATGACAAGAATTACCTATCTACCCACTTCTCTATGGCAGGCCAGTTTTATCACCCCAAGGGAACTTAGAAGCTACATAACATGCACAGTCACACTTTAAAAAGCATATACATTAGGACAATTTGGAACATTTCAGACATACTGTCATTTTGAGATAATCACACAAATTTTTAGATATTATAAATTTTTAGATAATTATATAAAATAAGACCATGTTATTTCACCAGTCTACCTAGTATCCTAAGCCTTTCTAGTCTGAAGGAGTGGGAAAATAAGCCTCTATTTTCTCCTGATGCTGTAACAATATAACTAAGCTATTCTGCCTTTCAGGAACTAATGTTTAGAATCCCAAAAGGCAAAAGCAATATGTGTCTAAATGATCCACTAAAAGCAATGCAAGTGAAATGAAAAGGTCAACATTTGGAATGACCCCAGTGGGATTCATTGGATTTCAATTTTAGATTAAAACGCTAACATAATTGGGCTTTAACTCATCAGAGTTCTGCCATTTTTTTACTCTGTGTTTTTGACCAGGATATCCAGGTGTGCTCTTCCACAAATACCTGTCCTTTAATATTTATATGATCAAGCACAGAGCTTTGAAACACTTGGAGAGAATAGCCAGCTTTGAGATCTTGATATGAAAAGTGCTATTGTCTAAGCTTATCATCGTGAAAGGCTATTAGCTCATCTGTTTAAGTGAAACGGTTCTCTATAGGGAAAGATTTTGCCTCATTTAACATGTTTTAACCAAATGAGGCCCTGTAATTACTAGGAGAATGAAAGACTAATTGAAGATTATATGAGACTTATCCTTTTCATTCATTTCTTATGCATCATTTGAACTTCTGGGAGTCCTTGCATCTCCGCTGCTCATTAAGAAGCAGGTAACACATCTGAGTCCTATTCAATAACCCTTTCCAGAGTACATGATCTTTTGATCTCTGACTTGAGGCCCAGACTGAAAAGAGCAAAATCCTTTTATTTCAGCACTGAGATTGCTTTTTGGATAGTACAAGGGCACTTATTCTACAGAAAGGGAAAACAAATTCATTTTAGAAAGGCCAAAAAATGAAGTAAAGCAATAAAAATAGAATGATAACTTCAATTCCATTTTATTCAACTCACATTTACTAAACCCTACAGAGTATAAGGTACTAACTGGGCTGGATCCCAAGTATGCAAAGAATAAATTAGCCAACTCAGCCCCTGACCTCAAGAAGCTTAGTGTCTAACAGGCTAAGTGTGGGAAATGATGACTGCGAAAAATCAACACCATGAGACAAAACGTGATGAATACAAGTAGTAGTATAAAGGGCTCCAAGTTGGCTTGAATAGAAGATGGTGAATAATCCAGTTTGGTTGGAAAGTAGAGTAACTCAGTCAAAAAGCATTCATTAACCATGTGCCAGACACTGTGCCAAGCTCTGGTTATACAAAAACTGTGTCTCCACCCTCCAGGCACTGCCACCAAGAGCTCATACTCAAATAGGAGAAACAAGATGTTTATAGTGAAAATGAAAGGCTATCTCAGAAGGGAAGGTACGAAGAGCTACTAAAAGGAAGGAAAAGGTGTCCAACAAAAGATAGGATTTTAGCTGTCTTGAAGGATGCTAGGGAAGCTAGGAAGCTGAGTATTAAGGAGAATAGTACAAAATAAACTTGGAAAAATATATTCAAGTCAAATAGTGGAGTATTTTTTCTGCCAGCTTGCCGAGGTACTATTTTTTCCCATCCCTCTTCTGGGCTCCAATCCCACCTCTTTGAATATTTACTTGACATCTCCACCCTGATGTATGACACAGGCAATTCCAATTCAACATGCCCAAAATAGAACCTGTTCTCTTTCCCTCTGTCCCTAGTCTTCCTCTTAACTTCCATGGTTCTGTTTAAGACAGTACCATTTTTCCAGTCAACCAGATTCACAATTTATTCACTCTCCTTCACCCTAACATATCCAATTGGTCATCAAAGGTTATCAATCCTACTTCATCAGCATTTTGCATCTATCCCTATCTCACTACTCACTAAAAGGCCACCCTAGCCCAGGTCCTTATCACCTGTCCTGTTGCAATAGCTTCCTGATGGGCTTTCCCACATCCAATCCCTCTCCTTTCCAATGCATTTTCCACATAGCTGGCATTGGGGAATGCCATCAATCAAAATTGGTATTCCTAAAGTGCCATTCTGATCATGCCATTCCTATGCTCAAAAAGATTCAAATCTTCCCTTTGCCTTTTGGAATGTCTCATTTTTATACCCAGGGCCTAGAACACAGAAGATGTTTAATAAAGGCTTATTGTTTGCTTGTTTGCTTGGTTGACTGAACTAAATAATCAAATTCCTGTTTTTCACTTAAAACCCATTCATGATCCTGCTCCAGCCTAATCTTTCCAGCATGATTTCAGAGTACTTCATTACTCACCGTAAACTCTAGCCAAATAGGCCCTCTTGCAGTTTTTCAAAAACAAAATACAATCTCCCACTTCCCTCCTTACCTCTGTCTCTTGGAACACCTAGCTTCCATTGGCTTCAGCTTAAGAACTACTTCTTCAAGAGCCTTTTTCTGGTTTCCCCCAGTTGCCAGTTCCCCAAACCCAAATCATTGTGTGTGTTTATATGTGTGTGTATATGTATATGAACTTATAATATATGTTTACTTATCTCTAAATATGTATCCCTCAGTATAATATTGCCTCTCCAGCACCTAGCAAAATTTCTGACATATAAAAAGTCTTTAATAAATGCTTGTTGACTGACTGATTTACTAATAAAGACTGTAATGCAATAGAAGGCAAATTGCATAGTCAATGCCCATTTAGGTAGTCAATTTCAAGTTCTTTACATGACTTAGCATGGAAATTCTAGAAGGGAGCCTGACTGCTTAGTTATGACGTGGTACACAGAGTGATGGGTATCACCAACTCACCCATAGAGGGTTGTAACCATGTTGTAAGCATGGGTGTTCAGCCATCTTTGAAAACAGCATCATTAACAACTGAAACCAAGTTATATTATAGTTGTTTGGAAGGAGAGAGTGCAGATAGAATAGCATGACTTCACTCAGTTCCAATCAGGACAATAAGGTTCAGGAAAGAGTGGTTTCCAATGAATCATAGATTGAGCAGGAAGTTTTCTGTTCGCTGATAAGTAAATAGATTGATTCAGTACTGTGGTCCCCAAAGTATCTTGTGAACTGAATGAAGGAAGCATGACTCATTCGATTCAAAACCTCCTCCTTCCTTAGATAGAAAAAGTAAACTTTCAGAGACAGGAGCTCTTAGGATAAGAGGAGGAATATTACCCTAACCTTGGAAGAAGAATTGAGTAGATAAGGACAGTATTTCAGAAATCTTTCTCTTACCCTTGTTCTCTTTCTCTCCATTTAAGCTACAGAGCTATGGGTCTACTCTGGTTTACTCTCTTCCTCCATCTAGTAGGTCAGGAGAGCAAACACTTGATTCTGCTTTAATAATTTTCTCCATTTCTTTGTCTTTCTGTCTCTGTCTTTACCTGTTTGTATCTCTCTGTCTTTCTCTCTGTCTCTGTTTCCAACTCTCTGTGTGTCTCTCTTTTCTCTCTCTTTCTCTGTCTCTCTCTTATATATCTATGTTATACAAATACATCTCTCTGTCTTTCTATTTCTTTCTCTGTGTGTGTGTGTGTGTGTGTGTGTCTGTCTGTCTGTCTCTAGGTCTTTCTCTGTCTCTGTCTCTTTCCCCATGATATCATTTTTTTTCAATTCTCATGTATCTACAACTGTGCTAGGCACTGGGAATACAAAGAGGAAGTGGTCCCATCCCCATCAAGAAGCATTCATGATGGGGATAGGGGTGGAGAAATACAAGAAATACTGAAATAAGTAAAATACAAGGAAAAATAAGAACATGTAAAGTGGTCAGGGAAGAGGCCATGGAGGAGGCAACCCTTATACTGAGCCTTGAAGGAAAACAAAGTTTCTGAGAGGAGCAAATGATTTCTAGGCATGAGGAATGGAATCTACAAAGGTTTAGCAGTGATAGTATATCAATTTTGGGAAATAGTAGTAGTCTTCTTTGGCTAGAATGTAAAATTTCTGAAGGAGAAGAGTATGAAACAGAGTTAGAAAGGTATATGGGAAGCCATAAATGCCAAGAGATGTGAAGTAAATTGACAAGACCTAAGAACTGATTATATATGTAGGGGACAAGAGAGAGGAGGAAGAGAAAAGTTCAAATTTATGAACATGGGTAGCTAGGAGGATGGTGGTGCTCACAACAGCAACAGGGAAGTTTGGAGTACGGTCAAGAGAGAGTAGTGAGTTTTCCTTTGGACATGTTGAATATGAGATGTCAATATAAATTCATTTAAAAGGAGAGATGTACCAAAAAAAGGGAAAAGGACCTATTTGTACAAAAATATTTATAGCAAAAATATTCATATTTGTGGTGGCTAAGAATTGGAAATCAAAGAGATGTCTATCAATTGGGAAATGACTAAACAAGTTAGGGTATATGATTGTGGTGGAATATTTTTGTGCTGCAAGAAATGACAAGCAGGATGATTTCAGAAAAACCTGGAAAGACTTACATGAACTGATGCAAAGTGAAGTAAACAAAACTAGGAGAATGTTGTACACAGTAACAACAATATTGTGTGATGAAGTGTGAATGGCTTAGCAATTCCCAGCAATACAATGATTGAAGATAACCCCAAATGACTAAGGAAGAAGTAGACTGCCTCCAGAGAAAGTTGTTTGAATACAGATTGAAGCATGCTACTTTTTCATTTTGTTTCTTTCATTCTTTTCTATTCACGTTTTTTTTGTACAAAAGTACTAATATGGAAATATTTTATGTGATTGCCCATGTATAATATATATCTGACAGCTTACCATTGGGGGGAAGGGAAGGGAAGGTTAGATTTTGGAACTCAAAACTTTAAAAAAAATGTCAAAAATTGTTTTAACATCATTGAGGGGGAAATAAAATATCATATATTTTAAAATAAATAGAAAATCAATGAGGAAAACAAGGAAAGATGTAGCATGTAATTGTCAATGCATGATTAGAGTTTAGAAGAGACATTAGAGATGGATATATATATATATACATATATATATATGATTTGGCATATATATTATATAGGTATGTGTATATATGTGTATGTATACATATGTGTATATATATATATGTGTGTGTGTGTGTGTGTGTGTGTGTGTGTGTGAGTGTATATAAAATTTGGCAGTCATTGTGTCAAGAAGGCACTTGAATCCAAGGCAGCTTCTTCTGTAGGACTCTATTGTGTTTTAGCGACCAAGGGTAGAGTTTGTCTCCATCTCGTTTCCCTTCTCTCTCCCTAATAAGCAAAATGGCGCTGTTTGGTTCTTCTACCCTTCATGTGGCATGACAGATCCCACTTAAGACAGCCATGAATGAGTGATCCATAGCCAGCTTCTTTTCAGGAATAATTATATTTTTTATTCCCAGGATTATTTTTCAGAGATCTGTTCTAATCAGATAAGACTTTTTTTGGATATATTTGTATCTTTGTGCTAATCAAGGAATTTCCTCTGATATTTCATGTGCATAATAGCTCTCAGATTATATTTGTCTTCTAAATTTCTAATAACATTAAGGAACCCTACTGTACTGTCTGTTTCTGATGATTTTCATTAAATGCCTCTATTTCTCTCAAGTAAAACTATCTCAATTCTGTAAGGTTTAGCTTCTGGGTAATGTATTGACCAGCACCTGGGACATGCCAATGCCTAGCTCACAACAGATTTGAGGTATGGCAGGCTCCATTAGTGATAATGAAAGATGTGTGTGGGTATTGTTTATGCTTCATCTTCATTTTCCAATACAAGGAGACAGGGAAATTAATCAATCCATAAACATTTATTAAGCACCTTCTGTGTGTCAGGTCTCATGCTAGGCATAAAGAATACAAAGATAAAATTAAAAGTCCTTGCCTTCAGGGAACTCATATCCTGTCAGAGATGACAACAGAAACAGAGGTATGTATAGAAGATTATAATATGCAAAGAAGTAAATATAAAATCATTTGCAAGAAGAAGGCACTAGCACCTGAGGGGTTCGGGAAGAGCTTTTTGCAGAAGGTGGGAAAGTGTTTTATCATTCATCTGTGCTAGGCAGGGTATGTTACCAGCACTCTACCCATGACTAATGGGAGACTCAGACCAGTAATGACTCACCAATATTTTCCTGCAAGGCACTTATAAGGATTACAAAGTTATACTTTCCTATTTTACAGAAAGTAAAGGGAGTATTGTCCAATGCAAAGTCAGTTCCAACCCAACAGCATTCATTCTCCTATTTTCCTACCTCTGAAGGATGTTGTTTAGCAGAAACGAGTATCTCTCACTCATTACAAACATATCTTATAGTTTGATAATGAAGTTCAAATTGTATTTCCCACTTACCGTGTTCTCAAGCACAGTCTTATAAGGGTCTCTATTGCCATTTGTGATAACTCTGTAAATACAGGCTGCTCTCAGTTCTGAAGATTCCTTCTCTGTTATCCATTTAATAGAAGAATGTGTGTCAAAATAAGGGCAAACAACAATAGCTACTTTCTTAATCATTTGTCACAATTTCTCCAGGGGACCTCCTACTTTCCAATGAAGGCCACCAGAGACTGGTTTGGTCCATCTTTCTCAAGCTAATGGCTTTGTTTTTCTGATTCTTATCGATGGGAGAACTTGGTTCACTGCATTTCAGTGATTCACATGTACTCCATGGTTTGCAATGGATGTTTTCACAAATAGAACACTCCTCTCAGAAGCAGAAAAACTGAGGTTCAAATATTCTCTCAGATGCTTACTAGCCAAATGACCCTGGACAAACCATCAACATTTCTGAGCCTCAGTTTCCTTGACTGTAAAATGAAGATAATAATAGACCCTATTTCACAGGGTTGTTGGGAGGATCCAATGAGACAATATTTGTAAAATGTTTTGCAGACCTAAAAGCACTACATAAATGCCAGCTTTTAATTTCACCTTATTTTCATCTCTTTTATGGAATTCAGATAGAAACATGTGAGGGCAAGTTATTATTAGTCTCTTGTTGTTTTATACTTATTATTCTTCAGGTGACTGTATAGGTTCATAAAACAACTGTTTTTTAAATTGAATAAGACTATTGGAATGTAGGCTCCTTCTCTGTAGACTCACTGAAAGTACCTTTGGGAAACTCCAGTAAAAGCAAATGACATGTACTTTGTCCTATGCCCACCTGGTTTTGATACTGTATCTGTTGTTATTAGCATTATAGAACAGTGAATAAAACACTAGCCTCAGACAACTCTCTAAAGCTATAAGTTTCAGAGCAGGTACTAACCCAAAGGGCGTTACTTCACTGGGAGATCCTCATTCAAGTAGTCAACAATCATTTATTAAGCACCTTCTGTGTGCCAGACACAGTGCTAAGGAGAGTTGTTATCTGTCCTTTGTTTTCAAAGAAGACCAGTGATCATCTTGAACAAGTGATGTCTTTACTTGCACATGAATTGTATTTAAGTGAGGTGAAATTGCATGTCACCAATCTCATTCTTCCAGAGTCATCTAAGTTCAGTGGTGAGACAAAAGTCAGCACGACTGGCCATGACCCAGGATGCAGTGGATGACTTTGGTGTCTTTTGATGTCTTTCCAAGTTCTAAGCATCTAAGTATCTAAGAATACAAAGAAAGGCAACAAAAAAGAATCCATGTTCTCAAGCAGCTTATAATCTAATTGGGAAGACACCCTGCCAATAGTTATGTATAAACAGGATGTACAGAGGTTAAGTTAGAGATCATATCAGAGGAAAAACACTATGATTAAGGAGGACTGGAAAAAGCTTCTTGCAGAAGGTGAGAATTCAGCTGAGATGCAGAGAGAGCCAGGGAAACAAGGAAGCAGAAATAAAGACTAAAGGAATTTCATGCATAGGCACAGCCAGTGGAAACATTCAGAATCTGGAGATGGAATGTCTTGTTCAAGGACTTGCAAGGAGACCAGGGTCACTAGATGGCAGACTAAGTAGGAGGGAGAGGGTGTAAGATGTAAGACTGAGGAGGAAGGGACCAGCTATGGAGAGCTTTAAAAGTGAAACAGAGGTTTTACATTTGATCCTGGAGGCAATGGGTAACCACTGGACTTAATTGAAAAGAGGGGTTACATGATTAATCTTATGCTTTAGGAAGATAAATATGATAGTTAAGGGGAAGATGGACTATAGTAGAGAGACACTTGAGACCAGGAGACCAACCAATAGGCGAGTGACGCCAAATTCAAATAGAAATGGAGGTGGCTGGACCACATAGAAGGAGCCCTACAGGAACATAATGACTAAGTAAACCACATGTTTACATTATCTATATTTTACTATATTTAATTTAGTTAATAATTCCCAATTAATATTAATTTTAATTAATTAATTTTATGTATTATGGTATATATTATTATAATCAAATAATCAGTTAATTAAAATAATTCCCAATTACTTTTAATCTTCATTCAGCTGCTCTTGGGAATGTTGCGGCTTGCATGTAGCTATGTGTTTGACACCTCTGGTCAAGACATGAGGTGATTAGAACCTGCACCAAGGTTGTAGCAGCATCAGAGGAAAGGGGGGTTGGTATATACAAGAGACATTATGAAGGTAGACTTGGCAATTAATCGCCTATGGGAAGTGAGAGTGAGGAATCAAGGATAACATCTAGGTTGTGAGCCTGAGTGACTGAGAAGATAGCGTTACCCTCAACATTAATTTGGGAGTTAGAAAAAGGGGAGAGTTTAGGGGGAAAGATGATTTCAGTTTTTGACCTGTTGGGTTTAAGATGTTTATGAGACATCTAGTTGGAAATTTCCAATAGGCCATTGGACACATAAGACTGGTGGTTAAAAAGAGATAAGTGCTGAACAAATATATCTCGTTATCATATTCATAGCAATGATAGTCGAAACCTTGGAATCTAATGAGATCACCAAGTGAAGCAAACTGACACAGTCTTGGATGCAAGGTATTGATAGGAAGAAGCAGGGGAAAAGTTTATCCTCTCTGAACTTCCAAATTTGCAATTTACATAAAAAAGGCATTGCATTCTTATGAGCCATCCATTCAATAGTTCATGATACCTCAGACAATTGGGTATAAAAATAATAGCATATGTTTCTGAAAGAAAAGAAGAATGTATTTAAATACTTACCCAACCTAAATAAAAAAGAACATGAGGTACTTCAAAGTTCATCTTGAGACCTTGTGTGCAGATTTGAAAGTACAAAGATGAGCTGTGACTCAGTGACTAACTAAAGGAAATGAGTCATGGACTGGTGTATTTAGCTATTTGAGTTTCAGCATCACACCCTGGTAGCCAATCTGACACACAATTTGTTTGAAAGACAAGAAGTAAAGTTCTCAAGGCCTATTTTTATTGTGAAGATCTTCATTCTTTTTCCAAGTGAAAATGTAATTCTGGGCTGCGATTACCTTGGATCCCTTCTGAAACATCAGTCCACTCTCAAGTGCCAAGAGGCTTTGATTTCCGTCGACTTCTTCTGTGTAATCACGTTGGGACATCTGCACCGATTGTGGAACTCGTTAGATTTCTTTATTATATTTATAGGTTTCCAGTAATTCTATGCATCTTCTCAGTGGGAAGTAAATAATCCATATGTATTAAACTGAGGTCAAATGGAAGATTCTAAGAAACTGAAGTCACAACTACTGAGTCAGACGAAAGCATCTTCAGTCTATGCAACCTCACTCTCTCTTGAGCACTCAGTGATTTTTCTAAAGAACAATATAAAATTGCTCTTATGGGAGAAAAATTGATCTTACGTTATATTTGTTCTCAAGCCCACCTCAGATCCTTGGATGTGTATTCATGATGAATCATCAGTTATTTCAATGTTACAAATAACTCATGTAATGTAAAATGAGGCTCTTTTCTAACCCAACATTTTCTTTGAATGTGCTCTCAAGCCCCTTTTCACTCATCTACGTGGAAAGTGAAGGAGATCAACGGAGTGTGTTAGAAAGATCCTTTGGGGACTTGCTTGAGAATTAGGCTTAGACTATATAGCAAATTTGTTTGACAGGCCATGCACATTTATTTCTTGTAAATTTCTGAACTTCTCCAGGCGTTTATCATAAATGCTTTGACTGGCACAACTGGTTTTGTGTTCTTTTGTTTTCAATAAACTGATCAAACTAACCTAAGCAAGACAGACCCAGACTCCAGAGACTGGACATCAGACCCATGAAAATTGCTAAGCGTAAGTGCTAGTATCTTCAGTCTGACTGGAATGGTCATTTGTTTCTCTGTTTTCAGCCCAGTCAGCAAATGTAACTAGAGTTACAAAATGGAGTTGGGGGCAGGGCAGGATGGAGTAGGTTGGGTAGGTGAGAGATGAGAGATTCTGTTCAATTAACTGACACAACCAAGCAACAGCCATATGTAAGTGTTTCATTGGATGAGAATGTGGACAAAGAGGAGGAAGAAAAGGAAGAGGAAGAGGTGGAGCAGAAAGAGGGAAAAGAAGGAAAGGAGAAAGAAAGAAGAGGAGGAGGAGATAAGAAGTTCAGAAAAAGGAGGTCATAGTGAATTACACTAGATCCATTAATTATACTCACAGCCTTTAATAACCCAACCAAGTTGTCTTGGAAACCAGTTTCAAAAGCAGAACAGAGAGTCATTGAGAGCATTTTTTAATAGCCATTGTGTATCCTACCTCTGCTCTCTTTTGTCCTGTATCCCAAATAAAATGAGTTTCTCAAGGGCAAGGACTGTATCTTACAAGTACCTTTATCTAGTAGGATCAAACACAGTATTAGGCACATATAACTTATTCAATATTGTTTGAGTCTGTAAATTCATACATTCATAGGATTTAGAGCTTGAAATTACCATAGAAATCATTTCACTTCTAACTCCCCTTTTTAAAGTTACTGCAACTTTAAATAAATAAAATTAAATTAAGGATTCCCTATTCAGCAACCATGATGAAAAGTTACTTCTTGAAATGCTATCTGGAAATATGAAAAATAATTTTAAGGAATAAGATTTAAGTCCTGCAAAGCTCGTCAGGCAGAAATCCTAAAGAATCTAGTGTATACTTTTCTTTCATAATATAATACAACTTTACATAATAATAAGTGACATTTATGTAGCACTTTAAGGCTTAGAAAGCATTTTACATACCTAATCTCATTTGATCTTCATAACATCCCTGCGAGACAAGTACTGCAATGCCCACTTACAGATAAGGAAACTGAGGCTCACTAAGGTTAAATGACTTGTTCATCCACAAAGCCAGGAAGCATCAGAGGCAAGATTTGATAGCAGGTCTTTCAACTCCAGGTCGAATTTTCTTTCTGATAGATCACATAGCCCCTCAGGATGTTCTAGACATATCAGTGAAGGTACTGCCTTCCCCTTCCCTTTCCCTATTCAAATGCTCCCCATCTGTTAAGGCACCGATATACCAGCAAAACAGCTGGATGGTTGATTTCACTTTTAATATAAATGTTTATAGAGACAGTCTCTGTAGGAAAGAATTGAAGTCAAACAGAAAGGCAAGACTTTGGCTTCCTTTTCCATATGCCTTGTTGCCTATCTCTACTGGGGAAATATGTCTTCAGCTACCATGGGAAATGAAGAGGATCTACAAATCTTCCCAGGAAAGCTCTGTGGTCCTACAAAGGTGGTATAAAAACTGCTCTCTAATGGGTATTGCCATTTTCTATGGGTTCTAAGGTGAGTTCTATTTGTTTCATTTATCCTTTCAATAAACCCACTCATGATATGAGTTTCATGAACCTGAGTGCTTGCAAGGGAAATTGGTGACTAATAACAGTAAGAGCTAACATTTTTATAACACTTTAAAGTTTGCAAAGTGCTTTACAAATTTCATTTCATTTTATCCCCACACACATCTTTGGAGATATGCAATGATGTATTCCCATTCTGCAGATGAGAAAACCGAGGCAGACAGAAGTTAACTAACTTGTCCAGGGGTCACATGATTTATAGAGATAGGTAAGTGGGTAGACAGACAGACATAGATAGATAGATAGATAGACAGACAGACAGACAGACAGATAGATAGATAGAGTATATTTAAATAAAATTATTTTCCTTTCTGATCTTTTATATGTTATTTTATGGATTTAAAGCAATATTCTGAGGAGTCCATAATATTCACCAAAATGCCAAAGGGATTCATGACAAGAAAATAAAACTTCAGAAACCTTGATCTAGAACTAGAGATGATCTCAGAAGCCATTTAATCCACAATCCTCATCTGGAAGGAAACTGAGGCCCAGAGAGGTTAAGTGACTTGCCTAAGTACGTATTAAAGGTGGGATTTGAATGCAGGTGCTCTGACATCAGAGCCAGAGCTCTTTCCACTGGGTAGGATGGAACTCAGACAACAAAGCTTCATTCCATCACTTGCCCATACTCAAAGCCTTTCCAGTTTGACCAGTCCTACCACATTGCGCATTTTGATGGTGTAGTCTTTGAAAATCCAGAGTCACCTCCACAGCATTATGAGGCACAAGTGGAGGTATTTGATATTATCTTAACCAAGGAAAATGTGATCTTTTTCCTAGAGGTGAATATATGTTTTTAAAAGAAGTATTTATTTCTGCCTACATTCTTTTTATTTTTCTCATTTTCTCTAGAGTAGTGGTTCTTTTTGGTCTTGGAACCCTTTATCATCTAAAAAATTGAGGATCCTCTATAAAGTGCTTTTGCTCGTGTTGACATACCTACCTATATTTATGGCATTCAAAATTAAAACATCTTATGACTTTTACGAACATAGTTTTAACCCCATGGATGCGTCAAAAGAACCTTGGGGATCTCTAGGAGTCTCTGGACCTCACTTTAAGGACTATTGCTCTGGAAAAATGAATCTTAGGTTGGCATGATTCAGAGCTTTCTTTCCTTCTACAACTGTGTCTTTAAAGGGCAGTGGGGCATTTTAGATTAATGCATTAACTTCTGATATCCTCCCAAGTTAATATCAATGAAGCTGCCGAGAAAAGGAGTAAGGGATGGTGGTGGTGGTAGTAGTAACAATGACAGTGGCAGCAGTGGTACTATTGATCGGTCACATTTATATAGCATTTCTATTAAGTTTGCAAAGTTCTCTCCTAACAGCTCCATGAGCTAGGTAAATGCAAGTTCCGATTTTATGTCTGTTTTACAATTGAGGAAACCGAAGATCAGAGAATAAGTGACTTCTTTATAAAACACAAAACAAGTATGTGTCTAAGATAGAATTCCCATGCTTTTTCCACTATACGATACTACCACCTTCTCCTCCTCATCCTCCTCTTCCTCCTCCTCCTTTCCCTTCTTACTCTGAAAAACTACAGCTCACAGAAACCATAAGTAACCTAAAGCAAATGGTAAATCTGGGACTCCAACTTAAGTTTTTTATTCTAAAATCTTTTTATTACATTATTCCATGTTGCCTCTGCATTCTCGTATGCGCAACTTCCAGGAGCCAGAAGGAATGTTCATTTATTGGTGACATGTGGGCTTAGAAGCATAGTTAAAAAATATTTTTCAAAAAGCTTTTAAGTAAAAGTTAATTTCCTACATGGAAAAAAGGCAGAAATTTGATGTGGTAAAAATTTAGAGAATTCTAATGAAATAAGAATCTGCACTAAGTGTTAGTGGAAGGGATAATCATAGAATTGGGTTTGAACTTAAATCCAGAATAGAATATAAAAATTGGAACATGTGGAACACGCATACAGGCAAATGATGTTCCATATTTAAGTAATTTTGAATAATAAGAATGAAATCATTTGCATACTTCTTTTATTATCCATTTCCTGTTTAACATTTCCACTTGACTATCCCACTCTCATTCCTCCAACTCCAACACCTTCTTGATTTCCTTATTTTTGTTGAGGGCACTATCATTCTCTGAGTCACTTTGCTTCTCAGGTTTGGAGTCCTCTTGGACGCCTTTCTCTCTTTCTCTCTCTCATAGGAAATTATTCATTAGATTCCACAGACTTTCCCTTTGCAATGGCTTTCATACATGCTACTTGCTTTCATTTCTGCTGCCACCACTTTAGTTCAAGCCCTTGTCACCTTGGGCTTGGGCTATTGGAATACTATTTGATTGTCTTCCCTAATTCTGGTTTCTTCCCATCCTAACCAAGCCTTGGTGTGGTAGGAGTTATTTGTTGAATAGTAACAAGAGCCCTAGATTTGGATTTCTAATTACGTAGTAGAGGCAACTAGGTGGCACAGAGGATAGAGTGCTGTACCTGAAGTCTGGAAGCTTTAAACTCAAATCTGGACTTCGATACTTACGAGCTGTGTCTTGACCTCTATCTATCTGACTTCTTTATCTACAAAATGGAGATAATAATACTACCTCCTTCCTAGGGTCTTTATAAGGATTAAATGAGATAGTATTTACAAAATGCTTTGTAAACCTTAAAGTGATATTATCTGTACATATATGTATGTGTACCTATATATTACACAAAATATCACTTAAAGCTGCAGTTTTTAGGATAGTTTTCCCCATACATAGAGCCAAAATCTGTCTTTCTGTACCTTCACCTCATTGCCCTCGTTCTGGCCTCTAAGATCAAACAGAATGAATTTTCTCTCTCTTCCATAAGACAATTTTTTGAATTCTTGAAGACAATTATCAGGCTCCATCCTTTCAATGTCTTTGTTTTTTCAGTATAATGAGCCCAACTTCTTCAATGGATGTTCACATCATGTTCTTAAGGCCTTCACTATCTTGATCACCTCCAGCGAAGCCCCATGTCCTTCCTAAAATGTAGTACTTAGACCTCAACAGAGTGTTCCAGATGTGGTCAGATCTGCCCTCCTGGGCAGATGAGGTCACAGGACATTGGAAACATCACCTTCATAATTGTGGATATGATGCATTCTTAGTGGAGGTTAGGATTACATTAGTTTGTTGTCTTCCATATTACATGGTTGACTCATATTGATTTTGCAATCCACTGAAACTCCCAGATATTCATGTATGTACGTATCTATATGTGTGTGTACGTATATGTGTATGTATATATGTATATGTGTGTATATTATGTGTATATATGTATAAACACACACATACGTGCATATGTATATGTGTGTATACCTATATATTTCAAATGAGATGCTACCTATCTATTCCTTCCACATGTTGAACTTGAGAACTTGATTCTTTACCTCAAGTATATGAAAACCTGTAGTAGTTCACGTCTATCGCTATTAAATTTCTTTTTATTCCAGTGAACCCAGAGTATCTGGGTTTGAATTCCAACTCTGCTATTTGTTACTTGTATAATCCTGAGCAAGTCATTTCTCCTCTGTAGGCTCCTCCTACACTTGTAAAACACTAGAGTTGGACTAGGTCACTTCCTGGGTTCCTTCCAACCATAAATTTTGTGATCCTTCCTACAAAGTGCTACTGATATAGTCTTCTTAAAGCAGCTCTTGGATCATGGTGCTTAACTTGCTTGAAAATCTTCAATGGGCCATAATTATTGAAAAAAGCCAAAGATGGCAGGCCAGTAGGAACCAGCAAGGCCAAGCTCCACTCCACAAATCTCCTTTGAGCAGATCTAGAAAATGCACTAGACCAAATCCTGATTGGGAAATTCAGAAAAAAAAAAAATCACAATGCATCATTTGTTCAACCCAGTTCGGCATAGAATTCTGCTGATAGTGGGGGTGGGGTTAGGTCAGGAGCACATCATTATGAACACCCCAGTGCCCAGGGAGAGGTTGTACATCAGGGCCAAAGCAGGTCTCACATCCATACAACTCATAGCAAGGCTCTACTAGATCCATAGTGGAGCACTGTGATGGAGACATGTGTGAACTGATACCTTTGTTGTCCATTACCCATTTCTGACCCAGACAGTACACCAGAGTGGAATTTCCAAGTAGGGAGGCCCTAGATAAGAAAGCAGGTCTTAGCTGATTGAAACAAATAAAATATTTTTAAAATCTCAAAGAATAAAAATTTAAAATTAGAGTTTTTGTTTCAGAAAGAAAGGGTGAAAAAAGTCCCAGATCCTTAGCCTGGCATTCAAGGCCATCCACAGCCCAGTCCTTTCCCATCTCTCCAGCTAAATTCCCACTACTCCCATACAGACACACTTCATTCCAGACATACTAATTTACTTTCTCTCTCTAAAATGACTTCAGGCTTTTCTGCATCCTCACTTTCACTCACCCTCTTCTGTTAGCCTGATACATACCCTCCATTACATCTCCATTTACCCAAATCCAATCTCTACTTCAACTGTATTTTAAGGACATCATTTTGACTGTTGTGTGGAAAATATATTAGAGAAAAAAGAAAGTGGAGCTGAGGGACCAATTAAGAAACTGTAGCAACAATAGAGGAAAGAAGTCATAAGGACTTGAACTAGGGTGATGGCTGTGCGAGCTGTGTGAGTAAAGACAGATATGAGAGGTGAAATAGAGGTCAAGTTGACAAGGTCTGGCAACTGATTGGATACAGGTTCAGAGAGCATGAAGACTTCAGGATGAATGCAAGATTGGTTACCCAGGTGATTGGTAAAGTGGTGCCTTTGACAGAAATACAAAAGTTAGAAAAGGGAGACTGTTGCAAAGAGGAGTTTGCTGGGAAATGAGTATTATAAGTTGTGTTTTGGACATGTTAGGTGTGAAATGTTTATGGGACATCTAGTGGGAAATATCAATAGGCAGTTGATGATGAGAGACTGGGTGTACAGATTTGGTACATCACCTGAATGGAGATGATCAATGAATCCTTGGGAACTGATCAGGTCATGGAGAGACAGTGTAGAAGAGGACTCAGAACAGAGCCTTGGAGCATACCCCTGGTTAGGGAATGGGAAAAGAATGATGGAGCCACCAAAGAATGAAAAGTGGCCAGACTAGCTAGGTGGCAGGAGAATCAAATGAAAACAGTATCATGAAAATGCCATTAACATTCATATAATATCCTTGTAACATTCATATATTGGTCTTATTTCTGCCTTGTGAAGCAGAACAGAAAATGTGTACTTTCTCTATCATGTGAAATCTTTTAAAATGCTTGAATAAAGTTTTAGTACCCTTCCTAAGTCTTCTATAGATTAAACATTCTAAATCCTTTCAACTGTTAATGTCCCTCACTCAAATCAAAGTCAACTGCAAGTCATGTTGTCATCTCCCTTATGTCACGATCCTCTTTGAGAGAAAAGGACAGACACAACAGCCATTATATGGCACCAAGATCCATACCACCCAATCCTCCCTTCTTTGGATCCAATTACGTGTGAATTTGTCAGTTTCCTTCTTAAAATGTGATGCACATATAATCAACCAAAAATCAGTGAGATTGTTATTTCCTGTGATCTGAACTGCTAATGAAGTCAAAAACTACATATTTTGAGGTTTGTTGTTTTTTTTAAAGTAGGAATATCACACTTTTGACTTGTTCTGGGATTGTGAGGTACCTCTAGGAGGAGGTATTGCGTAGGTGACTGGGTGGAGGCAGAGGTCAGAACTTGTAATTTCATCTGGATGGAGTACTCCCTTTGTAGAAACATTCCACTAATGCAAGTGGGCAATCATCATATAAATTATTGTATTTGGGAGTTGCCTAAGGCACAGGTGTCAAACACAGCCACCAGCAGCCCCAAGTGCAGTGGAACCCAATTCTATTTAAGTTTGACAGCACTGGGCTGGGACACTGGAAGGCTTAAGTAAGAGACTTGCCTGGGATCTCACAGCTAGTATATATTAGAGGCAGAAATTAAGCCTAGGTCATCCTAACTTCAAGGCTGTCTTCTGTCTATTATGCCAGTCTGCTTCCTTTGTAGGGAAATAAAACCTCCAAATCTTATTGCAAACATACTACGAAGTCATTTCCGGTACTTATACAAGTGACATTTGAAACCCAGATGCAGAGCTTAGAGGTACATTTATTCCTGTAAAATTCCATCAGGCCAAGGTTTTAGTACAGTTTTCTAGCTTATTGAGAGAATTTTGAATCCTGATTCTATCATATTTGTTTTTTCTTGTAGCATTGTGTCATATACACATCTGAGAAGTATGTCTTCTATAACTACATCTAAGACATTGATTAGGAAAATAACTTGTCCTATGCCAGGACCAAAGATTGTCAGAACCATTGTAGGAGAAGAATGAGCCAGACCAGAGATGATCCTGACTTAAAGTCTAGACAGATCCACCACAGTGAGGCAGACAATAAGGAAAGGTCCCTGAAACAGGAAACAGAAGGAAATCCCAAGAGGAAAATAGTTGGCATGTCAAAGGCCTGGCAATGACCAGAAGGTGGATATGCTGAACGACAACTAGAACAGAGCAGCAGAGGACTCTGGCAGTCAGCAATAGGTAGAGGTCCAGGCAAGCAGGTGGTTGGCATCTGAAAGTTCTGGCAGCAACTGGTGAAGATCCAGCTCCTGAAAGTATAGATCAGGACCAGAATTCTAGTCTTTGAGAGGACTGGGAAGAGCAGGACTGAAACTCAGTCATGAAAGAACCATATTGCTATGGGCAGGCATCTAAGGTAAGGATACGGTAAAACAAAACATTTAAGAACTCTTTATTTAAAACTTGCTGAAAGTGGAAATTTTCATATCTTCTAAGGGCTTCTGAAGACCCTAAGAATGGGATAAAGAACTTCCCAACTAAAGAACTTCTACTAAGAGAGGCTTGCATGTACCTCTCTGCCAACCAGATAAACATTCCTAGAGCCAACTGAGGATGTCACTGACTAATGAACAGCTCCCACCTGCAAAAGGGAGATAGGAGACTGCACTATAGGCTATCAAGGGCCCCCTAAGAAGCTGGCTATTTTTATTTTTCTCTACCAAAAGGCTGGCTTGGGCAGAAGTTTAAAGGTTTAGGACTGAGAGAAACCATAAGATCCAGCCCTTTCTGTTTGCAAGTGAAGAAAATGTGACCCAAGAAGGTTGTGGTTTGTTCAACATGAATTGAATAGAACTTGATTTTGAACCCGGGTTCTCTGACTCCCAAATCCAGCAGAGGTCCTCAATCCAATAGGATCTTTAGTTCTCCCAATGGACACAGCTAGCCATTATGACTACACTGAAGTTTTCAGCGTGATCCTAAATAGTACATCTCTCTTCTGTAATCAGCTCTAGCATGGTTGGGGTAGAGGAATCAAAGGGGAATCTAGTGAAGAAATGGAAGCAAATCTGTATATTGAGGAAATCAGATAATTTACAATCTATATGTGTATACAAATACGTATAGATATATGTGGATATAGATAGTTAACTTCAATCTCTTCATGGCTGAGGCAAAATTCAGCGTACTGGAATTACTTAAGCAACAAAACAGCATATTATACTACATCTCTTGGTAGAGACATCACGAGGCAAGAAATTGGGCAAAAAGCTCACCTTCCCTTGAGACTTCCCTCAGCCTGTGTCCTCTGCTCTGATATGTCAACAGAGTCACTGAATCTCCTCAAAATTCTTTCTTTGTCATAGTTCAGTCCTTCCTTTGTTCCTGAAAGATGTGCAGTGTTGTTTTCCCTTCCACTGGTTTTTACAGTTTTATGATGATTCAAAATCTCTCATGTTCCAACATGGTTTAAAAACAAAGTTGTGCACTAAAGTTCTGTTGCACATGGATGCCATCTCCCTCTAGTCAAGGAGGTCAGGTATTCTTTGACTAGAACTCTTTCTGAGGTCTTTTAGCCTCTTTGATGTAGCAACTACTGTAACACTCATTTACTTTCTCTAAGCAATTATTAGAGTCAATGTCTTTACCTTTATCCATTTCCTGTTTTTCAGATTCCATGGCTACTTTAATTACTTTAGTATCTTCTCATTTGAGTTTTTCTTCAAATGTGATGTTCATTTAAACCTCCATTATAACTTGTCAATCATATGAACTGCACACAAGCAGCTAATTTTGAGATGACTCTCATGTTGGTTTCCTGTCTGTTAAGATCCATTTCATTTATATTTCATTTCTTAAAAATTGTGGTGCATGTCATATCCAGGACCTTCCAATTCTCTTCTTGAAAAAATTATTCATGATATCATGGTGTGAGGCTTCTGAGAAATCTATCAACCTTTTGATATCTTTTTATTATTAATCCTAAAGAATACTTTCAAACATATTTTTCAGCATCATTTTGAAGTCACCAAATAACAAGTCACGTACAGGCATACCTTATTTTACTCCACTTTGTTTTATTGTGCATCATAGATACTGCATTTTTTTTTTCACAAATTGAGGGTTTGTGGCAACACTGCATTGATCTAATCTATAGGTACTATTTTTCCAACAGCATGTGCTCACATCATGACTCTGCGTCTCATTCTGGTAATTCTCATGATATTATAGACTTTTCCATTATTTTTATATCTGTTATGGTGACCTGTGATCAGTGATATTTGATGCTACTATTAGAATTTGGGGGGGTCACCATGATCTTTGCCATAAAAGCCAGAGAACTTAATAGATAAATTTCTTGTTTTTCTGACTACTCCACTAAACAGTTGTAGCCCTGTCTCTCTCCTTCTCCTCGGGCCTCCTTATTCCCTGAGACACAACAATATTGAAGAATATTACATGAACTTAGTTGATAAAGCAGCAGCAGCAGAGCTTGGGAGGATTGACTCCAATTTTGAAAGAAATTTCTACTGTGGATAAAATGCTCCCAAACTGCATTACATGCTACAGAAAATTCTTTCATGAAAGGAAAAGCCAATCGATGCAGCAAACTCCATTGTTGTCTTATTTCAAGAAATTGCCGCTCAAACCTTCAGCAACCAGCACCCTGAGAAGTCAGCAGCCATCAACATCCATCTACCAGCAAAAAGATTATAATTCACTGAAGACTCAGATGATGGTTAGCATTTTTTGGCAATAGTGTATTTTTGAAATAAAGTACGTAATTGAGCAAGCCACATTTTAATACTATTGCACACTTAGTAAACTACAATATAATACCAATACAACGCTTACCTGTACTGGGAAACCAAAAAATTCATGTGACTCACTTTATTGAAATTAATTGCTTAATTGTAGTGGTCTGGAACCAAACCCACAATATCTCTGAGGTGTGCCTGTACAGGTTGATCCCTTGGTCTGGAGAATCTTCTCACGGGCACAGGATTTCTCTGTGACTTTGACAGCTGGTCCTCACATCTTCTTGCTCTAGGGCAATGACTGACTAAAACTCCTAAGTAGTTCTCATATGAACATGAAAGGTATTCTTTATACTGTATTTGAGTAATTAGTTGAACCTAAAAGTAAGATTTTGTATTCATCCCTGATAAGACATAGCAGAGAGAAAGACTAACAAATATTAACCCCTCCTCAACCATTTGACTTCTCTAGGTTTGGCACAGCAGAAGGAATCGTGGCTCTGAAATTGGAGGAAATAGGCTCACATTCCACCTCCGATCCTTACTGCCTGTGTGACTTTGTATAAGTACTTCAACTCTCTGGTCCTCAATTATCTACATCTGTAAAGCAGAGGGGAGGGGTAGACTAGAAGAACCCTTAGGTCCCTCCAAGAGCTAGATCTATGATCTTGAGATTGTCCTGTCCTCCTTTACCACACAGACTCTGGTGTGTCCTAGAAACCAAATCTTTTTCTCTTGTAACCCAATCGCCTACGGTGACCTTTTATCTACTGTGTGCTAAGCACTGAGGGAAGATGAAAATATAACTAAAACAAAACAATCTAGCAACAAAGTTATTATAATGGGGGTACAAGATCAGCACAAAGGGAAAAATGAGGACCCAGTTACTGGAACCCCGGCTCAAGGTCAAAAGAAAAACAGAAGTAAGTTTGCTAAGATGTTAAACCACCTGACAAATGAGTCCATCTATTACCTTTTTAAAATTTTATTCTGAACTTAAGAAATAAAATAAGAATTTCTATAACATAGTAGAATAGAAAAAAGATGATTGTGCATGAAACTGCAAATCCATTGGGCACAATTTGGTATTCTTTTTAAATACATAAATAAAGTTCTCGAGTAACTTTCTTTTTTTCCTTTTTTTTATTCCCTCTCCTCCCAACCTGCCTCAGAGATGGCTACCATTAGATACAAACACGTGTTTATATGTAAGACCATTCTATGCATACTTCAAATTTATTGGTTCTTTCTCTGGATATAAATAGTATCTTCCTTCATATGTCCTCTGTAGTTAATTTGGGTATTTATAAACAGTCAAAATGATTTAATCACTCAAAGATGTTCTTAAAACAATATCTCTGTTACTGCATACAACGTTCTCTTGCTTCTGTTCATTTCATTCTTCATTATTTCATATATGAAAAAGTCCCTTATTTAGATATCAGAATGGTCCCAGAACAGAGACCATACCTTGAGCCACCAGGTAGAGACCAAGCAGCTTAGTGATATCTACCTACAGTGGTATGCGTTGTTTAAGTAGGTTGGATTCCAACTGTTATAACTGCATACTATCTTTCATTTTTCCTTTCCAACTTAATGTAGACTTCAATTTTTGCTCTAAATTGTCAATGGTTGAACTACATTTAGAGGTTTCTGAGATGACTCTTACAAGAGTGTTCATTACAGATAGAACCCTGAGCCAATGCACTATGGATTTCCCTCAGTGGTGACATTGATCAATCAGTCAACATCTTCTGCATACAGTTATTCAACCAGCTTCTAGTCCATATTACCAGCATCATTCTGCCCATATATCATCATCTCAGTCAAAAAGACACCATAAAGGACTTTGCTAAATGCTTTCCAGAAATCAAGGTAAGTCACTCTCAGCAACATTCCTCTTTTCTATCAATGAAATAATTTTTCCAACAAAGAAGATGAGGTCTATTTTGCATGACCATTTTTTTTAGCAAAGCTATGTTAGCTCCTGCAATTATTGTATTCTTTTTTAGGTAAGGAATGTCTACCCTGGGAGAAAAGACATTTGAGGTAAGTATTATAACATGCCCATTTTGCAGATGATAAAATAGCTTCAGAGAAATGAAGAGACTCAGATTCTCATAGCTACTAAGTGCTAGAGGCAAAAATGGAATGCCTCTCTTCTGAAATGCAAGTTCAGTGCTCTAACCATTATGACACACTATTTTTTAATGTACACTTTTTTAATATACCTTTTTTAAGACTCTTTGGAGACAGAATACTTCCACTGAACAAGATGGAGAAAGTGACTATGTGCTAGATCCTTTTGTAGATTTACATTTTCCTTTAGAGAAAACATTCTAAGTTTTTTATTTTGAACTTCATTGTTAATAAACACAAAGATGTCAATATGCAAAGAACATAAAGATTATATATAAAACTGTGAATCTCCATAACATATGTGCATATATGTGTATACATATATATAAATACATATGTGTATCTGTGTATATGTACATGCATGTTTGTGTATGAAATGTGTGTGCTGGACCCAAGAGGCTGGACACTGTATTTACCTTCTATAAATGGCCCCTATATCCAGTAAAAAAAATTATGTTTAAAATCTCCAAAGTGGAGAATAGAGTGGTAAAAATCATACAATATAAATCAGACATGACAGAAAGACTTAAGGCAGGATTTAATAACTTAAATTACAACTCTGGTTGTGCTCTTTCCTTGGAAATTGATACTTAAACCTCATGAGAACATAAAATAGTTTGTGGGACTACTGAACGAATAAGTGTTCTACAGCTCTGCATAGTCACACTTACAGCAAATGTCTTCTAGCAAACTGGACCAGAGATAGGACTCACCTCTAGCCAGTGGTCTTCTCCAAGAGCACTGAAGTATTTACCAGGGACTCCACTAATCAATTTATAAGGTTGTATCCAAGGCTAGATAAATCTATAGCAGAAGAGATGCTTGTTTTCCTAAGATTAGGAAATAACCAACACAGAGAAAGTATACCCAAATCTAAGACCAATCTAGTTTAGTCAGGACATGGGCTTTAGTCGCCAGATGCTTGTGGCTACATGAAAGCTAGAATGTGCTTCCCTTTCCCTCACATCACCCAGGAAGTGGTTCAATATAGTACTGACAAGATCTGGAGCTAAGAAGAGAAGAGAAACCAGAAATATCCACTGAGACATCAGCTCCTGCTGTTTGGTGGCCAATAAGCAGATTGCCCCTAGTGATAATTCACACACAATTAGCTCAAAGCAGACAGAGCAGATTTTTGCATGTGTATATGTATTCATGTGTGTGCACATGAACATTTTGTTCAGTCATGTCCAACTCTTAGTAACACCATGGACCAAACCACACCAATACCGTCCACGGGGTTTTCTTGACAAAGATATTGGAATACTTTGCCATTTCCTTCTCTAGTGGATTAAGGCAAACAGAAGTTAAGTGACGTGCTGGGGTCACAGAGCTAGCAAGGGTCTAAAACCAGATTGGAACTATGTTCTTCCTAACTCCAGACCCTGCACTCTATCCACTGAGCCACCTACCTGCTTCATATGTGAATATGAATGTCTGTATATGCACACAAATACCTTATATGTGCATGCATGTATATGTGTGCACATATATGTATGCTATACACATTCCTATATAATATGTGTATTACTGTGCACATATTCATTTTATGCTTTTGTGTATATGTGTACAATTATAGATTTATATTGCATGAATGTCTTAAAACTGCACTACAACTTTGAACCTCTCTGTATATACATATAAAATCATCATCATCAACATTGTATGTATATGTTGCTTTAGGACTTACAAAATACTTTATAAACATTATTCTTTTTTTCTTACAACTCTGGATAGTAGGTACTGTTATTATCCCTATTTTATGGATGAGAGAACTGTAGCAGACAGAAGTTAAATGACTTACCCAGAATGACATGACTAGTAAATGTCCAAGGCCAGATTTGAACTCAGGTCTTTTTGACTCCATGTGCAATATCTACCCACTATGCCAAAATGTTTCTATTTGTTTGTATCCCAGGGGATGGTAAACTATAACCACTACTTTCTTACCTAACTTAATAGAAAAATTGGCATTTTTTCCCTCCCTTCCTTCCCCATATCCCTTTCCCCCAACAAATATCTGTTTGCCTTCCGGAACAGTTCACCCCTACTGTTTGTTCTTTATCCTTAACCTTCTTCCCCTTACCCACTCTCAAAAAGCTGTAACAAATCATTTTTAGAAAAGAAAGCCATATATTTTCTAGACCAGTTATTTCCAAACAATTGAAACCTAACTTGGAAGACATATCCAGAGGTAGAGGCAAAGAGCTCTCCTTGGCAATTAGGATTCCTCTTTTGCCTTTTGACCTTCTACTTTATTTTAAAACTCAACCAGAAATAGCCTCCTTTTGGAAATGTGGGAACTTTTCATATTAAAAATCTCTCAGCTTTATAAAAGAACAGTGGAGATGTTTTCTAATCCAGGTGCTTTTAACTTGTCTCATTCCTGTGGTTAGGGGTGTCTTCTAGGACTCAGAGGTGGCAGGTTATGAACAAGAGGGGAGCTGCAAGCAGAAGATAGCCTTGCTGAGTTCCAAAACAAATTTTTCTCTTTGTGCCACAAAGTATTGCTAATTAGTCCAGGGGCATCATATTGGTATCCTTGCTCTGAAGCTGAGTTGAGAAGTATATACCAGAATAGACCTCGTATTGATTGTCAGACCAGTTTTTGTGACCTTTACATTCTCATGGACACTGAGCCAGCATTGATCTAAATGGGAACCCCAACTGAGCAGAGGACACATGATGCCAATTTCATTTTAGACTCTTCCCCTCTGGGTAGTAATGGAATCACATCACAAAGCAACTCACATACAGCCACTGGAAACTGATCATAAAAGCATTTTAAAATGTGACCCTTTCAGAGGTTCTATTCAAATCAAGTACAGGGCTTTGAATATTCATTCCTCTCTCTGTGCTTTTACATCACGTGGCTCTCCCTCCCTGGAATGGTTGCTACCAGTTCTCTCTACCTATTCAAATCACAGCCATTCTTTCAAGGTCTGGTTAAATTCCCATTTCCTCTAGAAGGCTTTCTCTAGAGCACTTGAAGTCTGGACAGCATATTTTACTGCTTTCTATACCATTTTGACTTTTCTATGTAATCATTTCACATGTATAAATCATGACTTCCCAACAAGATCCCAGGCCACCATCAGGGTTTGTTTAAACTGAAGATCCGGAGCATCAGAAGAATGACATGGTCCTAATTTATAACTTGATTTTTAAAATAAATCAATATTTTAATATGCTAGGGAAGTTTATTTTTAAAATAATTATTCAGTGAATTATTTTTCAAGAAAAGTATTTTGCATACCAAATGATACTTCAATGTATGTTTTGTAAGCTCTTGATAGGATTTACAAAGATTTTATAATGACTTTTTTCAACTCAGTCCTATTCAATGACTATGTACCAAAGAACACTACCAAAACATTCATTTGTGCTAGTCACTGAGCGAGGCAAAATACGCACAAAAAGGAAACGATCTCTGCCCTCAGAGAAGGGACTGAATGTGCACACCGATCAGAAAACAGGATCAATATATGGGATAGTGGAAAATACTTTCATGGAGATACCATGAACAACTTGGAGAATCCGGAAAGACCTCTAAGAAGGGAATAATGAGCTGAGTCTTGGAGGAAGGTTGATGTTTAAAGAGCCAGAGGTGATGAAGAAGTGCATTTCAGAACTGGAAATACCTTTTGTAAAGGCAAAGAGATATAAGATGGAAGGCCATGTACAGATAAATTTGATCACAGTGGACGGTATGTGAATGTTATGAGACATGACTGAAAACGTAAGGGAAAGCTTTCTTAAAACAGAGTATACTTATAATACTCCAATACTTCAAGTCAATTAGTCCAATATTTATTAAGCACTTGCTCTGTTAAGTAATGTGCTAAGTGCTGGGAGGACAAAGAAAGACCAGTTCAAGGATCTGTGACATCATTGATATGTCTGAAACTTCTACTAATACAGACCAAATTCCTTCTATGACTTGCTAGAAGGTCTCCAAGAGTTGTGAGGCTGAAAAATTCATCAACTTTTGATCAACCTTTTGTTGAGCTTCCCCAAACTGTGGTCAGTTAGTCCTCAGGTGGCAGACATACTTATATTCATATAGAATCACAATATTGATCTGTCAGTCAGTTAATGAGTACTCGTTGAATACCTGTTAAGTCACAGGCACTGCTAAACCTGAGGAGTCTAAGGCAAAACTGAAATGGTCCCTGCCCTCAAGATGCTTATCTTCTAATGGGGGATAAAACATGAACGTGTGTGTGTATACATACTATATATGTATATATATATGCATATATATATGTATATATACATATATAGCGTATATGTGCACATTACACGCACATATACAAAATGAAAATAAATGAGTTTTTAGGAAGGAGAAAACTAGGGATCAGTAAAGGGGTTGGTTTTTTTTTGCAAAAAGTGGTATTTGAGATGAGTCTTGAAGGAAACTGGGATCCATTCACTAAAGATCATTTTCCCTCATATTCAGAAATCACAATAAGTAACAGAAGGCTTTGCAGGACCTTGAAAAGTCACTGGATTGATGGACTTGCATTCCAGCAAGACCATTTTTCTAGAAGTCCACCCAACCCCGGATCACAACATCCCTCTTAATTTCTGTGTTCTATTTTTTGGCATCTGAAACACTTAAATATGAGTTTTGTTACAGGGTGCTAGTGTCAGCTAAATGCCTTCACTACTGGGCAGACCATTGAGTTTCCTCTGAGATTCAGGACAATATAATTCCAATTCAAGTAGAGGGCAGAGACATATGAATTGGTTTATGGGATCAATAAAAAACCCCATAAAACCCATAATGAGAAATGAAATGAAAGGCAGTGATTTTCCAAAATAGATGCTGGGTAAAATTGTAGCTATACTAAAATGTTAACTGAAGGCATGTGCCAAAAGAGAGAAAATACTCAAGCCAAGAACATCCTCTGAAACAGAATTCCTCCTTTTCCTCCATCACACCAACACAAAATATGAAAGTGGGAACAAGGAGCTAATTATGACCTTAACAGGATTAGAGAAATCCCCTCTTTGACTGAAGAATTCAACCCCCCATTTGGAAGCCAAACTGCCTGGCAGCCCTGCTGTCAAATTAATCTTCATCAGTATCCTGGAACTGAACAGGAGGGAGGCAGTCAATCAAGGCTTCCGTTACTAAAAGGAAGGAATCATCCAACCAAGATGATCACTATACAACTCTGAATCGTATTCAGGTATGTTCCCCTGAAGCAGTTATTATGTCCTAGATCAAGACTTCTCAACTTGGAGTCCATGAAGGTTTACATATCTTGATGACTGCATTTTAATACAATTGTTTTCCTTTGTAATCTTATATATTTTATTTTACACATTTAAAAACATTATATTGAGACAGGGTCTCATAGGTTTACCAGACTACCAAAGGGACAATAAAAAGTTTAATAGACCCTATCCTAGATTAACTTAATGTGGAGGGATGATGATGATGATGATGATGATGGTAATTATGTAGCACTTTAAGATCTGCAAAGTATTTTACAACATATTTCTCTCTCTCTCTCTCTCTCTCTCTCTCTCTCTCTCTCTCTCTCTCTCTCTCTCTCTCTCTTTCTCTCTCTTTCAGTTTTCTCTCTCCCTTCCTTCCCGCCCTTCCTTCCTCCCTCTCTTTCTGCAAGAAGGTGGTATTTATGATAGGAGTACAATAGTCAATCCTTATCTATGGGCATAGCCAGCAAGATCTGATAAACAGTTCATCTGTTCAAGGAATTCCTCTGATAAAAAGGTCATGTGTTCTCATGGGTAAAATTTGGGGGTTCCCAACTTTTTCCATATGTCAAAGTCTATTTTCTAGGTGTTGGTTTTTTTTTTAAGTATAACAGGGAGCCAAATGAGAGAAAGTATGACCTAGTTAGATGACTCACTGGATAGAGTGTCAGTAAGATTCATCTTCCTGAGTTCAAATATGATCTAAGGCACTTCCTAGCTGTGTGACCCCAGGCAAGTCACTTAATCTGGTTTGCCTCAGTTTCCTGATCTGCAAAATGAATTGGAGAAGGAAATGGAAAATCACTCATCTTCCTCATCTGTAAAATGAGATGGAAAAGGATATGACAAACCACTCCATTATCTTTGCCAAGAAAACCACAAATGCAATCACAAAGAGTCAGACAATACTAAACAACAAAAAACAAAATGTGATCCAGTAGAAAGAGCACTGAACCAGAAAGCCAAAAACCTGAGATCTAGTCTTGGCACCACCACTAACAAGCTGCGTAACTTTGGGCAAGTTTATTTCAACTTTCTGGAACATGGTTTCCTCCTCTGTAAAATAGCAGGCATGGACCAGACAATCTCTAAGGTCTCTTTTCTTTAATTTCTTCTAGATCTGCATTTGGTGGAGAAATTCATCCTGATATAACCAAAGTGACATTTCAGTTAGGATTAGTCACTTAAAAGGGTTTTGTGGTATCACCACAGTCTTATTCTCTTTTAGAAATCTCATTAGAGAAGTCATAGGAAGGCAAAGTTAGAAAATGAAAGAAAACTCACAGAATGATAGAACTGGCAGAAACCCAGGAGATGTAATGCAATATTCATTTCAAAGATAAATGGTGCAAAGAGGAAAATGTTATCTATACTACCACTATACTATACTATCTAGTTAGTGTATCCCTCATTTATAGAAATATACAACTATTTGGGAGTCCCATTAATACTTTCCTTAAGTTACATTAGAATGTGACCTTAATATAACCTGTACAAATAGGTTGTATTGTCATGTGGTCATAAATTTAAAGCCATGGGTTACCTAATCTAATTCTCTTATTTTACGGATGATGAAAATGATGCCCAATGAGATCAAAGGATTGTAATTTAGAGCTGCAAAGGATATCAGAAGCCATGTAACCTACTTCCTTATATTTTTTAGAGGAAGAAACTGAGGCCCAGATAATTTAAGTGACTCTCCAAAGGTCACACAAGTAGTAAATGAGACACACAAGGATTGCAGATATTTGAACTCCCAAATTCATTGCTTTTTTTCAGTTCACTCAATTGCCTCCCAATTTTCAAGTTATTTTTCATATGTTCCTTGTGTTACAATTCTATGCTTATGGTTACCAGGAAGATTCACCCAACCTTGAACAAGAACTGCCAGTCAACTTAATACTTTTACATATTTTGTATCATCATCATTGTTCACAATTCACCCACCCCAATGAGACATAGGAAATTGTATGTACCTGTAAATCATTATATTACATACATATACTAAAACACAATGAATATTATCTTCTTGCTGGATAATGTTTCTTATGAATTCACAGGAGACTGAGGACTATATTTTTATTTCTGTGTCATACCTGATACTCTCAATGGTATCTGGCTTAGTAGTTATATATGACCTATTGGTTTAAAGCTGCTTTGATCACTTCATAAATCTTTATTCATCTTGTACCATCCCAGATATAAGCCATCCCTATCTATGAGCATATTAATTTCAAAATTAATTTTTATTTAAAATATTTTATTTTAAAAATATACATTTTTATTTCTTTCTTTAAATGTTTCCCAATTACATGAGCAGCTAGATGGTGCAGTGGATAGAGTACTTGGTCTATTGTCAGGAAGACCTGAGCTCAAATCTGGCCTCAGACACTTGAGTAGCTGTGACCCTGGGCAATAAATTTAACCCTGTTGCCTGAGTTTTCTCATCTGCAAAATGAGCTGGAGAAGGAAATGGCAAACCACTCCAGTATCTTTGCCAAAGAAACCCTTAAACGGGGTCGTTAAGAATTGAACATGACTAAAACCAACTCAATAACAAAAAAAAAAAATTATGTAAAAAATGGTTAACATTCATTTTTCCAAATTCTCTCCTTCCCTCCAGCCCCTCCCCACTTCTTGAGACAGCAAGTAATTTGATATTGACTATACATGGGAAGTCAGAGCGCATTAATATATTTACCTCAAAGGGTTCTGTAGCCCAGGAATCAAAACTCAATTCTCTAATATTTTCTTAATCAGGTGTTCATTTCCCATATCTAGCTTTCTTTTCTAAAGGTCTTACCTTCAATCAACAGTAGTAAGGAGAACAAACACCAACTGTTTGCTAAGGTGTTTAATTTCCTTCTCAGGATTTCACCTTACCCAAAATATTTTCAAGGGTCACCATCCTTGGTTCTCTGTGCATACCCTACTTAATTATTGGTATACATTTTGTATCTCCTACCCCAATACTGAAGTTCCTTGAGGGCAGGTTCTGTTTCATTTTTCTCTATATAACCAGATCTTTGTACCTAATTTTGTTGTGTTGGGTTTTTTTCTTTTTTTTAATTTCACAATACTTGTGATTTCATTAGTACAGGAACTCCTGAAGGGGAAATTTCTTTGGCCAATGCAAATCATTACTTTGTCTGTTAATTTACAAGCTCAGAGAATTGCTTTCAGTACCAAAAGGTTAAATCACTTGTCAAGGGTCACATAACCAGTAGGTATTAGAAATATTTGAACCCAAGGCTTTCTTATTGTGAAGCTGGCTTTCTATTCACTTTTCAGTCTTTTTTTTTTTTTCTATTCACTGCCTCTCTGCCTAATACCTATTAGCCACTTGATGTTTATGGAATGGAATGGAATGGAATACCTCTGGAAAACTTCACATTCCAGCTCAAAATATTCATTTTTTTAAAAAACTGAAAATGAATTGAGTGCTTGCAGAGGACTTGATCTTAAATATGATTACCAGTTAAGTAGGTCTGGTCACAGTTCTTAAAAAATTCTCTAGTAATCAGTCCATGACATCAACACTGGCAAGTGTTTTTCTTCAGAAGATGGCCTTCCTCCTGCCTTTCTATCCTCAATGACTGTGACCTCTCTTGTCTTTCTCAACATTTCTACTGATATACATTTTTAAGAAACAGAAAATAAACACTGGGTTTGTGGTCAAATAACCCAGAGAGAACTATGGTGTTTTATTTTTCCTCTACAGGAGACGTAATAGAAAAATAAGTCACTACTGATATGAATAACTCAGAAAGGAAAGAGGTCTAGCCATTGAGAAATAGACACAAATGATACATTGGTAAAATAATAATGGTAACAACTAACATTTCTACTGAGTGTTCTCAAAACCAGAGTACAATTTTATTATATATATAGGTAAATTTTGATTTTCTTTCTAAGGCTATTTCCCGTATATTCTATATTTAGCTTGTATGTACAATTTGTATATATGTTATAAAGATTCTTTAATAGCTTAACACTGCACTCAGGCTTTGGGGATACCCTGTATTACACTATAATGTCTGCTTTACATATATAAGTCATCTCCTTCTATCTTTATAACAACTCTGTGAGATAGTTGCTATTATTATCCCCATCTGCAAATGAGGAAACTGAGACTCATTACTCAAGGTCACACAGTTAGTGTCTGAGGCAGGATTGCAGTTCAGGTCTTCCTGGCTCCAAGTCTAGCCCTTTATCCACTACAGAGCCTTTGATGGAACCCTTATGGAGAATTATAGAAGGATGTAGACAAGAATCACACTGAATAAAGTAGAGAGGATGCAATCTGCGCTCATGAAAGGAACATCCCATCATGGATTTGCCCAAGTATTAGAGTCAGCATCTTTTTAGCTGTTATACATACTGCACTACAACTGACTTACTTTCTTCATGAATCCAAGGGGAAATCATTTGTATGAATAATAAAATGTAACATCTTGCCAGTTCAGTAATGTCATTTGATTTGCTCATGATAAATGAAAGCTATTATTATTTTATTAATAATTTAATAAAATTGAGTCAAGAAAAGTACTAAATGGATTTTATTACCAAATAATGATATTCAATGTTTCTTTTACCTTGACCTTCTATGGCTTTCATGGTGCCAGACACACCATCAGCAAATAATGCTAATCAGACTGATATCGCCTCATGTGTCAGCTTGATAGTGTCAGTAGGTGAAGGGAAATGGAAATTCTCATCTTTGCTATTTCAAATTTAGAAGAAAATCAAATAGAGTTTTCCTGGATGAGGCATAATGAGTGGGCACAATTTTGTTGAGGTTTCTGGAAATGAAATTGCGTCTGTTTCTTTTCAAATGGGACAAGCAAAGCTATTTAAGAATTTTATTTCTTTACTAGTCTCAACAGTATATGAGATCACTCATATCATAAAGTATCCTATTCCTTCCTTCTCTACTCACCCCCACCACCTCCCTTAGAGGTTCTTATCTGTCTGTACTTCCTTTTTCTTTTTTTCCTTCTTTTTTTTCCCATTCTTTAAGTCAGTTTTATTTGGAGTTAGATTCCTATGGTTATCATCCCAACAACCTATACTTCCTTCCCAACTGAATTTAACTTTAGATACTTTTTAAATTTAAAATCTAATATACTGGACTTTTGATCCTATAGTTATTAAGAGTCCCAATTAACAGTCTAAGTTTTATTCTGCTGAAAGACTTTAAACTATAATATAATTGCATTTACTCCCCCTCCACAGTTACCCTCCACAAATTCTACAGTTGAGTCTGGCTTACATTCTGTTCCCTGTACATAATCCTGGTCTCTCATATCTGAGCCTTTTCACTAGCAATGTCCCATGCCTAGAATGTGAACCTTTAACTTACAGAATTCCTATCTTCCTTTCATATTCAGCTAAAATGCCACCTCCTGAAAAACGTCTTTTCCAGCCTTCCCCATCCCTGGTTTCTAAAGACTTCCTTTCTAAGGCTATTTTCTATCTATTCTACATTTATCTTGTATGTACTAACTAGTATATATGTTGTCCTCTCTCCCCCATTAAAATTTAAGTGCTTTGAGGACAATTGCTGTTTGGGGCTTGCATTGTGTCCCCAACACTTGTCACAAAGCCTGACACATATTAGGTATTTATAAATGCTGATTGATATCAATAATGCTAATTACATAATTATAAAATGCAAGATCTGAAAGGTAACTTAAAACAGACTATTGGCACAGGAAGAAACCTTAGTAAAGAAAATGTCGATCTGGAAGGAATTTTAAAGTCCAACATCTCCATTTTAGACATAATGAAACTCAGTTTCAGAGAAGATAAGGGACAAGTCCAAAGTCACAATTTTAAATGGGCATATATGCATGGTCCAGTAGAACCAGAGGACTTCGGTTCAAATACCATCTCTGATGATTACTACCTTTATGATCTTGGGAAAGTCAGGACCTCCCTGGGTCTCATTTCCTCACCTCTAACACAGCTGAGGATAGAGGAGAATGGAGGTGGTAAATTAGTTGGCCTCTGAGGTCCCATTCCATTCTAAAACTATGATCCTACCATCCAATGCTGAGGTTTTCATAAAAAATGAATATTAGTCAAGCTTCCATTACAACCCTCATGCAACCACTCCTCACTGATGCAGATTTATAAATATATGTAAAACCATATTATGCATATTTTCTCTTTATCATTTGATTTTTATCTGGATAATTGGTACAAGATATTACAATTTCTGCCAGAATGCTTTCCAGTTTTCCCAACAATTCTTACCAAATAGTGTATTCTTATGCCAAAAGTTTAAATCTTTACATTTGTCGATCACAAGGTTTCTATCATCTACTGTATATTGTTTTTCTACTCTATTCCACTGATGTATCTTTCTATTTTGTAGCCAGTGCCAGACAGTTTTGATAATTACTACCAATATCATTTAAGACAAAGTACTGCTAAACCTCCTTCCTTTATATTTTGTTGGATTCTCCGCTTCCATTTTATGGGTGAGTGCATCCCATTCACAGTTTACTAACTGCACATAATTAAATGCTCTCTCTCTCTCTCTCTCTCTCTCTCTCTCTCTCTCCTGTCCATCTGCCCTGCCATTCTTTACCTCCTTCCTCCTGCTTCCCAGTCAATTAAGATAGAAATCTATTGCCAGTTGAGCATATGTGTGTATTTTCCCTTTTTGAACCAATTTAGAGTGAGGCTCAAGCACTCCCTGTCTCCCCCCATTTTTTCTCTACTGTAAAAGCTCTTCCTGTGCACTTCTTTTATGTGAGATAATTTTCCCCATTCCTTTCCCTTCCCCCTTCTCTGAGGAGATCCCTTTGTCTTATCTATCCATTTTTTTTTTACATCATCCTTATCTAGTTTATTTTCCCAATTATATGTAAAAACAATTTTTAGCATTTATTTTTACAAAATTTTAAGTTCCAAATCTTTCTCCCTCCTTCCCTCTCCTCCCCTCTTCCTAAAATGCTAAGCAATTTGATATAGATTATATATGTGAAATCATGTAAAACATATTTTCATATTAGTCACAGTTGTGAAAGAAGAAAAGGACCAAAAGGGGAGAAAACATGAAAAAAGTAAAGTGAAAATAGTATGCTTTGATCCACATTCAGAATCCATCACTTCTTTCTTTGGATGTGGATAGCATTTTCCACTAGGAATCCTTTGTAATTGTCTTGAGTCGTTGTATTGTTGAGAAGAGCTAACTATCATAGTTGATCTTGTTACAATGTTGCTGTTACTGTGTACAATGTTTTCCTGGTTCTGCTCATTTCACTTTCTATCAGTTTATATAAATCTGTTCAGGTTTTTCTGAAATCTGGCTGCTCATTATTCTTGTCTTATTGCACAATAGTATTCCATTACATTCACATACACAACTTGTTCAGCCTTTCCCCAATTGATAAGCATCCCTTCAAATTCCAATTTTTTGCCTCCACAAGAAGAGCTACTATAAATATTTTTTACATGTAGGCCCTTTTCTCTTTTTTATCATCACTTTGGGATATAGACCTAGTATTGCTATTGTTGTTGGATCAAAGGGTATGCATAGTTTTATAGCCCTTTGGGCAGAGTTTCAAATTTCTCTCTAGAATGTTTGCATCAATTTACAACTCCACCAACAATGTATTAGTGTCCCAATTTTTCCCCATCCTCTCCGACACTTATCATTTTCCTTTTTTATCATATTGACCAATCTGATAGGTGGGAGGTAAGAGATGATACCCCAGAGTTTCTTTTTTAATTTGCATTTTTCTAAGTAAAAGTGATTTAAAGCACTTCATAAATACCATTGATTTCTTCATCTGCAAAATGCTTGTTCATATCCTTTAACAATTTTATCAATTGAGGACACATTTTTCTTTGAAGCTTTGCTTGTAGTTATTTTGATTTCATTGTCTTACTCTGAGTTTGTGTCTTCATCTTCCCTGTTATGATAGTAGCTTTTGATGGTAAGGTTCTTTTTTATTGTTTGCTCATTTTTCAACCTTTTTTTTTCTTGATTTGTAACTTTATGTTAATGTTCAGGTCTGTTCTCTACGTGAGGGGTAGAGGGATACCGTCTCAGGCTTCAGGCTTTTTTTGCACTGCTGTTTTCAGAGCTAGTTCTGGAGATTTGAAAGTTTTCGATGCTTCCAAGGTAGTGGTATCTACACTGCTCTCCTGGTCTGCACTCTTGTCCTTATCCTGGAAGGTCTCCTGAACTCTTAGGGTTGCAATCAGACTGCTCCTCATTCATAGTCCCTGACCCCTTAGGACTAGAAGTGATACTGCCCCTCATGGATTCTACTCCCTTTTGAATGAAAGTTCTCCTCCTTTCCCTTGATCTTTGACCTAGAAGTGAGTTTAGACAATGGAGTTGCCAAACAACTTTTGGTCCTGTATCCAGCACTATCAAAAGGGTCCTGTTAAGTTTCTTCTTGGCCAGCTGCCATGTCCATTTACTATCGTTGACTTAGGAGCTCCCAAACTTGCTGCTGTTTCTGTTGCTGCTACCTAGCTTTCATCTACCTGGGATCTAGGGCAGCTTCATCCCCCATGTCACAGATCTCTCTCTCATTCCAAACTTCTAAGTTGTCTTGGGCTGGAAGAATGTCTCACTCTGACTTCTGCTGGTTCTCATTCCAGAATTCAATTTGAGATATTATTTTAAAGTTATTTGGACATAAAGAGGGCTAAGCTGAACACTTTCTCTATTCTACTGTATTGGCTCTGCCCCCAGAAGTTTTCAATGAACTTTTTTAAACAAACAAAAAATTGATACCTTTTGCTCTTACATAATTTTTGTTTTCAAATATAGCCTTCCCTTATGCAAAGAGCCATCCTTTGTAACAAAGAATATTTAAAACAGAGGGGAAAAGGCAGTTTGGCAAAAAAAAAAAAATCAATCAAGTTTGAAAATTTAGGTAATATTCCACATCCATAGTTCCAAATCTCTGCAAAGGAGGGAAGGATTTTCTTGTCTCTTCTCCAAAACTAAGCTTGGTGATTATTACTATTCAGCACACAATATTGGATTTTTGCACTTTTAACTTGTGTTTCTGGGATCATTATGTATGCTGTTTTCCTGGTTCATATGTTTTCCCATGTTTTTTTGAGTTCTTCAGATTCATCATTTTTTACCTGGCAGTAAAATTCCATTATGTTCACACGATGTAATTTGTTGAGCCTCTCTCTAATAGATGGGCATCTACTTTGTCTGCAATTCTTTGCTTGTACAAAAAGTGCCCTTATCAATATTTTATTGTTTATGGGATTTTCTTTCTATTTTTTTACTTCCTTGGTATGCTCCTAGAATGAAATCCATGGGTCAAAGGACATGGACATTTCAGGCATGGACATTTTAATCACTTTCTTATTATACCACTATCCCTTTCACATTGCAACTTTCCCCACCATGGTTTTGATATGTTTAGGGTTGGCATAAGAAATGAAATAGAAATTTGGGGGGAGTTTTGCAGAAGCCACAGGTGACCTGCAAAGGCCAATAAACAACACAGAGTCTATGACCAAATACTTATTTTACAATATGGAACTGTAAACACTCCATAAAAGAAAAAGAAAAAAATTCAGACCTCTTCTCTGGGACAAAGGGAGAGCCAAAAAATGTTACAAAGATTTTGCAGATCACAGTGGCACAGCAACCCCAATGCCCCATAAGAAGGAAGGGGTAATTACAATTCCAAATTGCTCTCAAGAATAGTTATATCAACTCATAGTTTCACCAACAGCATACCTGGGTCTGTCCTGCTGCTCCTCTAACATTGATGATTTCCATCTTTTTCAATTTGTTGGGCATGAAGTAAAACTCCATTGTCATTTCAATTTGCATAATAATGTACTTTCAATAAATTATCACCTCCAATTTACTTTAATTACCTGAAAAGATTAATACTAAGCTCCAACGGGAACAATATGCCCTACCTGGCACTAGTGAGGTAATGTATGTTCTTAATTAGAATCCTATTTTTTTCAGTTAGATGGAATTTTAGAGATTATTTAGTCTAACCCTCTCATTTTACAAATGAGGACCACAGTCTCACAATGAGTTAATGGCAAAATCTAGACTAGAACCCAGTTCTCCTGACTCTCTGCCAAGTCTTTTCATTAACGCCTACTGTCACTTATTTTCTCTCTCTCAAAAGCAGCATCAATACTCCTTTACTTTGTCCTTGTATCCCCAAAGTTTAGCACAGTGTCTGACACAGAGTTTGTGCTAAATAAATGCTTGTTGATTGATTGAGTGATTGACTGATTCATTTCCCAAATAGGGTCCCTAGACAGCATAATGAATTTGCTCTCAGTCCATTCTCATACTTGCTGGAAAACTGAAAAATAATGATTTCTGGATTTCAACACTGACTGCTTGGGGAATCTTACTGTCCCTTAGGTGCGTCAGTTTCCCTGGATCTTACAGATGTACCAGAAAAAAACTACATCCTTTCTATCCTCACTATGGAGTTGCAGATCCCAAGACTGGAATGAATCTGTCTCCATTACACATGACTGGCTTCTCAAATTCCTGGTTGGCAAAGGCACATTTTCACCCTTTTCTTAGCAGGGCCAAAAGAAGTCTAGTGATTTGTCCAAGATCACCTGAAGCTTCGTAGGCAGAGCCTGCCTCCCAGGTCTCCTCTCAATAAAGTCCATATGGCCCAACAACCAATACTACAAAATAGCTTTCTGCATTTCTTCTTTGAATAGTCAAAATAGAGCTCACAATAGGTGAACCCAATGAGATTATATAAACTCTTTATGGGACTTTAGCTAATCAACAAGTACTCTTCGTTGGCACAAAGTTACATACCTAAAGCCATACATAGTCAACCATAGAGACAAATATGAGAGTTCTGTAAGCACACCCAGAGAATCATAGACCTACAGATCCTTTTTCTGCCATCAACAAGTATTTTTGAGCCCCCTGGAAGCCACCCGATACTGGAGATCACTTTTTTCATAAGGCAATGGATCTCTCCATCATGGAAATAGATACGTAATTACTTATTCACTCAAGCATCTCTCTGGAGCTTTTTTAACTCTCCCCACTTTTTTTTTTTAATGAATCACTAACAACATCTGCTACAGCTCCAGCCAGCAATTCCCTGCTAGTGGCCCTGTATGGAGCAGTGACTCATCAGCAGCTGCCGTCAAAGCCTCAGCTCCCTTCTGAGAAGGAGGAAGAGAATGGAAAATGGCCTTCACGTCATATAACTCAAGACCCTCCTGGGCCCCACTTGAATTTTAGCTGCTTCTACCTCCTTGACATGAGTTTTACACAAAGAAATTTTTCATTGCAAAAACTAACATTTTGCTGGCAGATTAACTAGCAAACCGGAAATAAAGGTCTCTCTGCCATAAAAAACAGTCTCTCATTCTGCCAGAAGAAGTTAATGAACCTAGAGTAAGTGTTGGTGTCCAGCAGGATAATGAAATGGAAAAAGCATGAGTTTTAGAGTCCCAAAAGCCTGGGTTCAAATCCTGACTCTACCACTTACTGTTTGACCTTAGTTAAATTATTTAATCCGTCTGGGCTTCAGTTTCTTCATTTATAAGATGAGAGGTAGACTAAATGATAGATTCGATAAAATGAGACTGAATGGTGGCTTAGTTTCACTTTAGCTTTGAAGGAAGGTAAAAACTCTGAGAGGCAGAGAGGACAAAGAAGTGCAAGAACAACAGTCAATGAAAGGCATAGACATATGAGATGGAATCTTATGTGTGACAGCAAATAAACCAGCATGACTGTATCAAACAGTGAATGGGAGGGAGTCACAAGTTTGGAAGGGGAGGCTAAAACTAGATTGGGAAGGACTTTAAATGTCAAGCATGAATTTACGTTCATTCCCAGAGACAACAGAGAGCTTCTTGAGTAACATGGTAAGACCTGGGCTTTAGGAAGATGTGCCAATGTGCCAGGAACTGGGCTAAGAACTGAGGATAGAAAAACACAGTCCCCACTCTCAAGGGAACTCCCCCACTCTTCCATTACAGTCTAATAGAAGAGATAACATTCAAGTCACTATGAATAAATGAGATATATGCAGAGTAAATTAGATCTCTCAGAGGAAAGGCACTGATATTAAAGAGGAGTAGGAAAAGCTTTTAGTAGAAAGTGAGACTTTGCAAAAGACTTGAAGGAATCCAGAGAAGCCAAGAGGTGGGGAGGAGCCAGGAGAGAATTCCAAGAATGGGGAAGAGCCAGTAAAAATGCCCAGGTCTGGAAGATGGATTGCCACATGTGTGTAACAGCAACGAGGCCAATGTCATTGGGTCACAGAGGATGGGGAGTGGATTAAAATGTAAGAAGACTGAATTGGTAAGAAGGAATCTGGGTATGAAGGGCTTTAAAAGCCAAACAGAGAATTTTCTTTTTGATCCTGCTTGCCATAGGGAGCCACTGGGCCCCTGGGGAAAGAGTAAAAGGTGAGCACCAAAAATGAGAAGGGAAAAAAAAGGAGAGAGGAAGATGCATTATATAGCCAGGGATGCCCAACACACAAACACAGAAGGAGAGAATAACCAAAAAATGACCACAGGTAAAAACTCAAAGAAAAGTATAGCTTGCCCACAAGATGAGCTTGAATTCCTAGAAGAAATAATATGAGTTTAAAAGAGAGTTTAAATTGATATTATAAGTGAAAGAAAGACAATTAAGGACACAACCATACAAGAAATAAAACATATAAAGAAGAGATTTGGAATGAAAGTGAACAACTTAACACAATAGGCACAAAACCTTAACCAAGGAACAGATTCCTTAAAAATTAGGATGAATCAAATAGAAGTTAATAACTGCAAGAGACAGTGAAAAAGATTCAAACAAAATCAAAAGATTGAAAAAAATGAAGGAAATAGTTATCTCATATTTTAAAAAATAAATAACTGGACCTGGAAAACAGAACAAGGAGAGAGAACTTAAAAAATCATTTGGACTACCTGTAATCCATGACCTAAATAAATAAATAATGCCTGGATATGATATTTCAAGGAAACTTGAAAGAAAATGCCCAGAAACATTAGAATAAGAAAGCAATGGGGAAATAGAAAGAATCCACCAGTTACTTATGGGAAGAAACTCCCAAATAAAAATTCCTAGGAATGTCACTGCTAAAATCCAGAGCTTGCAGATCAAGGAAAAAATATTAAAAGCAGCATGAAAGAAAGAATTCAAAAACAGAAGAAACACAATCAGGAGCATACAAGATTTAGCAACTACTACTCTAAAGAAATGAAAAGCATAGGATACAATATTCCAAAAGGCAAAAGATATGGGCCTCAACCCAAAATAACACCCCAAGAAACTAAGTATATTTTTCTACATGGGGAAAAATGGATTTTTGATGAAATAAAGAACTTCCAAGAATTCCCGATGAAAAGACAGGGGCTGAATAGGAACTTTGAAATGTTAAGTATAAGAGTCAAGAGTAACATTAAAAGATAATCAGAATGAACTCTATACGTATATATTGTTTATGTTCTAATAGATGGGAAAAGAGAAAATAATATGGGGTCCTTTCAGAACACTAATGTCATCAGGGGTCATGAAAGAAGTCAAATGAGTCAAAAGGCCTAAGAGAGGCTTCATTATATTTTGATGATACTGGAAGAAGAAATAAAAGGTGAGGGAGGAAGGGGAGTATACACTAGAACAGGGGTGGGAAACCTGCAATATAATGACACATGTGGCCTTCTAGGTCCTTGGGTATTGCCTTTTGACTGAATTCAAGTTTTACAGAACACATTCTTTTATTAAGGGGATCTGTTCTATGAAGTCTGGATTCGGTCAAAGGGTCGCACCTGATGACTTGTGGCCTCAAGGCTGCAGGTTTCCCATCCCTGTTCTAGAAGAAAGGGGAGGGAAGAAATCATAATACACACACACCAATGTACACACAAAAAATTTGATTTATAAGTACAGTTGACTCAAAAGAATACAGGAGGAAACATGAAGAAGGAAAATGAGAAACAAAAAGAAGGCTAGATTCAGGGAGGGATTAGTTATGAGAACCAGTATAATAAAAATGATATTGCTACCTAAATTAATGTATTTATTCAATGCCATACTAATCAAACTGCCAAAGAATTACTTCATAGAACTAGAAGAAATAATAAAACTGAGCTGGAGGTACAAAAGGCCAAGAATATCAGGGGAAATATTATAAAAAAGCTGGAAGGAAGAAGATCTAGTAGTAACAGATATCAAACCATACTACAAAGAAACAATTCTCAAAATAATTTGATACTAACTAAAAGGGCAGGGTGGGGGGAGGGAGGCTCAATTAATGGAACAGATTAGGTACATAACATACAAAAGCAAACATTAACCTAGTAGTCTGGTTAATGCTAATGGGCTAAGTGTTCACTATTTTATAAAAACTATTGAGAAAATTGGATAACATTATGCAAAAATTAGGTTTAACCTATCTCTCACACCTTATACCAAAATAAACCCCATGTAGTTATGTGACCTAGATCTAAAAGGTCACCTCATAAATAAATTAACGGAACAGAAAAGGAATTACTTTTCAAATCTACGGATGAGGAAGCGCTCATGATCAACAGTTCATAACCCTTTTTGAATATAGAACAATCACAGAAGATAAAATGGCTAATTTGGATCACAAAAAATTAAAAGGTTTTGCACCAAGAAATCCAATACAGCTAAGATTTGAAGTGAAGGAGTTAACTTGAAATCTCTTCAGTTTAATTTCTCTGATAAAAGTCACATTTATAAGACATATAAGGAACTTATTCAAATTTATAAGAACTATTCTCCAATTGATAAATGGTCTAAGTATATGAATAGACAATTCTCAAGATAAGAAATGTAAGTTTTCTATAGCCATATATATTGTTAATGCTCCAAATCACTAATAACTAGAGAAATGTGAACCAAAGTAATTCTGAGGCTCCACTTCACACCCATCAGATTTGCAAAACTTATTAAAAAAGAAAATGACAAATAGTATAAGGGTACCTTGATGCACATTGTGAAGTGGTCCAACCATTCTGCAAAGCATTTTGGAATATTGCCCCAAAGTTACTAACCTGTGCACCACTATGAGGTCTATACTCCAAACAGATGAGAGAAAAAAGAAAAAGTCCTATACATACAAAAATATTTATAGCAGCTCATTTTGTGGCAGCAAAGAAATAAAAACTGAAGAGGTGCTCATTAATTGGAGAATGATTGGACAGATTATGAAATATGAATGTAATATATTACTGTTCTGGTATAAGAAATGAGGAGACATTTTCAGAAAAACTTGGGAAGATTTGCATGAATTTATGCAGAGTGAATATAAAAGAACAATTTATGAAACTATGATATCATTGTTGTAAAAAATTTACTAACTATACACATATATATATATTTATACAAATGAGGACTAGCAATATATAAATTTACACATTTTCACTATTCAAAAAATCTTTGTTAAAAGGAAAGGTTTTGAGGGGTAGCTAGGTGGTACAGTAAATAGAGTATCAGCCTTAGAGTTCAAATCTAGTCTCAGACACTTAGTAGCTGTGTCACTAGCAGTGGGCAAGTCCCTTAACTTCTATTTGCCTTAATCTACTGGAAAAGGAAATGGAAAACCACTCAGTATCTTAGCCAAGAAAACCCCATGGACAGCATTGGGGTGCTATGGAACCAAGCTTTGGTCATGAAGATTCGGACACAACAAGAATCAGAACATGAACTCTTTGGAATAGTACTGAAAACACAATGGTGACTCCTAAACTTCCAACTCAAGTAGACTTGAGAGCTAGAAAGGACCTTAGAAGTCATCTTGCCCAAACTCTACATTTTACAGAAGAGAAAACAGAGCAGAGAATTTATGCCTATGGCTTTATTGATGTCAAGTGCAGAGGGTCTTGACCTGGGATCTATGAATTTAAGTGGTTTTGTATATACACATATACATTAAAAATTGTATTTCAACATAATGTGTTTCCTTTGTAATCCTATGTATTTTATCTTCTGCATGAAAATGCATTATATTAAGAAGAGACTCATACACTTCAAATTGTCAAAGGGGTCCAAAACACAAAAAAGATAAAGAATTCCTGGCTTAGTAGCAGAGCCAAGCCTAGACCCCAAGTCTCTTGACAACTTGTTTCTTCATCTGTATAGTACATTTAGTGTAGTTGTGGTGAATTTGATGAAATCCAATATAGATTTCTCTACATTGGGCTTCTAGGATTGTCCACTTAGACTCTGAGTAGAGTCTGTGAAGATGTACGTCTTCTGGTCATCCCTCCAATGAATTTCAGCACTCTTATGTTCTCCTGCCCAAAGTATCATGCATAAGGGTAACCATCACCAAAGTCATTCCATTCTAGTTGGGCTTCTTGCTAGTACTAATTTCAGAACACAGGCCTGGCTCTCATTGTAATCATTTTCGTATCTTAGCTACCATTTTTTATACCTTACTTTGCATTTATGATATCTCCAAATTACTTAATCACAGAATCCTAGATCCTTAGAGTTAGAAAGGACCTTTTAGGTCATCAGGTGCAGGAAAGTGGCACAAAGAAGGAAACCCAAGTTTATCATTTACCTTTTTCAAATATGGTTTTCTTTTACTATCACTAACTTATAAATGGTGGGATTAGTCTTGAGACTTAAGGACTAGACTGAAAAAGATTCTCTTTCATCATATATAGGTCTAACCCTAGAACAAACAAGTCATGAATCAACTTGTTTACATTCATAACTATTTGCATTAATTTTCAAGTATCCCTAGTAGTAAGTATATAATGTTGTCAGGGTTCAAAATGAGATAGTTAAACATGCTTAGTATTTAAGGGAGATAACAATACCACATGGAGCTAATAACAAAGGAGGTCTATAGATAGACCATCAAGATTATAAGCTAATTGGGTGAGAAGCTGACACATCACTTCCCTACTCAATAAACTCCAATGGCTTCCCATTACCTCTACCAAAGGGGTGTGCTGGAGTCAGTGCTAACTCTGATAGTCAATGATCAGATTTTCAGTGTGAGCATTTATACCTCAGAAACCCACAATGGCTTCAATTAAGGCTTGATTTATTATTTTGGATTGCCTAGTTTTAAGAAATTATTAATGGTTACCACATTCAAGAAGGGCAGTAGGTGGGCTTTCCCACACATTGGATATCATGTGGATCTCTCTATAGATAGATAGATGGATAGATAGCTATACACATACATACATACATATGTGTGTAGATAGAGAGATAGATAGAGAGATAGAGAGATAGATAGATAGATAGATAGATAGATAGATAGATAGATAGATAGATAGATAGATAGATAATAGATAGACAGCATATGTCCTTATTGGGTCCCTTACTGGAATGCAAGTTTTTTACAAATAGAAATTATTTCATTCATTGTATTTGTATCCCCAGCACCTAACACAGTGTCATGCACATAGCAGGTGCTTACGAAACCTTCTTTGGTTGACAGTAGAGGCTGTCTTCTCATTCCATAATGTCCCTTAATAAATGTTTGATGAGTTAGATTTGTTTAACCCAGAGGTGATACCATATGGTGACTACGGGTATCAGCAGAGCAGAAATCAGGGAGTGGATGCTAGGAACCAGCAATGCAGGCAAGAGTATATGAAGGCAGCTCCAAGAGAAATAGGAAAAAGGTCAAGGAAATAGGCAGGCAGAAGGTGAGACATTAGCGTAATCCGTAGAGCAGTCAAGGATCCTTCAGTCTCAATAACCAGAGGGAGGTGTAGCAGGGAAGCTGGATCTGAAGTCAAAGGATTGAGTTTGAATTCCAGCTCTGCCAATTACTGTCTATGTCACCTTTGGCAAATCACTAAAAAACTTCTCTGGATCTGTTTCTCCCTCTATAAAATGAGGAGATTGGACAAGATAAACTCTAGATCCCTTCCTACTCTACATATTTGTCTGTACTTTAAATGAGTTTCCTCAGGAAGTGGTGTGTTCCTCCTTCTTGAAGGATAATATTGACAGTAACAACTATAAGCACTTATTTAGCGCTTAAATGTTTTCAAAGCATTTAACATGTTATTTCTTTTGAGCCAACAAAAGCCGAATGACGTTGGATACATTAGAGTTGAAAGTCCTTTTGTGCATAAGTTCAACTAGATTGCTGCTAAGGAACACTCCAGCTCTTGAATTCTGTGATCCTATGATACAAAGTTATGAATGGACAGGGAGTTGTGGTATTGCAGGAAGACAAGCCACAGCTTAGATGGAAGGAGTCATCTATTGACATAATCATGAGAGTATATCAAAATATCCCTGATTTGAATCGAATTGAATAATCTGTTTGGCATGTAAAGCTCTCCACAACCTATTTCCTCCTCCTACTCAGTTTTCTTATGCTTTACTCCCCTCCTTCACTCTATAACACAGTTCCCATGGTCTACTTGTCATTCCTAATATACAATACCCCATCTGGCCTCTTTCATGCCCTTACAGTGGCAGACCTCGCATGAACACCCTCCCCATCTCCACCTCCTGATTCAATTCAGATCCCACTTTCCATGGGCATCCTTTCTCAGCTCCCTGCCTAGTGACTTCCGTCTGGGTCTACCTTCCATCTTCCCTGTATATATCTTGTCTGTACCTAGTTATTTACATGCAATCTGTAAGCTTTAGAACGTAAGGCGAGAACTATTATCTCCTATTATATCTCCGATCCGTAGCACAGGGCCTGCAGGCACATAGTAAGAACTAATAAATGCTTGCTGACCGACTGACCCCCCTCAAGACTCTCATCTATTCCGGCTTCCTTTAAATACTCCAGTTTATATCTGTCTCTCCTTTATTTAAGTCTCATGGCACTTGCTATCTATCTATATTACACAAACGAACACTTGATTATGTAGAGCCTTTACCTGTATCCGTTTCTCACTTTTTAAAAGCGAAAGCTTGTTTAAATAGGTTGGGTTGGAACTGCTGTAATTACAGTGTTTTCTTCTCGTTATCCTTTTTTCTTTCCTAATTCAGTATTGATTTTTCTACCTTTACTAACCAGTGGATGATCTGACTGCACTCAAGTAGCTGATCCTGAAATTACTGCTATCGGTAAATAGTCATTTCCCGTCTACTCTTAGAGTCAATTTCATACTTTGTGATACTGTTTCCTGCTCAATATTTTCCATATCTTCTGACCCTCTTCAAAGAAAGTGTTTATTATATACCAGCATGAAGCCTGATTCAGAGTCACTGTATGCTCAAGCAAAAATCTTTCATTTTCCACCTCTCTCATCCTTATTACCTCAACTCTACCCTTTCAAAGTCCATGACTTCCTCTACCTCACCCCCTATTCCATTGTGTCCTATTGGACTCATAATCTATTGTTAAGAAACTGCTTAGTTTTTCCTTCATCCTACATTTGGCCCAACACTCTCCAGAAAACATTGCAAACCTGGCCATCTTCTCTCCTTATGCCCCTTATTATACCAGGCAAGGAGGAGCTGTCCACAGCCACCTCCAGACCATCTGGCAGCATCACTCTACACCCTTTCCTCCTTCAAAATTCTCTCCATCTGTCTATATCATCTCTACACCTGACCTAGGCTGGTCTGAGGATATAGTGGCTCTGAAGTCAAAGAAACATGCTCCTAATGAGCAAAGCAGAATTGAAACAGCTCAAAGGAAACACAGGATGCACAAATTTAGAACCTCCACCCCAAATGCGCACGCAGACTATTTGTGTCCGACCTGTGGTGTGATCAGCCAGAGTTGGACACGTTGAAACTGGACTCTTGCATAGTGATGGCATTTTGGTCCTCTTTGAGAATGAAGGACCACAACCAACCGATGCTGGTTATAGTTTCTCTGCCTTGAAGTTCACAGTGCTGTCACCCTGGTCAGAAGTCTGTACAGCCTGAATGAGAAGTCTCAGATTTCTCACGTGCGGCCCTTTGTATTTAGGCCACCAGGAAACTACAGCAACGGTTCAAGCCTTAGTCCTCTGGACCAATTAAGTGTAAGGATGATTTCAATACCTTTTAAGGAAAGATACACCTAGCCTCCATAGTAGAGGATCTTAGGAAAAGCTAGTCCAGCCAATGTGACAGAGACCCTAATAGTACTTCTAAATGTTCACATCCAGATCTGTGTTACCAAAATACACCAAATTCCAGGTCGGTTTCCCTTCATTCTCATTCCTGACTCATAGTCTTCCTCTCTGCCTCTATTCCTGTCCTCAAACTGGAGGTCTTCAATACGTGTGCTGGTGACACCCTGAGCATCATCAGTCTCCACTGGCATCACATGTATCTTCACTCCTTTTTATCCTACAAGGTTGATCCTCCTTTAGACCACCCTCAACAGTCCTCTTCTAAGGTCTCTAATTGTGAGATTCCCCTTTCCAATCTGCTTCACTCCTTCTAAGCCTGTGCTTCCTTATCACTATGACCTCTAGTCTCCACCTTTCTCCCTGTATTTCAAGTCTTTCATTGCTGCTCTGACTTTTTTTCGTGCTTTCACAGTCTTGACTTACATTTACCCATTCTCTCTTTTGTTCAAGTCTTTGAGGAAGGGTTAGCCCTTCTCCTTGTCAAAAGTAAATTCCCTACTTGCACCCTTGTTTCCATCCCCTCCCTCTTCTGCTAAGAGCTTTCCCCAGCAATCATTCATTTCCTTTCATGCCACTTCAGTCCCCTTCTACTATCTGCTCCCTTGCTGCTGTCAAACATTGCTGGTTCTCTCCCATCCTTAAAAAGAACCTTTACTTGACCACACCATACTCGAGCTATTGTGCTGTATCTCTCTTCCTTTTTTCATGGTCAAGCTCCTAGAAATATTTGTCTGCTCTCACTGCCTCCACTTCCTTACCACCCATTCATTTCTTAGCCTCTTAAAATCCTACTTCTGACCTCACCAGGATAAAACACTGGAATAAGATTTTTTGGAGTGAAATCGCAATGGTATTTTGTATCCTTCATATTTTTCAGTTAATCATGTAATTATACAGATCTGGTTTACCATAAAATGTAACTTGCAAAAACCTACCTTTTCCCTTACAGTGTTTTCATCAATATTTGTGTATATTAAAGATCTTTCCAAAAGCTGGAAATCCAACATGTGGGTTAATAGTTATTGAAAGCCTATCAACACTTTTTTAAATAACAAAATCTATTAATTTTTCTATTTGTATTCTCTCTAGACTAATTTAGCGGATTCAAAATAGCCTTCATAGTGAAGCAAATGAAAGAGTTAGGAAACTATTTCAGTCAGCAAAAATTTTATCTGTTTGCCAAACAGAAATATGGAAGGTGTTTTCAAAGCATAAAGGGCAAGAATGACAAATGGTTGCCAGAATATCACCTCACACAACACTGAAAAACATTTGAGGGGAAAACAAGCCTGTGAAGAGCTTGCAGTGAAACCACTAAGTCAAATTATTCCAAGAACATTTATAAGAGAAATTGGCAAGAGGATAGCAAAAATTCGTGAAAAGGAACACATTTTCTAGTATATCTATAGTGGTCTATGTATTTATTCTATTCCATTGCCATGCCAAGAAACAGAATCACTTCCATTTGAATTGTCTTAGGAAGATTCTGAAGATAACCTGGCAAGAGAAGGTATGAGACACTGAGGTCCTTACCTGAACTAAAATGCCAACCATTCAAACTCTGCTTCAGACAGCACAACTCCGATGGGCTGACCATGCTGTTCAAATGTAAAACATATGCTTGCCAAAAAGACTATTTCATGGAGAACTCACACAGGGCAAGTGCTCACATGGAAGTCAGAAGAAGCAATACAAAGACACTTTCAATGTCTCTCTTAAGAATTTTGGAATTGATTGTGCGACATGGGAGACACTGACATAGGACTGCTCAGTGTGGTGCGCTCCATCAGAGAAGGTGCTGTGCTCTATGAGCAAAACAGAATTGAAACAGCACAAAGGAAATGTAGGATCCTCAAATTTAGAGAATCCACTTCAAATGTTCACACAGACTATTTGTGCCTAACCTGTGGGAGAGCATTCTGAGCTCATATTGGTCTGATTAGTCACAGACACATTGAAACGACTCTAGCATAGTGATGTCATTTTGGTCCTCTTTGAGAAAGGACAACAAACAATCAATTTACTTCATACATACTTCTGTAGCATGGCCCCAGGAACAGACTAATTATGGCTGTCAGTAACTATATGTACTTGGACCCCACAGGAATATCCCCAAAGAACAGTAAGTTGGTCTTCTAATTGATTCACTAATTTGAAGGTCTAATCCACAAAGACTAGTGCTGAACTAAGGTGGGCCCTCTATTACCATATTCATCTGAAGTCACAGTCCTAAAGCAGCCCCAGGATCCCTGGATTAGTTATGAGCTCAGAATAGAAATCTGCTGGATTGGACATTGTGGAAATGTCCACACAAACCACAATGTCTGGCAAACTACAACACTTGGTCTTCAGTTTACTCAGCACCCACTTATGCATAATGTAATGAAAAGAACATTGTACATAGAGTTGAAAGAGCTGGGGTGTGAAATCAGCTCTGTCATTTCCTACCTGCATGACCTTAAGTAGGTCATATCATCTCAGTTTTCTTGTCTGCAAAATGAGAGGTTTTGCTGGAGTCCTCAAAATGTCCATCTGGGGTATTTATGTAGCTTTTCTACTGGGGCTCCTTACAGAGACTGACCATCTTTCCTGATGGCAGCTCAGTGCAGAAAATGCCATCGGCTTTTGTGTCCTGGGGATGTTAGGATGCCAATGAAAAAGTCCAAATTCTCCTGTCCTCTAAAGGTCACAAGGTCCTTCTCTAACCAATGGAGTAGGGAGAAGAGAATGAGGCAGAGGCTTATCTCCAACCCCAAGTAGCTCCTTCTCAGGGGCTTAGCCTGAGCTGCTCTCTCCTGGCTCACCATTTGTTTGAATCTCTCCATTCATAAATACTTTGCTACTATGAAGGACCCACAAGGCAACACCAAGTTTCCTCCAATAATCTTAACATACTTCCTGTGCAACATTAATGACTTTCAAAAACTTCTAAAGTGATCAAGGATTTTTTGCACTTAACCTACTACCTATGGTAGATTGATCAATTGATTCAGTGGAGGTAGCTAAGCTTTGTTCACATCAAGTAAACAATAATGGGTTCTCATAAAGTTTAGGCTTTATAGCATCTTTAGGTATTATAGCACTTTAAGGGGGACAGGATAATTGTCTAGTCTGATCATACATTGTGTATGTATGTGTGTATTACATACAAATATGTATGTGTGCATATACATGGAAGGAACATAAAAATCCAACAATATTGGAACAGCTAAATGAATTACACATTAACATAATAGAACACTATTCCGCCATGGAGATCAACAAATATTGTCATCATCATAAACTAGCATATTTTAAGCATTTACTATGTGCCTGGCACTATATTGAGTACTAACAATAGAACAAAAGCTAAAAAAAGAGCTTTGTGAAATAATGAAAAAGGGGGGCAGGTGGAGAAGTGCACCAAATGAGCCAAATAAGAAGAAAAGTGAATAAGAATAAATGGAAAGACTATGAATCCCGATGGAGACTGGAGAGAGTAACTGAAAAAATTGATGATGTCATGTGTTAGTTAAATTAACTTCTAAATTAATAGCTACTGAAAATGTCGAGTTGCTAGAGCTTATGTTCAATGTTAAGTGTTTAGTAAAACATTTAACTTAAGAAATAGGCTTGCCTGGGTTATTGCTCTGTATCTGCAAAGAGCTTTATGATCCCATTTATTCAACTTTCCATCATTTTTCTCTTCTACAACCTGAAGCATCACTATCAAACTATCAAACTCATTTTATTGGTTGAAAAATTCAAGGTGAAAAAATGTAACTGGCCTGACACACCAGTAACATACTGTAACCCAGTCTGACATACGAAGTCAGAATTACAGTCAGTGTCTTTCCAAATCAAAGTCCCATTTCATTGTATGACTACTGAGTCATTCTGCTTCTCACTGGATCCCCTAAAGTCAGTGTGATTGTTAAGGATCAGGCTTTCAAAGTCACCTGATAAACTGACCTTTTTTCTTTCAGTTCCCTATCCCCTCCAAAAACAAAAAACTCCACCATTTCCAAAGAGAAAAAACAGTCTCTTAGCCTGAATCATTCACTGTATCATTAGCAAGTCAGGTCTACAAGACTTTTGGAGACTCAGAGGAAAAAATCCCCATTTAACACTCCAGAGGATTGGTTCTTTTTTTGAAAATGGACAAGCCTCAGACCAAGCAACAGCTCTACCACATTGTTAGTAGAGTTAATTACTGCCCAGTGTGTTACAGAGAATATGCTCCTCTCCCACCTAATGAGGCACCATTTCCCATTTTAAAAAGACTGAAAAAAATCTTCCTTTGAATTTGCTGGAGGCATGCAACGTCACAGGTGAAGTATTTTATCTGAAACAAGAAAATCTTGAATAAAATGTTTCTTGTTCCTGGTTCAGCCAGATAAAGCCGGATCAGAGAAGCCAGCACAATAGGGATTGACTGAAATGAAAACTTGATATAGAATAGGAGGTAAACCCTTGGTCAAGGACGCTTAACCCTTTTTGTGTCATAGGCCACTTCTGTTGAAGCTCTGGGACCCTTTTTCAGAATCATCTCTTTTTTGAAAAAATTCATAATTTTAGGAAATATTAATTTTCAGATAGAAGTCAGTGAAATTAACAATGTAATGTCTTCCCATTAAGTTCACAATCCCCCTCAAATCTATCCACAGACCCCTAAGAGATCTACAGACCCCAGGTTAAAGATCCCTGCCCCAGATCCAGAACAGAGCCAGTAGCTCTGTACACTGAATTCAGATGAGAATCTTCAAGTCCTTATTAAAAATTAAAAAAAAAATATGGCTCAAGATGGCATCCATATGCAATCCTCTGGTCTTTGAAGGGCCTTCACTTACAATCTGCACATCAATTACACCTAATTTACTTGTGGAAGTCACTCTCATAGCACAGTTTCAACCATTTTCTGGAGGAGACAGTTGGGCTTCCTGAAACTAGATTTCCGTACGTTCTTAAAATAAACCTTGCACAAATAAAAGTAGTGAATTCTCTTTCTTTTCTTTTTCTCTCCAGTGATTTGTTTATCGCTTCCTTTACAATGGTTGTCAGAGGCTCTGTTCACCAAGGGAAAGGCTGTCTGTGGAAATACCCCCTTTCATCCTCTGTCCTGTTATCCAACTGGACCCCCAAGTTGTTTTGAATAAATACATCAGATAAATAAGCAATTATCTGCTTTACTTAAGTGAACTAGTGTCTTGCCCGAAGCTTCAAATTTAGAATTATTTTAGGATGGGGCCAGATGGATGTTTCTATCTAGTCATGCGGTGCAGGGGAAGGGAAGGATTAACTCTTGCCAGCTGCTGTGACCAGCTGGCAAGGTCAGTATGAGCACTGTGTCAGTAAGCAGGGAATCCAGTGAGGGAGGGAGAGGGCTAGACACAATAACCAAGGAAAACAGAAAGGAGTCAATGGCAGGAAAGCAGAGTTCTGACTAGTAGGTTGGACAAAATGCAGAATGACTACAGAACAAGTTTGGAAGCCAGCAAGTGGAAAACAAGAAGTCAACGAAGAGTGCAAGAAGCTCCTGGCAAGGAAAAAGATGAGCTACCACAGAACCATATGTGCCCTGGCTTTCTTTTGGCAATAGTATAGGAAGGGGTGGGGAACCTACAGCCTCGAGGCCACATGTGGCCCTCTAGGTCCTCAAGTGCAGCCCTTTGACTGAATCCATTCAGTCACACTTGAAGACCTAGAGAACCACATGTGATCTCCATGCCTGGAACGCACGGAATTCTCCTCTCTGTTATTTCTCTGCTCTTTCAAAGTTCAAGTGATACTTTCTACAGGAAGCTTATTCTGATACCCAATACTGTTAATGCTTTCCTAGAAATGACATTGTATAAAGATGGGATTTAATTTTCTACATTAAAGCTACCTGTATACTCTTTGAGGGTTGAGATTGTTTCAGTTTTGTCTTTGTACCTCTAATGCTAGTAAAGTGCTCATTGAATGAAAGAACAAATCTAAAGTCTATAAATGCCCCCATCTTGTTCCTCTCTCAATATCTTGTTTCTTTTCTTTTTCTTTCTGAAATCTTTCAAAGGCTCTAAAGATCACAGATACAGTGGTCAAAGGCCCTCCTGGGCCATTTAGTCCAAATCTAGTTCTTCCTAAAACCCTCTGACATTTTATAAAGGGTGAAAGTGAGGCACAAAAGATCAAGCAACATGTCCAAGATGATACGTGTGTTCATCCTTCGTTGCCAAAGAAGACCCTGCCATCAGAGAAATGATGACATGACTTGCACTTGACTTTATTTTGAGTGAGGGAGGGCTGTGCAGGTCACCAGCCTCACTTCTCCTCCAGAGCCATCTGAATCCAGTGACCAGATATTCATCAGGATGACTGGAAATGACCCAGGAGGAGGCAATTGGGGTTAAGTGACTTGTCCAAGGTCACACAACTAGTGAGTGTCAAGTGTCTGAGGTGAGATTTGAACTCAGATCGTCCTGACTCCTGCACTGGTGCTCTATCTACTGCACCACCTAGCTGCCTATGATTTGGGTAATGCATAGAGGAATGCATGTACCTGCATCAACTGGCCCCCATTGAAACTTGGGGGCAGTACCAGCAGCAGACTATCATACTAATCAGGGCTTGAAGTTGAGAGCCCATCTTCAGAGATCTACTCAATGTAGAGAAGGCCTTCCTCTAAGTTTCCTTGCACCTAACCTAGTTACTGACTATCCTTATCCCTAGCTCATATTATATGACCAATCCATCTCCATTCCCAATTATTTCCTGACTAGTATATACTATGCTACATCTCACAAACAGACTGGAAGACCCAGAAAGTCAACTGAATTCCTTTGACCTTAGATCCAAGGAAGGAAAATAATAATGATGCTATCTGGAATTTATTTGGAATTTTATAGCTTCAAAGTTCTTTACATACACTATCTAATTTGCTCCTTACAATCTTGTGAGGGAAGCAGTATTAGTATTATTATACCCATTTTACAGAGGAAGAAACAAAGGCCCAGAAAAGTGATTTGTCCCAGTTCACACAGCTAGGAAGTATGACTCAGCCCCAAGTCTTCTGACTTTAAAGTGCTCTTCCCACTCTATCACAAGAAAAAACATGGCTGGGCCAATCACCTAGTCATCTACATGCTACTTATCTAGGGATAGAGTCCCTACAAGGGGCTACTTGTTAACTCCTGAAACTTTCCATGGGCTCTCCCCAGGAAATGAAAGTGTGACTCCCTACTCAAATAGGTCACTGAAGCATCAGGCTCAAAGACAAAAGTCCAGCAGTAACCTTGGACCCAGATGAAACTGATCATGGGGACAACCTTTTTGAGATGACCATAGTTCTTAGAATTTAAAAAAGAAGTATTTGTGTCTTTCTTCGGGTATAATGGGTATACCAATACTTGTACTACATGGAACAAATGAAGTAGTGTGTGTAAAAGATTTTATAACTGTAAAATTCCAAATAAATTCCAGATAGTATCATTCTAATTGTGGTTGGCATCTACCACAGATGCTCCTTCTCAGAGCTCCCTCCTACAGCAAGCCTTACAGTTAAATGAGATAACCATTGGTTTAGGTGCTATGATTTGAAGGACTCCATCCATCCAAATATCTCCCCTATTGGTCTACCAACATGTCTGAAATTCCTATCACTAGATTCACTCCTGATTGACATAAGGCACTGCCTCCAGAAAGTCATGTTAAATGTTTAGCATCACTTATGTATTAACACAATAACACCCAGTACCATATTAGAAAATTAACTATAAATGGGACCCAGGAAAAGGTTAGTTTTGATCAGGAATGGACAGGTGGAGGAAGGCAGGCCTAATAGGCCCCAAAAGGAAGAGTGAGGAAGACCAAAGAAGAAAAAGACTCTGAAAGAGGTGATCTGGCTTAGAATAAAAAACAAAATCTATTTAATTCTCCCTGTTGCTGAGGGCTATCTTTGTTTAACAGTAAAGGCCACTTTGCCCAAGGTATAGAAGAAGTGGCGCTGGTCTGAAAGTCAGGAAGCTAACGCTGACTTTGTCACCAATACGCTTCACGACTTGGGTCGTTATTCTTCATGTGTCTGCTTCCTGTAAAATAAAGGGATTGAACAGTACTTTGTACAAAGCAGGAGAATTGTGTTGAACCAGATTCAGTTCCCCTTCAGGTCCAGCTTAACATTATTTGAAGAAGCTCTTGAGCTAGATTTCTCAAGAACTCAAAAATTTGAATAAATTTTTAATTTCATTGCAGTGAATGGATTTTTCAGTCATGAAAGTTTCAACCCACCAAGGCCTGCCTGTTTATTTTGGGTGACTCTTGTCAATATGTGGCACAATGGAAAGACCAATGACTCTGGAGTCAGAGGATATGGGTCTAAATCCTGCCTTTGACACTTACTGTATTTATGATCTTAGGCAAGTCACTTAACTTCCCTAAACCTCAGTTTACTCATTTGTAAAAAGAAGGGCCCAGAAATCCCTTGAGGTCTATGATCCTCACAGAAGTTCACTGCTAAGGTCCACCTTGCATGCTGCCAGCCTTCTCTGCTTTCTCCTAACAGAGAGATTATCGGTGGTGCACACTGCCTGTCCATGCTTATCCTGCCCTTATTCTACACATTCAACCTGTCTTTTCTTCTCAATCATACATTTCTTTGATTGTAGCCTTCATTCCAACCCTTTATAGTTGCTTATTTGTTGTTTTGCAGCCTACTCATACCCACTCCATACTCTCCATTGCCCTCAGGAGTGATAACTAGTATTCAATTCTTTGAAAACTGCGATGATCCCAGGCGAGCAATCAAAACCGCAAATTCATAATGAAATTTGATACAGGACACTCAATAGCTCAGTGAAAAAACTAAGTTCTTCTTATCTCCCCATCTCCCCTTGGGTTGCCCAGTTAGGCCTATGGTTCCCTTAATTCATTCAAACTTGCTCTTGATATCATACTGGCATTAAGTTAGATTTAGGACTCCAAATCCAGCACTCCCTTTCTTACCTTCCTTCTTCCTGCCCACTCCTACATACCTGGGTCTGTAGCATTCATTTTGCCAGGCTCTGAACATTCCACCTACATAGAAGCCCATTTTGCAAAGACATGATGACTAAAGAATCCATACTTCTCCCAGTTGTTTGTTTGGCAAACTTCTTTCACCCATTTGTCATCTACCCACTTACCATCCTCCTAATCTAATTATTTTCTTACTGTCAGGTATTTATGCCAGAGAAAAGCACCTGACTGTGACTTCATCAGTTCAGTTCCATTCACACAACCATCCATGATAACAGATCTATAATGAGAAGAATTCCAGGCTGGGAGTCAGAAGAACCAGACTGTAGCCAGTAATTTGCTATGCCACCCTGGACAAGTAACTTTACCTCCGTGAGCCTCATTTCCCTCTTTTGAAACATGAGGAGATGGAATTAAATGCTCACCAAGATCCCTTGGTTCTACCATTCTATGATTCCTCTAGGAAATCAGTGACTATGCTTGGAAATGTTCGTTTTGGCTTGCATTTTCCTAAATTTAGAATATAAATAAAAGAGAACTCAATCCATTTCTCCCTTTAAAATAGTTAGTTGAAAATTCACTGTTTTTCTTCCATTAAGATATTTTTATATTTAGGCTTAGGATTACATGTGACAAGCTTTTCTAAGTAGTTGGCCCTAAACATTTTGTCACACTTCTCTACAAAACTGCCATCACAGACATTTTTAGAGACACAGAGTCACATTACAATCACACTTTTTGGGGTTATTTATAAAAATCAAACTCATGCACAAAGGACCAATATTTGCCATCCATGAAAATGATCAAAAGAAAATGTCATAGTGGTTGAAGACAATTCCAAAAGAGAAGGCTGTGCTATATTTTAAGCAATAGGAGTATTATGAGAATAAGCTTCACGTTTCCCAAGGTGACTACTTTGAGGAAGGAAACATTTTGTAGGTAACATAGTCACAGCTTCATACGTCGTCCTCTGTTGGTGTTCTTTGTATGGAAATATTTTTTGGTGCTTGCCAAATTCAGAATAAGAGAAAGTGAAGATAATTAGTAACTCTCCTATACTTTTCAGCTTTCTTTTTCTGCTTTCTCTCTCCCATGAGAATACATGCTCCTTGAAAGCAGGGGGTTTTTTCTGCTTGTATGAGGGTGACCAGTTTTTGGCACAGCATCTGGCACAAAATAGGTACTTAATAAATGCTTGTTGACTTTAATGACCTGATGAGGCAGCTAGATTACTCAATAGGTACAGTTTGGGTTGAAAGTCAGGAAGCAATGCTTTAAAAGCGATGTTGACAAATTGTAGTGCCTCCAAAGGAAGGTGATGAAGATGCTGAGGGACCGCAAAAAACTGTTATATGAGGACAATTAAAGGAAGTAAGGATACTTAATCTGGAAAAAATAAGACTTACAGGAGGGAAAAGGAGATTCTATCATTGACTTTAAATGTTAAAGCTGTTTGGCTTTTTTTTTTTTATTTAGGCTTATTGTGCTTGACTAGAGAGAATAACTAGGATCAATGGGTTATCAAGGAGGCATATTAATTCAATATAATAAATTCCTAAAATTTCAAGATGTTCAAAATTAAAAAGGGCTTCTTTGGAAAGTCATTATTGCCCTGTCACTGGAGGTCCTTAAAAAGAGGCTGGGGATTATTTATGGATTTTTAAATTTTTATTTATGGTTATTTATAGTGCAAACCTATGGATGGCACTATAGATCATATCTGATGCACCTTCCGACTGTGAGAGTTTATGATTCCATGACTTGAGTGAAAAGGGTTACTGGCCTAGTCTGAGAACTAAAATTACTCTGAGTCCTAAATATAGAGGCTCAATATGAATTTTGTTCCTATGATCATGACCACTAAAATACGTATCTCTTCAGATTTACTGAATCAGAAGGTGTTGTGTTGGACAATAGAGTTATAGTTGAAATACCACAATCTAGTGGGAACTCAGATCATGGGATGAATGGGAATCTGGGATTTGCAGTTTGGAACTGTATCCCAAAAGCCACTAAACTGTGGATACCCTTTGGCCCAAGAATATCTCCATGAGGTCCATACATACACACACACACACACACACACACACATACACATATATGATATTATACACACACACACACACGCACACAAAGAATTAGTAACTGAGAGGGCACCTATCAACTGGGAAATGGCTGAACAAATTTTGGTATATTAATGCAATGAAATGCTACTGTATCATAAAAAATAGTAAAACAAATGATCTGAGAAAAGTCTGAGACTGTATGATCCAATGTAGAACCAAGTGAGCAGAACTAGAAGAATGATTTATATAATAACATTATAAATAAAAACTTTAAAAGACTTAAGAACTTTCATTAAGAGAATGACCCATGATGATTCCAAAACACCAAAGGTGAAGCCTGCTACCCAACTCCTGACAGAGAAATGATGGATTTGAGGTGCAGAATGTCTTTTTTAGCATCATCCATGTGTGAATTTATTTTGTTTGATGACATATTTGCCCCACAAGGGTTTTTATTTTACTATTATTATTATTATTATTGGAATAAGAGAGGTGAAAGAGAGAAGGGGCTCATAATAGGATTACTAGTCAAAAAGGAAAAGGAAGAAAAGAGGAACATTTTTAAATACACAAGAGATCAGAAAGTCAGAAAGAAACAGAACAGCAGGACAGCACTGAAAGATGTATGTTAGATTTATTACACACCTAAAAGAAAAGGCAAACAGCCCATAACAAGAAACCCATGGATTCTGGTATAATCCGTTTTTTCTGTTCTTACTTCACAAGCACAAAACTGACTAGGTCACCCCCCAACTCAATAAACTCGTTTATTAAAGCTCCTCTGTTACAACCTTGCTGCAACTGGTTTGGCTTCACTGGACATATATAATTCCCCTCCCACATTTTGCAATACAGACAGACTTTTCTCCTGTTCCTCACACAGGACAATCCACCTCCTATCTCTGGGCCTTCAAAGTGATCATCCTTCTTGCATGGCATGTATTCCCTTCTGACATGCACTTCTTAAGATTAACTATCTTTCTTCAAGAGCCTTCTACATGAAGTTTGTCTTGACTCCCCTAGCTGCTAGTATCATCTCTCTTAATATCTATTTACTACTTAAGTGGAACCAGGATGGTAGAGTGAAGGCAGGGATGCATCTGAGCTCCCTCCCAAACCCCTCCAAATACCTTAAAATAATGACTTGAAACAAATTCTAGAGTGGCAAAACCCACAAAAAGACAGAGTGAGATAATTTTCTAGACCAAGACAACTTAGAAGGTCAGCAGGAAAGGTCTGTTACTCCAGGGTGAGAGAGCACAGTCCAGCAAAACCAGCAGCAGGGCTGGAAGGGTGATTGAATCAGTGGCAGCAGTGGTACATTCCAGAACTCTCAGCCCACAAATGGTAAGGGGATTAGACAATGGATCAGAAGGACATTTATAGGGGTTTCTTTGCTGGCATCAGGCAGAGGACTCTGCTGCACTGCCTATATTTGAATCTGGGTCACAGTCCTGGGTCTTAGTCCCATTGCAAGGAGGGGCACGAGCACAGTAGAGGTAGCTACAGGGGAGCTGGGACCTTGGTCACAATTCCAGGATTAAGAAGAGTGCTTGTGGTCACTCACAAACCAGTGCAAAGTACAGAAGGGGAGTAAACACACCTTTCCCTAGATCATATCACCTTGGAAAAGCCAAAAACTTACAGGTCCCAATAATTACCTCTGAAAACAGCTGCACAAAAAACCTGAAGCTTGGAACAGTGGCCCCTCCATTTGGGAAGCAGAGCCGCACTTTAGCACAGAATTAAAAGTTAAGAATGGGCTGGGTAGTGAGCAAACAGAAAAAAATTTTGACCACAGAAAGTGACAACAAAGTCAAAATTCCTGCATCCAAAACCTCAGAGAAATAGTCACAGAAGAGCTCAAAAAGGATTTTAAAAATCAAGCAAGAGAGGCAGAAGATAAATTGGGAAAAGAAATGAGAGCGGTGCAAAAAAATCATGAAAAAAGAGTCAATAGCTTGGTAAAGGAGGCACAAAAAAATACTGAAGAAAATAACACCTTTAAAACCAGAATGGGCCAAATGGTAAAAGAAACACAAAAATAATGGCTTGAAAAGCAGAATTGGCTAAATGGGAAAGGAGGTACAAAAGTTCACTGAAGAAAATAATTTCTTAAACGTCAGAATTGGGCAAGTGGATTGGAAAAAACAACTAACCTGGAAAACAAATCCTGGAGAGATAATTTAAGAATTACTGGACTACCTGAAAGTCATGATCAAATAAAGAGCCTAGACATCATCTTTTAAAGAAATTATCAAGGAAAACTGCCCTGACATTCTAGAGTCAAAGAGTAAAATAGAAATTGAAAGAATCCACTGATCACCTTCTGAAAGATATCCCAAAATAAAAACTCCCAGGAATATTATAGCTAAATTCCAGGCCTCTAAGATCACGGAGAAAACGCTCCAAGCAGCCAAAACATAACAATTCAAATACTGTGGAGCCACAATCAGGGTAACACAAGATTTAGCATTTAGGGTTAAAAGAATCAGAAGGTTTGGAATATTATATTCCAGAGGACAAGAAAGCTAGGACTATAACCAAGAATCACCTACTTAGCAAATTGAGTATAATCCTTCAGGGGGAAAAATGGACATTCAGTGAAGCTGATGAAAACAAAGCTAAATATACTTTCAAATACCAGAGGCAAAAGAAGCATAAAAAGGTAAACAGGAAAGAGAAATCATAAGGGACTCAATAAGGTTAAACTATTTTCACTCATTCCTACATGGGAAAATGATATTTATAACTCTTAAAAACTTTCTCATTATTAGAGCAGTTAAAAGGAGTATACATAGACAGAAATCAGAGGTGTGAATTGAATTTGATAGCATGATTATCTAAAAAAAGAAAATTAAGGGGTGAGAAAGAATGCTCTGCAAGAAGGGGAAAGGAAAAGGTAGGACAGGATAAATTATCTGACATAAAAGAAGCCTAAAAGATGTTCCAGTGGAGGGGGAATGGCAGAAGATGGGAGGGGAGCACATGAACCTAACTCTCATGTAACTGACTCAAAGAGGGAATAACACAGACACTCAATTGGGTGTAAAAATCTAGTAGGAAAAGTAGAAAGGGAAAGGGATAAGAGAAGTGGGGAGGGGAGCCAATAGAAGAGAGAAATAAATAGCGGAGGTAAAAGTCAGATGCGAAACATCTTTGAGAATGAGCAGGGGTAAAAGGGGACAGAGTAAGGATAAAAAGGGAGAAAATAACATGGAGGAAAATACATAGTTGCCAATCATCACTGTGAAAAAAAAATTACAAGTTTTACTGACAAAGAATTCAAGTCTAAAACATGTAGAAAACTCAGTCAAATTTATAAAAATAAAAACTATGCCTCAACTGATAAATGGTCCAAGGATATGAAGGGGCAGTTTTCAGACAAGGTAATCAAAGCTATCTATGGTCACATAAAAAATGTTCTAAATCACTGTTGATGAGAGAAATGCAAATTAGAACAAGTCACACATGTCAGATTGGCTAATATGATAGAAAAGGAAAATGATAACTGTTAGAGGGGATGTAGGAAAATTAAAACACATGTACTATTAGTGAAATTGTATACTGATACAGCCACTCTGGAGAACAATCTGGAACTACGCCCAAAGGCCTATAAAACCATGCACACCCTTTGACTAAGAACATCTCTACTAAATCTGTATCACAAGAAGATAAAAAACAAAAAGGAAAAGGACCTATGTGTTCAAACATACTTATAGCAGCTCTTTTAGTGTTGGCAAAAAATTGGAAATTGAGGGGATGTCCATCAATTGGGGAATGGCTGAACAAGTTGTTGTATAAGATTGTGATGAAATACTACTGTGCTTTAAGAAATAATGAGCAGGATGCTCTCAAAAAAAAAAAACATGGAAAGACTAACATGAACTGATGCAAAGTGAAATGAGCAGAACCAGAATATTGTACATAGTAACAGCAATACTGTACGATGATCTACTACGAATAACTTAGCTGTTCTCGGCGATGCAATGATCCAAGACAAGTCTGAAGGACTTATGATGAAAGGTGCTGTCCATTTCCAGAGAAAGAATAAATAAAGCCTAAACGAAAATCAAAGATACTTTCTCTTTATTTTTCTTGGAGGTTTCTTTTTTTTTTCACAGAATAACTTAAATTGAAATGTTTTGCATAACTACACATGTATAACCTTTGTCAAACTGCTTGCTTTCTCAGTGTGGGAGGGGAGGAGAGAGAGGGAATTTGGAACTCAAAATCTGAAAGAAAAAAGAGAATGTTAAAATTATTTTTATATTCATTGGGAAAATTGTTAAATAAGATTTTTTTAAATTTATTTACTACTACTCCATATATCAATCTATATTTAAGAAATTTGTATTTGCCAACATCTATTCTTTCTTAATTTATTCTGTACGTACTTACATATGTTCTTGTTTAGTCATTCCATCCTCCCATTAGAATTTAAGCCCCTTGTGAGTAAGGCCTTTCATTCTTTGGATTTGTATACAAAGTGCCTAGTACAGGGCCTGGCATATATTGGCACCTAATACTTTTTGATTGATTATATATGGAACTACTCATGTTCGTGTTTCCACTCAGAATTTTTTAAAATAACTAAATTTAAACTTAACAAAATACGGGTTCACTCTCCTGCTTACCACCTATGTGATTTAGGGCAGGTCACTCAAATTCCAGCAGCATCATTTTCCTTATATATGAAGAGGGTTGGAATAATGGTTTCTTTAAAGTCACTTGCAGCTTTTAAACTATGAGCTTCTGTTGTAGGGACTTTTTACTTCTGTCTTCTGCTCTGGACAGAGGCTAAAGAACAAGGCTACCACTTCATTTTTTTTCTAAATCAAAAATTTCTCATCCTACATAAAGCATTGAAAAAAATTCTATTCCAGGGTAATGATTCAAATACATACAGTGGTGGTGGTGAAACATCAGACTGGCCTGTGTCTAACTGCATGTGGAAGAGTTGGCCAGGAAAGAAAAAGCCTAGGGATTTGAAGCCATAAGTCATCAACATGTCACCTGTCCACAAAGAGGGTCCTTTTTATGAGCAAATAATATTCTGATTTAAGAATAATGTTAACGTGGTTTTCTGAGTAAATATGCAGCCTGTAGGAATCCTTATGTACAGTTTAGTCGTCCTTGTTTCTATTTGACACCACTGCTCTAGATCACTAATAATAAGAGAAATGCAAATTAAACAAATCTGAGGTGTCACCTCACATCCAGTGAATTAATAAAAAGAAATAAAATGAAAATGGCAACAGTCAATGTTGGACAAGTTGGGGAATAATAAGCACACTAATATTGGCGGAACTGTGAAATATTACAACCATTCTGAAAAGCAATTTGGAATTATGCAAATAAATTGACTAAAAACTCAATATCCTTTGAACCAGCAACTGTCACTATGATGATACTCCAAGAAAGCCATCCATAAGTAAAAAGATTCCATTTATATAAATATATTTAATGGCAAAAACTTTTTGTAATAGCAAAGTAGATCCCTATCAATTAGGAAAAAATAAATTGTGGTACATGAATGTAATGAAATCTTACTGTGCTGTAAAAAGTGATGTATGTGATGAACATGGAGAAACACAGAAAAGATCTTCATGAACTGAGGCAAAGTGAAGAAAGCAGAACCAAGAAAAGATTATACACAATAATCACCACAAAGTAAATGTAAAGAACCAAAAAAATAACAAAATTATAGATCAGACATAACTCAAGTGAAAAAAGATGAACAGACATCCTCAATCCACCCTTTCATGGAGGTGGGAAGTCCACAGATGTTACTTATTGCACATTTTTCAGACTTTTTCAATGTATTGATCAGTTGTACTTTTTTTCCTTCTCTAAAAAAAATACAACCTGTTATATCACTTAGGGAAGAGAAGAGGAAAAATACTGGTGATGATAACATAAGAAACAGAAAAAAAAAAATTTTTTTAAAGAGATTAAGAAAGACATTATGCAGCAAAGCCAGGAGGCAGAGATGAAGACAGAAAAAATTCAGGCATATGGGAAGGACAAAGGTAGTATCAGAGGAATTTGAACCCACGTCCTCTGATTCTGGAACTTCTGTACCACTCTTTCCACTGTAATTACAAAAGAAATCAGTGTCGCTAAAAATTCTTTGTATGAACTATCTTCATATAAGATAAACACAAGACAAATCAGTAATCCTTTAGCATGCACTTCACTTGTGTAGAGCACAAGTAACAACCTATTTGAGTTGCTTCTCTGAATATCCCTTTAGTTCATTTTTACTCATCAGTTTTTGCTGAGAAAAGGAAGTGGAAAAGGGAAATCTTCTGCTATTATAACAGAAATATTGTGGTCATATTTGTTTCATATGAGGTCCAAGAGCAGATATGATGATTAAAAATGAAAAAGGTACTTTTCTGGTGACTGGACAACAGAATCATTCATAAGATGGAAGTGCTTTCGTCTGCACTCACCAGAACAACAAAAGAAAAGAGGAGACAGACATCTTTCCATTCTCCTTGCTAAAGTGCGGTGGAGGCATCTTGTATTTCTACAGCCATTGCACAACAGAAACAGATTGGCAAAAAGGAGGCCCACGGCTGGTCAGTAGATGATGTTAGCTGAGAGATTAAGTGAATCTCATTCCTCTTCTACTTGACAATCCTTTAAATATTTGAAGACTGCTATCTCATTCCTCTGAAATCTTCTCTATCCAGACTAAACATTCCAAATTCCTTCCATCTTTCCTTATATGACACAGCTCTCAACACTTCCCAATTCTGGTCATCTTCTTTGAGCCTGCTCTGGTTTGTCAATGTGCCTCTTAAATACCATTCATATACTCAAACTCAGCAGTCCAGCTTTGGTCTGGCTATTGCAGAGTATTGTTGCACTCTCAGATGTGTTTTAAATACTTAGTTTTATAATGATTTAAAACAACTTTTTTTTTTAATTATGAGGACAGGAATTGTATTTTCATCTTGCTTTGCATTCAAAAGAAATTTAACATTTGTTGCACGTTAAGCTCTGGGCCTTCCTTCTCTGTGAAGCATTCTCTAATTACTCCAGTTGCTAATAAGCTTTCTCTGCTCAAAGCTACTTATCTGGATAGAACAGCGCCTTGTTCAGAAAAGGTATTTAATAAATGTTTACTCTTCTCTTTCTGTCTCTTTCTCTTTGTCTCTCTCCCATCCCAATATATAGATACCAAGTTTCCACAAGTGACGCTGCAGTGAATTCTCAAATACTTTTTAAGATGACTTTCAGTTGTGTTGAGAACACGCCCTTGCCTACTGCTGATCTTGACATAACAGGATCCTACTACATTTTTATACACCTAGTCCATCCTCCTTAAATACCAATGAGACTCAATAAATAACTTTGTCTAAGGGAGAAAAAGCAGCATATCAAGGAATACTCCTCAGGAATCTGGAAGGCTGTGATGGGGTTTCTGACAAAGGATTTACAGAGAGGCAATCCTTGCAAAATTTCATCTTTATTTTCTTTAGGTAATGAAGCCCTGAATGATGATTTTTCGCTAAAAAAATGGACAATGAATGCTCCAAGTACACCAAGTGATAAAAACTGATCAAGCAAAATTTCAGCTTGATATGCTGACTGAGTTTAAGTGATTACTCAAGGAAAATAGACATGAAAATCAGTAAACTTTTCTAGTACTCATATGTCTAATGTTTACAAATGGTGCTAATTTGGGGGGAAAAATTGAAAATGTATGAATTCACCTTATCTAGTATGTTTCTGTCTTGTCAACCAGGAATTTATGTAATAAATGTGTGCATATGTCTACTAAGGCAGACAAAAGTAATTTTTAGTGTTAGTAAATTCCTTTAGAAGTCATCCCATCCAAAATTTCCTAAAGGCACCCACATAGTAGGCAGATTTGTCTCCCAAGAAAACTGACCGTAGTTTCCCCCTAGTCACTGCAATATGAGTGAACTTAGACCTCCAGACTAACACTGTCCAGGTACTAAGGAAAACACTTGGTACAAAGTAAAATGCAGCAAAGTCCTAAGACATTAGAAAAGTATAACTGAAATTTACAAAATATTTACTGACTGGAGGCTTTCATACCCTTGAGTATGCAGATGTCTCATTTCAACAGACATGAATTCTCTCTGTATCCAGAGAGAGAAGTGCTGACAACACAGTCAACAACAAGAATTGATTGGAATCCCAGGGCATTACACTATGTGCACTAAGGGAGCCAACTCAATCATCTTATCACATCTCTCAAAGGAAGTCATAGACACTGCCACTCGAATCATTTGACTTATAAAAAAATAAGTTACAAAAAACATTCTTGTAAATTAGTAACTTTGGAGTATAGGATGGACTAACTGGTCACTCAACTAACTCCCTTCTGATCTGAAATTCTATGATTTTGGTGAATATATAAATTGGGATACTTCATATGTTTTAGAATTCTGACTGCCAAAATTTTATTAGAACAATTTCATCCTAGACAGCTGCTCTTGAAGACTTTCATTTTTGTTTTAAATGATAGGCAGTTGTGTTTTTGTTCTTGCTGTTATTTCCCCAAAGTCAAGCCTGAATAAGAAATTCAAGATAAGAGGGGCTGAAGATTTGTTGAAGTCTTACCCATGTGTACATATAGATGGGGATACATGGATATGTATACACCCACTGACACACACACATATATATAACATGGCTAGAGTTGTCTAATAACTGACCTTTTAGATTACTTTAACATATATGAAATCATCATTAAAAAAGAACTATGCAGTTAGAAAAAAGTATTATTTTAGTTCAAGATAAGTAATACATTCATAATAACTTTTACAAAATAGTTATTAACTTGTTCTTTGAGAATACTAGCAAAAATATAGCATAGATCATTTCTCAAAAATATTTTAAGATTATTACTTTGCTGGTAAAATCATTATACAAACAAAATACACAATCTACTGAATGATGGTTGTTTTAAGTTCCAGTCAAGACAATCCATGTATAGAGAATAATATAGATATGCACCTGTTTCAAATATGCTACAGTTTTAAGTCTTGCTAGTTGAACACAGTATCCCAAAGTATCCAAGAAGTTTCACACACAATCCATTTAAGTTACTTTTGGCGTAAAGTTCGGCACATCAGAAAAGAACCACATTCAGCTGAAGTTTTACAGATATAACATGCAGCATCATTGGGTTGTCAAGTAGATTTTTCAGTTAAAATGCAGGCTTGCTCATGTATTCTTCCATTGTCTGAAAGAGAAAATGAAATCAACAAAATTACTCAAAAAAATCAAAACTTTCAGTTCAATTTGCACTTTGAAAAATGAACATTCTAAAAGGTAACTTTCTATTTTAGAAGATAACACATTCCATTCAAATAAAGGGATACCAGGTTTGTACATTTAATTTTTCTCATACATATTATGTGTATATACATATGCATACATGTGCATATATATATCTTTTTATATACACATGTGTATATACATGTTGAAGGATGTATACATGTAAGGTGAAATAGCTTATTAGTAGATCTATAATGTTCTTAGACCGTACATTCTGAACACAGTCAAGAAAGAAAGGACTGATGAGTAACATGTTCACTACATCAATTTCAGCAGTAATGTCATTGTCATCATTGACACTAAGATGGCCTTGAGGGACCCTTGAGGGATAGGAAAGCCACAAAAGTATTCATACAACTGTCCTCCCCTATATATGATAGGCCATCTAGTCCAAGTTTCTAATGAAAATGGCACTCCTGCTACCATTCAAGATATTACACCTTGACTTTTCCTCTCATCAGCCATATCTCTGAATGTACATAATAGAAATAAAAGTACAGAGTCAAGGAGGTGACTCAGAGAAAGACCAGAACTTTGCATTAAACTGCACTCAGCCAAGAGCACTGCATTATGGCAACAGTTTTGACATATTCAAGGGACTTTAAGATAGTAAAACCTCAGCTATTCAAACACCTCCAGAAATAAGAAATGGTGGAGAGCAGAGGGAGTCTTAAAGACTAACAAAACTTTCAGCTCCCTCCACTCCCCACCACCATGCCAATCTTTCCAGAAAGTCCTATATACGTCTCTGCCTTTTTTAAATAGCAGATACTAAATCTACTTTAAAAATATTTAAGAGTCGCCCTCTGAACAAACAAGGATTGTCATGTATTGAATTTGTGACTATAGATGCAGGTGAAAATGTGGATGGCATGGAACATTAATTCTTGAATGGATACTGACCCCAGCAACATTCCTGGAACCTGAATCCTTGGAAAAGTTCCTGGAGCCATATTGAAGTTGTTGGGGTTTTGTCTCTGTTTTGCTCATTAGCTCCTCTTTTCTTTTTAAATCGAGTTGGAGTAAAGCATGTACAGCTTCCTGACCTCTTGAGCTGTAGGCCACAGTTGCCTTAGCTGTAAAACCAAGGAGTAAATCAGAGGCTGAAGAAGCCTCCTTCCCAGAGAATTTTTCACCCTCAAAATATTGGCTTCACCTTCATTGCTACAATCAGTCCGGTGATTTATAAGCACCCTTCAAAAGGCATCTATGGTTTCTATATCACTAACAGTTCCTTGTTAGTCTGTACCCACGCTTCCACCTCATTTTCAGAGCTTGCTCAAAGAGTCTGAAAAAAAATCTATTTTAAGAATACTAGAGTTTTGGAGGAGAACTTACTGCAAAGCCTAGAGAAGATTAATCTACATCATCAACATCACTCCTATTTTCATGAGGTTAGAATTCTACTAAAATGGATCCTGGGTCACATTTTCTCCAAATTCTCCATAATGTTTAACTTGTGTAATAACATTTCATATTTTGACTAACATCCTGACACACAGGTTGGATCAGTGAGAGATACAGGGTGTGGCTGGGGTTAGGAGCCAATGGTAAAAAAAAGGTGACAAAAATATTCTCTGATGTTAACTTTGCTTCCTCAGCATTAGACTCTACAATTACCTGTCAAGAATCAATAGAATAAGTTCAAACAGCCTGTGAATATTCAATGATTGTTGAAAATATTTATAAAAAGATGACAAAATCATTTGGAGGTGGGGTGGGGTGGGGGGGAATGTCTTTGTCCAACTCTGTCCGACCAGAGTAAACAAATAATTTTTGCCTTTGAAAAGTCTAAGATGAGAAAATTTCCCAAATGTCATAAGTTCAGTAACAGCCTCATGAAGGAATGACACTGTCCCTGGAATCTCAGATTATGCCAGTGATCTCAAGCTCTGACAGATCCTACCAAGCTCAAAAGACTTCAAGGGAATCACACTTCAAGTGACAGCATTCTCCTAGGGGTAAGACAGTATCAGTGAAAAGGGTCTTGTCAGTTGGCTCATCACTAATTGATGATGGGGGCAGGGGCACCACAGAAACCCATGAAATCATTTATTTTCTAAGGCACAGAAGGATTCAACTCTTTTTCAGTGAAAAGAACACTAACAAAGATGAAACACGAACCTTTGGAGTTATACAGTACTTTATAGCTTACATCCCTTCTCTCACTTGATCTTCGGAACAAGATCAGGAGATAGGAAGCCTAAGAATCATTATCCCCATTTTACACATGAGGGAAGTGGTACTCTGAATGACTGGAGGACAGAGAAGTGGTGACTTGGCCAAATTTATGATTAACCCAAGTCTTCCAATTCCATAGTCAATGATCCTTACACTACACTGATTCTATTTCCATTGACTATTCTTTTGGGGTCCTTTTTTGGGGGGGGCTCAAAAACCTCTCTCAATCTTACATGAGTTCCATCATACCCACTCATTTTGAAGCTTGAGTCTATTACGTATAACTCATAACATAAATCATTGGGGAAAAAAAGGAACTGACCCACTGAATCAAGTTCAATCTTAAAGGCTTCTTAATAAATATTGCCCTCTATGGTTCATGTTTGTTCCCCCCCACAGAAGTCAGATCTTACAACTGAGTTTGCTTCATGTCCTGAAACCACCAAATTTGCCAAAACATTTTCATTTAGAGCGACTTTATTACAAAATCCAGTGGGCTCAGGTCATGGTCTTGCCAAAGAACAAGACACTAATTACTGAAGTTCCAATAGTCTAGTGCACTGCCAGGCTGGGTCCAAAGGCCAGTTCATCGTAAGCGACCTTTATTCCAGTTCCTGGCCACTATAGAGCTACCACCGCCCAATGTGCCTCAGCATGTCAGTCATCTTTTCAGATGCAGTTTCCTTCACTGCCACCATTTACCAAAAATCTACCTCTATCCCCCTCATAGTTCTTCCAGCAAGCTCAACTCAGTGATTTCTGAGCATTTTTCATGGGTCCACAGCTTTAGAGGAACGTCAGTACTTTTCTGTGAATGCAGGAATTCCCTGCCTCCTCCTTCCAAACTTCACAGTAAGGACCGGGAAAGGGAAAAGGAGAAAAAAACCCAGCAAACTGCCACTGGCTCTTAGAAACATCTACTAGCTATATGACTTTGATAAGAAACCTGAATACAAAACTTTGAAAGTAATTTCTTAAAATAACTCCTCTTTAACTTTAACTAGAAATGCAACTATCAAATATCCTACAAGGTCACTGCTTCCTACAGTGCACAATTCAGAAAAGAACTGGCCCAATCTCATCCAAAGCTCAATTCACCTCAATGAGCTCATCTTTAAAAAATACTATGGGATGGACCCCAAGAGCATCATGTTTCAAAGAAGGCTATGTTCCCTGGATTTCCAAATCACTAGTCCATGAAACACCTTCTAAAACAGCAATAAATATAAAGCAGACATAAATTTTAAACCATTTGCTAAGGTTCCTAGAAATCATTTGTAGGAAAAATAGTAGCATATATTTATATAACAGTCACTTTAAAGTTTTCAAAGCATTTTACCTATATTGGTTATCTCATCTAATCCTCAACACAATCCAATAAGTAAAACAGGGAATAACAAGTAAAATGAAACCCAAGGTCACAGAATTAGTTAATGAAAAAGGCTAACCGAACCTAGGTCAGGTGTACTTTCCACTGCCCTAAGGAACAGGTCAGCCCTTTTAGAGCACTTAAAACTCAGCAACCTTCTCAGTCTCTACACACCCCTAGTACAGACACACCAAAGAGGTAGGAATCACTGATCATCAGCTCAGCAATTTATAAACTTGTTTCATAGGAAGACCTTGCCTAATATTGGCTCCTCTCTCATAGGTCTCAAGGGACCATTAACTAAGTTGGCCTCCTGCTTCCAAATCAATTTAAGAACTCACCTTGTATCAGTCACTATGCCAGGCCCTGAGAATACAAATTCAAAAATTCAACAGGAAGAAAGGATGGATGGATGGATGGATGGAAGGGAGGGAGGAAGGAAGGAAGGAAGGAAGGAAAGAAGGAAGGAAGGAAGGAAGGAAGGAAGGAAGGAAGGAAGGAAGGAAGGAAGGAAGGAAGGAAGGAAGGAAGGAAGGAAGGGAGGGAGGAAGGGAGGAAGGGAGGAAGGGAGGAAGGGAGAGAGGGAGGAAGGGAGAGAGGGAGGGAAAGAAAGGAAGAAAATTGATTAAGCATGTGACAGGCACAATGCTAATCACTGAGGATACAAGTAAATACAGGGAAGTAAGACAGTCCCCACTCATGAGATGTTTCCATTCTAATGGGGGATGACAACAATTAGAGGGAGCTGGAAGTGGGGAGGACAAGGCATATGCTACAGAAATAGCCTGAATCTGGGCATAATTAAGGACATAATTAAGGTCTACTTGAGCCCAGGGCAGTTGAAAGTTCAGAGGAGCCCAAAGTTGGGGTGGGGAGGAGGCTAAAATAAAGGTCTGGCATAGACTTGTCTGGGAAGGTACTTTCAAAAGGTGCGAGTTGCCTCCAAAAGGAAACTGCAAAAGATGGCATCACCTTCAGGCCACCTTCGCCGTGATACTGTGCAATGTCAGGAACCTGAATATTTCCCATCATGCTTCTGAAATCCCTCTCACTGAACAATTGTGGAGTCAGTGTTAAGAATAGAAATTGACACTTGGGAGCTGTGGATCCCTGTTTATTTATACCTTGGTACTTAAGCCGCTCTGCTCCCAATTTATTTGTGAAAATAGGAACAATCACACAGAGAGAGCCTGCTCTCTCCAGGAGGTGCTGAAAATTTTTAATTAAAATGATAAACTCCACCTTTAATAAGAAAGTCCTAATACCTCTGACAAACGGCAGAGTGATTTACAATGACGCTCCTTCCCCAGTGCAGAAGACATTTTTCCAAGATTAACTTTTCAAGCTGTAAAAATAGGTTTTATTAAAAACAGCACCAAAGAAATGCTACCTTTGACAGGATTTTTCTCTGGTTTATAGGGCCTCCTTATTCACAAACAAAAACCTATCTTTAAACAACAGGCCCTGGGATAATTAAGCTTCTTTTTTTTTTCCCTCACCCCTCCTCAACATGAGGAAATCTCCTCATGTTTCTATGCCCTTACATACCTCCTGTAACATGTCAGAGTCTTCTATAGCCTTGACAGCAGTTTTCTTTGAAGTTTCCTGGATTTCTCCACCAATTATAAACTCATCAAGGATAAAATAGGCCTTTTCAAAATTAAATATAATATCCAGCTCACAGACCTGGTGAGATGAAAACAAACATAAGACAAACCTGCAGCAGCAGCATCAACATTCCCAGAGCAGCATCCATTCAAATACAAAACCTATTCGATGGCTGCACCCTTGTGGCAGACGAAGGTTACAAAATAATACAGCATTCCAAGAACAGACAAACTCAGAGCTTTAGCCTTTCAGGCTTTGGATGGATGACCGAAAATAAAAGACTTCTACAGCAGGTCAACATTTAGGGATTATGCTATGCCTTTCCATTCCCTCAGGAAAGCACAGAATTATACAGGTTGGGGCTGTATATATCTTAAGGCTTTGTTATCTCAGATATCCCCCCGACATGATACAAACTGCCACTGATAGAGATAGAGAACGTTTTTGATCAAAATATTTTCATTTCTCCTCTGGGAATCAACTTGTCTCAACTTATTTCTTAAATTGATATTTTCTGTTGTCCTGCCTCCAGATCACAGATTTAGAGGCAGAAGGGACCTCAAAGGCCATCTTAGTCCCCATTTAACAGATAAGCAGACTAAGGGCTTAGGAAAATTGTGTGATTTGCCCAAGGTCAAACAGGTAAGTAAAAAGAATCATGCTTTTCTCTCAGAAGTAGGATGTTACCCTATCATTAATTTTTTCTTATATTCTCTAATGGGCTGCAGCAAACTTGGAGTCATTTCGAAAGGCTAATATAATTCCTTGCTAAAGTACAGCCATGGCAGGTAGGGTCATTTCCTAGAACATCAATTCTTCTCGTTTAAAATTCTAGCAGACATAAAATTTTCACAGGCATCAGGCACCTAAGCTCACATAAGTGAAACAGAATCTGCACGGTAACAGCAAATAAATGGCTCCCAGGAAAAATGGTTTCCTGCTGCCTAAAGCATATTAAGTTGCATTCTAGACACAGATATTTCCACAAATGGCTCAATACTTTAAATATCTGAGTCCATAAACTTAGGGGCTCCAAGAGGAAATTGTTTTTCATGGACAGATTCAATGGAATCAAAGAGCATCTAAAAAAATAAACAGAAGACCATGACAACAAACAGCCATTTCAGCAAAACTTGGTTGCTGGCGTTATTGCCTCTTTATTCTCCATTGACAGGAGGAGGCTTGGGTAATGTGCAGGGACTCTCTGCCTGCCCGCAAATATTTAAAATATTCTTCCTACCCATGATTCCCACAAAAACAGGGGAAAGAATGTACCATAAATATAATGAAACAAGTTGACAGAGGCTCAAAAGGAATACAAGGACCCATTATTTGACAACTGGAAATTTATTTTCAGTGTTGTTTTGGAGCTGGGTTCTTTTTGTCTTCTTTCTTTCTTTCTAGACCTGTTTTTCATCAGCCTAGGGAATCCTGGTATGGAAAAAATCCTTTCCCTGGATATAGATTAGCAACTGATTTGCTTTAGGCAATAACAGGCTAACTGATTAGCCCCCAGTCCCACAGTTAGCATGCGAAGAGAGGCAGGAATTTTAGACTCAGCTTTGCCTTATTCCAAGGCTGGCCTTCTGTCTACTAGGCCACTTCAATGATTGATCAACAACAGGTCCCATGTCAAGCCCTATTTGGTCAGAGTTTGTGCCCCAGACACTCAGAATGAAGGTAAATATCAATTCTGTTTTGGCCAAAAACCCTGAGGTCTTCCCCTCCCAGATCTATTTTTTTCCTTCTTTAAAGAGTCCAGGTGGTGGAACAGGAGGCGATTGTGGAAAAGAAATTGTACTCACAGATCCTGGGCAGAACAGAGTGCTGTTAGTTGCTCACAGACAAGAGGACAGGCCAGGAGAGGAGTAAACTCCTCTCCCTTGATTGTGCCACCTTGGATGAAGTGAGAACATACAGGTCCCTAGAGTATACCCTCCTCTTGACAAAGGACTCAAAGGTCGAGTAATTGGCTGGGAAATGCCCAAAAAAGGGAAAAAAAAATAAGACTAGAGAAGGCTACTTTCTTGGTGAACAGGTATTTCCTTCCATCCTTTCAGATGAGGAAGAACAATGCATACCATTAAGAGGAAGACCTAAAAGACAGGCTTCTGCATCCAAAACCTCCAAAATAAATATGCAATGGAGTCAGGCCATGGAAGAGCTCAAGAAAGAGCTTGAAAATCAAGTAAGAGAGGTGGAAGAAAAACTGGGAAGAGAAATGTGAGCAATTCAAGAAAATCACGAAAAGCGAGTCAACACCTTGCTAAAGGAGACCCCAAAAGATGCTGAAGAAAATAACACCTTTAAAAACAGGCTAACTCAATTGGCAAAAGAGGTTCAAAAAGCCAATGAGGAGAAGAAGACTTTAAAAAGCTAAATCAGCCAAATGGAAAAGGAGGTTCAAAAGCTCACTGAACAAAACAGTTCTTTAAAAATTAGAATGGAGCAGATGGAAGCTAATGACTTTATGAGAAACCAAGAAATTACAAAACCAAACCAAAAGAACGAAAAAAATAGAAGAAAATGTGAAATATCTCATTGGAAAAACAACTGACCTGGAAAATTTATCCAGGAGAGGCAATTTAAAAATTATGGAACTTCCTGAAAGCCATGATAAAAAAAGAGCCTAGACATCATCTTTTATGAAATTATTAAGGAAAACTGTCCTGATACTCTAGAACCAGAAGTTAAAATAAATATTGAAAGAATCCACCAATCACCTCCTGAAAGAGATCCAAAAAGAAAAACTTCTAGGAATATTGTAGCCAAATTCTAGAGTTCCCAGGTCAAGGAGAAAATATTGCAAGCAGCTAGAAAGAAACAATTTGAGTATTGTGGAAACACAATCAGGATAACACAAGATCTAGCAGCTTCTACATTAAGGGATAGAAGGACTTGGAATATGATATTCCAGAAGTCAAAGGAACTAGGATTAAAACCAAGAATCACCTACTCAGCAAAACTGAGCATAATACTTCAGGGGAAAAAAATGGTCATTCAGTGAAATAGAGGACTTTCAACCACTCATGATGAAAAGACCAGAGCTGAATAGAAAATTTGACTTTCAAACACAAGAATCAAGAGAAGCATGAAAAGGTAAACAGTAAAGAGAAATCATAAGGGTCTTACTAAAGTTGAATTGTTTACATTCCTACATGGAAAGATAATATTTATAACTCTTGAAACTTTTCTCAGTATTGGGTAGTTGGAGGGACTATAAACATATATATATACAGAGAACACAGGGTGAGTTGAATAGGAAGGGATGGTATCTAAAAAAATAAAATCAAGGGGTGAAAGAGGAATATATTGGGAGGAGATAGGGAGAAATGGAATGGGGCAGGTTATCTCTCATGAAAGAGGCAAGAAAAAGCTTCGTCAATGGAGGGGAAAAGGAGGGAGCTGAGTGAGATGGGAAAAAGTGAAGTTTACTCTCATCACATTTGGCTTAAGGAGGGAATAACATTCTCACTCAATTTGGTATGAAAATCTATCTTACACTACAGGCAAGTAGGTGAGAAGGGGATAAGTGGGGTGGGGAGATAATAGAAGGGAGGGCAAATGGAAGGAGGGAGTAATTAGAAGTAAACACTTTTGGGGAGGGCCAAGGTCAAAAGAGAGAATAGAATAAATGGAGGGCAGGATAGGATGGAGGGAAATATAGTTAGTCTTACACAACATGACTATTATGGAAGTCTTTTGCAAAACTACACATACATAGACTATATTGCATTGCTTGCCCTCTCAGTGGGCATGGGTGGGCAGGGAGGAAGGGAAAGAAGTTGAAACTTAAAGTTTTAGGAACAAAGGTTGAGAACTGTTTTTGCATGCAACCTGGAAATAAATACAGGCAATGGGGTATAGAAATCTATCTTGCCCTACAAGAAAAGAGAGAAGATAGGGATAAAGAAAGGGAGGGGTGTGATAGAAGGGAGGGCAGATTGGGGGAGGGGAAAATCAGAATGCATGATGTTTTGGTGTAGGGGGAAGGGAGAGATGGGGAGAAAATTTGGAACTCATAATTTTGTGGAAATGAATGTGAAAAACTAAAAATAAATAAACATTAAAAAAGAGTCCATTCTTTGCTTCATTTCTTATTAAGCCTTAATCACTGAGTGAGTGTTACATCAGTTAAACGGAGAGTTAACAGAGGCCTTAGCTTGAAAAGGCCAAAGTCCCCCTCTGCATCCTGGGCCATCTCCAGTTCTCCCAATTCATATCTGGTCACTGGACTGCTCCAGGGGGAGAAAGTGAGGCTGGTGACTTTATACAGCCCTCCCTCACTTAAATCCAATTCCCTTGCATGTCATGGCATCATCTCCCTGATGTCAAGGTCCTCTTTGAGAACAAAGGACAAAGATCAGCACCAAGGTTGCCAGGGTGTCACTAAAAATTACTATTTTAATGATACCTCATATCACCATAGCATTTTTCTGTTTACCAAGTGCCTTCGAAATGGAATCACTGCTTTGAACCTACAGGATTAAGTGGGGCTGCAAAACCTTAATTCTAAGGCTCCTTGTTTCATTATCATCTGCCAGATGAGTCATCTATCAGGATTCTAGCTTTAGAGCTGAGGAAGGGACCTTAAAAGGTCATCTAGTCCCATATTTTAGAGATGAGGAAACTGGGGCTCAGAGAGAAGTGGTTTGCCTAAGATTCCACAAGTGTTAAACAATAGAATCAAGTCTGGAAGCTAGGTCCTCTGAATCCAAATCCAGCTCTTTCAACTCCTCTGTGGTACCTTCCATTTGCCTCATGATTCCTGCTATGACTCTGACCCAGCAGGATGGTAGAGAGTGGTAGGGCTGAGGTCTCTAAACAGACTCCAGGATAAAGAGTCATACAGAAGTATAAAACAGAGCTATCAAATGTCAGCAGGTAAGCAACACAGGTAGCTAAGATAAAAGTCAAACAGCACCAGCACAGTACATACACCACTCCTGGGGAAGGACCATTTCTTATTTATCTTGGTATCTCTACTTGCTGATTTACACTGACTGTGGGACCCCCAGGAAGTCAGGTCACTCAGCTTTTCAATGCTCCAGGTGAGTCTTGAGACAATAAATTATATAAGTTACTTGGCTGCATCATCATAGGTCCATAGCACAAAAAACAAATAAAAACTCAAACCTTTTCTCTGAACTCAAGATATCTTGAACATGTTGCTATTGAACCATTTCAGTTGTGTCTGACTCTTCATGACCATATTAGGAATTTTCTTAGCAAAGATATTGAGTGTTTTGCCATTTCCTTTTCCAACTCATTTTACAGATAAGGAAACTGAGGCAAACAGGGTTAAGTGACTTGCCCAGGTCACACAGCTAATAAGTATCTGAGGCCAGATTTGAACTCAGGAAGATGAGTCTTTTTGACTCCATGTCCAGGACTCTATCCATTATGCCACTGAACTACAGAAGACTCCTAAAAAATATTTCTTGAATCAATTAATGAACTCAGTTCACAGGAATCAGAGCACCTAAGGATCTAAAACCAAGGCAGATACACTAAAGGGGTTAAGAAATCTGCAGTCACCAGAAATCAAAATAGTTGAAAAATAAAGATGGGTAAAATGAGGAGAGAACCCACCATTGTAGAGGGGAAAGTGCTCCAGATTTACAGTTAGATGGTCTGGGTAGGAATTCTGGCTCTGGAGTCTTCATCTGGAAAATGGCAGGCAGAGTAAGACGAGATATGTTCTAGGGTCCCTTTCATCAACAGTATATAACAGTAAAAGTTCAATGTATAGAACCAATACAATAGTAGTCGAATACAACAGTAATGTGACAGAATTGTACGCAGAAGGCAAATCTCCAAAATATTTTTGAATCCTCATATGAATAAACATAGATCTTATATCTATCTAGAAGTATATACTAAAACCCCAGTCTCATTGGAGCAGATAGGATCAGAGACGTAGAACCAGAGGGAATATCATAGACCATCTAATCCAATCCCCTAAATTTTACAAGTGAGGAAACTGAGGCCCAGGAAGTTCAGGTAGATTAATCAAAGGCACATAGGTACTAAGTGGGATGAGTGAGACTGAAACTCAGGTGCTCAAACTCCATATCTAGTCTTCTTCCCTGTTCTGACCTCAACTTTATTCATGACTTTGAGGCAATTTATTATTTTAACCTCTACAAAAGGGGACTAGAATTTACTTCCTCACCATTTAGAATAGATGGAATAATTGAATGTTTATAAGATTGCTTAGAATTTTAATATCCTGTAAAGGAGACAGAATTTACATAAAGAGCAAGAATTTTTCCCCCAGCCAGAGAAAGGTGCTGATTTTCTACTCCTTATTAATTGTTGAGAATTTAATCTTATTAATAGATATCTGAAGTTTTTTAAAGTCCCAACAGGTTCTTCCTTGGGAGAAAGGAGGAAACGTTTCAAAGAAAACCTTCAAAGACAAAGGCTTCAAAAAGAAATTTATTTTTACTGACACAGAGCAATGTTGAGAAATGCCGGAAGCCTTTACTTATCATCAACAATATTAATGAACATCTGAGGGTCATAAGTCATCAAACTGAGCGATTTTAGATCAGGCCTTAATCACCAATATACTGTTATCACACTGAATTCTGGTTCAGCAAAACAAAAAAAGAGAAAAGGAAAAAAGTACCAAAATTCTTCCAAGATAAAATGGAAGATTAAACAAGAGAAGAGTTCACTTTTCTCTGACCCTTCTAGTGCTTTCACATTGTTACTGGTAAAAAGAGTGAGTCAGGTTTTCTTGAGAACCAGCATACTGTCTTGAGGCCTATGACTCAAATTTTTCAGATAAGCAGAGACCAAGTCAATTCTAGTTCACATTCAGCACAGCTAGGTCAATTTGGGACAAAGTAATATGACAGAAAAAAGTAGAGAACAGATGACAACTTCTTAACTTTCTCCAGTTTTCCAGTATTCTACAGCAAAACTAGGCTGCTTTTTTCACCTTATCTAATGCATATATCTCTTCATATTATTTGTTACCAATTACAATACGATAAATATCCAAGTGTCTACCATGCACCAATAACTACTATAATTAAGAAAAAAGAAAGACAGCCCCTGTTTTCATGGAATTTACAATCAAATGGAGGAAAGACAATATACGAAAGGAAATTGAAAGGTAAGGTAAGTGGGACACTGTAAGAGAATATTCAGGGATGGGAAAAGCGATCAAAACCAATCAGTGCAGCTGGAGAGAAATGAAGAGCTGGCTGAGTCTTGAATCTTCTTTAAAATAAGGCTTTGGGAGAAGTTGTTTTGTTTTTGTCCTGCCTCCAGTCTCTAATCAAAGGGAAAGAGGCAAGTGAGTATGGTGATGAGATGTGAGTACCAAAGCTGAAGCAACTGGTAGTGAGCTTATCTTGAAGGGGAAATGATGATACCAAGCAGTATAGCTGGTAGGAAATGAATCTATTCTGAAATAGATTTCTGAAATTTACTTTCTCACTAGACTCTAAGCTCCATGAGGGTAGGGACTGAGTCCAGTTAAAATCAAATAAACTTTTCTGAAACATTTTCAGGTCTTTTGTAAGGAAAGTGCTGACAATTACAAATGAAGCCTCTAGGGAGTGGAGTTTGTTTTAGCTGAACTTTACTTCACCCAATATCAAACATAAGTCTACGTGTAGCAAGCAATTAATAAGTGTCTGACAAATGTGCCAATAAATGAATTGTTGACTAAAAGATGGGGATGAAAAGAGTAGCTGGGAGGGGGACCAGGAAAAGTTTTAAACAGTATGATCCTAAAATACCACTGTTAAATCTATATATAAAATGTCTGTAAGTCAGAGAAAATATCAAAATGTTAGTATTTGAGGAGTAAGACGAAAGGCATAAAATTAACCTAAGTAGAGAAACTAATGGACATTTTCTTTATTGGGAAAGTCAAAGGAAAATGGCTTGGTGAGTTATATTTCAAATTCTAGAGGGGGGGTTCTTAACCATTTTTGTGTCATAAATCTTTTTGGGGCAGTCTTGTGAAGTCTATGGATTTCTTCTCAGAATGTTTCTGAGTGTGTAAGGTTCATTCAAATGCAAGATACATAGGACTACAAAGGAAACCAATTCTACTGAAATATAGTTATCAAAATAATTTTAAAAATAAGTTCACCCTAATGCATTGTTGTTGTCAACTGATCCAACCATTTTGGAGAGCAATTTGGAACTATGCCCAAAGGGCTATAAAAATTTGCATTACCCTTTGACTCAGCAATATCACCTCTACGGCTATATTCCAAAGAGATCGTACAAATGGAAAAAAAGACCTACATGTAAAAAAATATTTAAAGCAGCTCTTTTTTGTGATGGCAAAGAACTGGAAACTGAGGGGATGCCCATCAATTGGGGAATGGATGAACAAGTTGTTGTATATGAGTGTAATGGAATGCTATTGTGCTATAAGATATGATGAGCAGCCAGACTCCAGAAAAACCTGGAAAGACGTATATAAACTGGTGATGAGTGAGGAAAACAGAACCAGAACATTGTACACAATTACAGTCACACTGTTCGATAACTAACTTTGATAGATGTGGCTCTTCTCAACAATGCAAGGTGCTAAGATAACTCTGAATGGCTCATGAGGGAAAGTGCTATCCACATCCAGAGAAATAATTAGGGAATCTGAATGCAGATTGAAGTATACTATTTGTTCTCTCTCTTTTTTGTTTTGTTGTATTTCTTCTTTCTTGTGATTCATTCCATTCGTTATAATTCTTCCTTACACCAGGACTAAGGTGATAATATGTTTAATACGAATGTAAATGTAGAGCCCATATCAGATTGCACACCATCTTTGGGAGGGGGAAGAGGAAGGAGAGGGAGAAAATTTAAAGCTCAAAAGTTTATAGAACTGAATGTTCTAAACTAAAAATAAATAAATTAGAATTAAAAAAATAAGTTCAAGAATTTCATATTATCATCATTTTTCTAGAGGCTTCATTTATGATTCTCAATTCCCTCACCAACAATTGCACTTCTTTGGAAATTTCTGCTTGACTGCATTTTAATTAGACTCAATGTGAAAAATAAAAATGATGCAAATGTGTCAGTATTTTAATTGTAAAAATAAATAAGACTTTTGGGTGGGAAGAGAGGGAAAGAATTTTAAAGTAAATATTTTGATTTTTAAGATGGTTCCCAACTAAATTCTTATTTTTTTGAAAAAAAGTACTGTATTCAGCATCTGGCCTCAGACACTAGTTGTGAGACCCTGAACAAGGTACCTAACCCTGCTGGCATCAGTTTCCTCATCTGTAAAATGAGCTGAAAAAGGCAAAGGCAAATCACTCCAGTATCTTTGCCAAGAAAATTCCCAGTGGGACATAGGGAGTTGGATATGATTGAAATGACCAAACAACAACAAACTTTATTTAGAAGAGTTATGCATGTCAAAATCTGTAAGGTTTTTTGAAAAAAAATGTTAACTGAGATAACTCTTCAATTGTGCTATGCTTAGCACCAATAAGTAAGGCATAAACCAGGGAGAAGGATAGTTACAAAGGTGTTTGTCACAGCTATAAAGGACAGTTCAGGCTGAGTCCCAAGTGAAGGAGTCTTCTATTGTGAGGCAACATGTAGTTGACTGCATCAAGCCCCTTAAATGAGATCTATGCTCACACACACAAAACTCTGGCCTAACTATCCACAATGGGAAAAAAACCAACTGGAGGAAAATTGGCTCTATTCTTCAGGCTATGAAATGAGGTTGTTATCAACAGCCCACAGACTTATAGTCTATTAGTCTCAGTCTATTTTGGTCTACACCTTGGACAGTGAAAATGGAGAATAAAGTGGAGCTAGTATTAAATAGGAGGGAAGGGGAAGAATGAATTACTTTTTGGAAACTACACAGAGTTTTTAATGATTCCAACCAACCTTCTCTTGAAAACAAGGCCCATCTTTTCAACATCAATATTTATTCAGTGAGGCTTCAACTCCTTTGCAAATCAGTGGGAAAGACAATGGAGAAGCGCATGGTGGGCATAAAGAGCCTGCAATATATTACTGAAAAGGAATTACAAAGGAGAATATGCATATAAGATATCATATAAGAGATGGATGACTGGAAAAGGAGAAGGGCTGATCACATTGTGAGAGTGAATGATAACTGAGAGAGAGACCACTGGTAGCCACCGATGTCAAGAGACAGAGAACTACTCTCCCCACACTGGATGGCCCTCCCATTGAGGATCTATGGGAGAACACTAAGAAGCACACTACAGGATGAGAATGTATTGATGGGTTGCTCTTCATACCACTGGAGAGATGACCCACATCAATGAGTTCACAGGGCTGTTTTGAGGATCAAATGAAATAATGCATATCAAGAACTGTATAAACGTGAGCTATTATGATTTATAGTCAACAAAGAATAAGCACAGTTGAATCTTATGACATCTTCACCTTTCAGTCAGTTGTGGTAACATATCAGTATTATGAAGACAAAGGCAGAACATCTGGAACCACTGTTTTGTGACTTTTGGGGAGGGATAGCCCAAGTTTGTAAAAGGGAATGGGTGAAGGGAGGGATGTATTTAATGGATATGAAATCCTCTACTTCCAAGAGAAGATGGAACCTAATTATGTTAGCTTCTTCCTCCTCCCCATAACTTTTAACTAGAGCTACAAGGGCCAATCAATGAAATTATATATATGGAAATCTGTCCTACATTATTCCACAACCCTCCAAAAGTCACAAAAGAATAATAGTGAAGTAATTATTTACCTCATATCAGATGAGGGAAATAATTTTGTATAATCTATGACTCTGAATAAGCTATAATATTTTAGAATTAGCCTTTCGTTATACAGCATTATTTTTGAGGGTTTCGAATTGTTTTTTTTTTTTAAGTATTGTAAAGTTCAGGCATAAAGTATGAGACCATGCATAGTCTATGAGTTGCAAAAGTGGGAAAAAATCTGGGTCTATAGGAGGCGATCTTGTCCTATCACAGAGGTAGTGAAGTCTATAAACATTTATTAAGCTCCTACTATGTGCTAGGCACAGATAACAGCAGCTTAAAATAGTAGGCTCAGAAAAAGGAAAAACAAATAATAATACTTTCCTTTCAAGTATTTCTAGTAATAACTATATGGTCTTGCTTTGTGGCTGACATTAAGTAGATAATCATTATTTGTACGGCACTTTCTTTTGGCAAACAGATATACAGAGACTGGACGACGACTTTCCACCACTAACCTGAAGCTTATGCTATGGCTACTCTCAATCAAATAATATAATAGCACCCACTGTCCAGGATTGTTTTAAGGAGTAAATGAGACAATAACTGTAAAGTGCTCGGTACGATGCCTGGTTTGTAGTAAGTGTTACTTACGATATACTATATAATATAATATATATTACTATATACTAAAATAAATGTTAGTTGTTATTATGATGGCAATTGATTGGACATTTGTAATGAGAATGAGGGGTTGAGAAAAACACTGAGGTTGTAAACATGGATAACTGGAAGGATGGTAGCCCTATGGATAGCAACAGAAAAGTTAGGAAGGGGGGGCAGAAATATCAAGTTCCAAAATACTTATACTCCTGGTACAGGGGCAGTTCGGTGGTGGTATAGTGCAGAGCACCCAGCCTGGAGACAGGAAGATCTATCTTCCCAAGTTCAAGTCTGGCCTCTGACACTAGCTATATGATCCTGAACAAGTCACTTACCCCATCTGCCTGAGTTTCCTCATCCGTAAAATGAGCAGGAGAAGAAAATGACAAACCACTCTAATACCATTGCCAAGAAAATGCAAAATGGGATCACAAAGTATCAAAGAGGACTGAACAATCACAAGTTGTGCATGAGGCTATCACGAGGGCAGTGAAGTCTCAAGGTATGGGTTTAAACGTAAGCTAGAAAGTATGACTTCTGAACTTATTTGACATTTTCATGCATAGACTCAAATATGAGGAAATAATAAGGAAAATAGAAGGGGGAGGCAACTCTACTTGCAAGAGTCTGCTCATTTTCATGCATATACCAAAGTAAAACTTACGTTTCCAAAATACTTGTCTAGTAATTCCACATAACGATGTACAATCTCTAGCGTCAACAGTTCATTGTCCTGATTTTCTACTGCACAACAAAAATATAAGCTAGCATATCTAGAATAGAGAGAGAAAGAAAATTAGAATTCATTGAAATATTGAACAACTCAGAGATATTTCCTCCCAATAAAATTTGGGAAGCCATGTATTGTACTTCTTTTTCAAGGAACCTTTCCCTCATAATCAAAGAACTGTTTATTTGCCAACTGCCCTTTCATTATCCAGATAGAGCAAAATCTGAATCATGCAGTTAGGTGTCATAGTGGACATAATACTTGAGGTCAAATCCTGACTGGACCACTTAAGAGGTGTATGACCCTGAGCAAGTCACTTAACACCTCTCAGTCTCCCTTCCTCATCTCTGAAATGAGGGGGTTGTATATTCTATGATGGAATATGGAAATGTTATTTCAGGAAGGCTAGCTAGATGGAGCAAGTCTCCACTGGAAAACAATCCTTTGGGCATACTTTTCTGTTCCAGGAACTTAAGTCTACAATACACTTGAGTTCATTTTGCAATAAAACTGCTGAACATAATGTGGTTCTTGCAATACCTAACCTGAGCTTAACCCTTCCAAGTCCCATGTGTCTTATCTGTTAAAATAAAGCAGTACAACTTAGAAAAGCTCTAAGGTCCCACCCAGCACCAATATTCTAAGGTTGTTCCACTGGCTGGATTCACAGAATATAAGAATCTATTGGAGCTAATGGGAGTGGCTTATTATCCCATTTGGGAACTAAAGATAGGTACTATGCTACTTTCTACTGGCTAACGGTACAAAAGCAGAAAAGGAAATGTGACTTATTCTTTTATTTTTTTCCCTAAGAGTAAGTGTCTGCAGAGGAATCAATGGACTGCAAACCTGACCTTAATAAGGCAGCTATGGAAGGCTGAAAAGTCAAATTCTGTTTGCCAGTGTTTTTTTAAATGGGCAAAAAGTTGCAGAGGGGCACATTTTGGTTCAATGTAAGGGAAGTCTCCCTCATAATAAGAGTTTTCCCTAAAGTGGAATGGGTTGCCTTGGTAGATAATGGGTTATCCCAGTTCTTCTGGCAAAAGCTAGATGGCCCCTTGTTGAGTATGATCCAGTGCCAGTTGTTGCTCAGGTGTTGGCTGGACTACCTGGCCTCTAAATTCCTTTATTAGTCTTTGAGATTTTAGAATTCTTTCAGGTACAGGTCTTTCAGCCTGTAGGCCTTAGGGTATATCTAAATCATTAAATACTCGTTCTCCTGCTGAATTAACTCTTATCACCCACTCTATCTCCCCCTCAACCACCTCAGATATCCTAAATACTCCATTTTAGATTTTTTCAAGGTTACTTGCAAACAATTGACCCATCCTTCCTTCTTAAGGTAGAAAAAAAGTCTATGTTATTAACATAAGGGAAACAGTACTGAATTGGGAAATTTAAAATGTGGGTTTGAATCAGCTTCCTCTGCCACTGCCTAGTTGTGTTTTCTGGAGCAGGTTAACCTCTCGAGTCCTCATTTTCTTCATCTGTAAGATGGGGGGAACAAACTACATGATCTTTAGCATTCCTTCCAACTCTAAATACTACAACTCTATCCGTGGCCTATCTGACTTCTGTTTTACAGTGCCTGGGATAAAAAGTAGGACTGGGTTGGAAAACTGAGTAATTTTCAAGCTTAGAACAAATCTTTAAATTCATAACCAAAACCAAAAAGTTCTCATTAAGTTACTCACACCTTTTATAAACAAGTTTTAGATCCTTCCAGTCAACAAAACTGCTTGTCCTTTGACCACGAGACAGAATCGTGTGTACAATTTCTCGGGTGATCTTTTTTCTCTCTTTATCAGGCAGTGTGGTATACCATTTCTGCAGCCTTAATTTCCCTTGTCGACTGAACAGCAATATGAAGTGGATCTAAGAAAAAAATAAAAGACAGAAGTAATACCAAAATCTCAACATCAGCCAATCTATAGAAAATAGAATTCCCATGAATTTCTTCCAGTAATCAAAAAACTGAGGGGAAAAAAAAATTGCTAGCCTGTTCAGGATAGTACCTCAATTCAAAAACCCTGTATTTTATATATCAAGAAAAAAAATCCCAAGGTGTTTATTCATGGCATGGGTGACCAGAGTTTGTTTCTTTATTCCTGTTGAGAGCCTACAGACCCATGAGGGGAAACAACTTAATTAAGACAGTGTACAAATAAAAACCACTTCCCTTTTGGTATGTTTTCAAGAAAGAAATACAAAACGTTCAACTCATTTTTTAAAATTAAGAATATAAAAAATAATTCAGTAAGTAAAACAAAAAGTATACTTCAGTTTCATATCTTGAGAGGGATAAGAAGGTAGGATAAGAAGGGAGATGTAGAGCAGAGAGAGAAAAAAGGTATGGAAGAAATCAAACATAAAAGAAAACAGAGGAGGAAAAAAAAGCCCCATGTTTGAAGTTGAAGGCAATATCCTATTCCTTATTTGGGTTGTAAGCATCAAGGTCAGTTATCATACTATCATATTCTGACTTGTTTCTCTTAAAAGTAATTTTAAAATAATAGAAGTAGAAATGGAAAATAACAGAAAATAAAAAATTTCAAGGAAGCTTTAAAATATGATGGCTTATTTGAAAAGTTTTTTTTAATAGGTTATTCTCTCCCTTCTCCTGAAGGATTTTTAAGAGCCTACATACATTTGCTTTTGAAAATAGGTTCTTATTCTTTTTTGTGATGTGATTTCTTTAGCAATCTGGTAAAGAAGGTTTCTTAGAATAATATTTTTTGCCTACATTCATAATTGAAAAAAATACTAAATTTCTGTTAGGGAAAACAAAGATGTAATTTTGTTTTCCTATCCAAGTTTGTAGGGCAGTTAGGTGGCTCAGTGGATGGAATGCCAGGTCTGGAGTCAGGAAAATTCATCTTTGTGATTTCCAATCCAGCCTCACTTACTAGCTGTGTGACCCTGGGTAAGTCACTTCACCCTGTTTACCTCAGTTTCCTCATCTGTAAATTGAGTTGGAGAAGGAAATGGCAAACCACTCCAGTATCTTTGCCAAGAAAATACCAAATGGGGTCACAAAGAGTCGGAAACAACTAAAATGAATCAACAACAAATCCAGTACTAACTAGAATACTACCTGATATCTAGCTGATGTCTAACCATGGACCCCAAATAAGAACCCCGACTTTAGAACCTAAAAGTGTCGTCAGTTTGGGAGTTATTGCCTGCATATACATTTGACTTTCAAAAGCGATCAGTTATTTTTTGAGATTAACATTAGCACAATCAATAATACTATAGGATCATGGAGACAGAAGGGACCTTAGAAGGCATATGGTTCAACTACTTCAGATCTGGAAAATGACATGTAGGGAAGTTAAGAGATACGGCACAATGGCACATGGTTAGGAAATGGGAAAGCTGGGATTGGAACCCAGGTCTTTTAATGCCCGATCAAGAATTCTTTCTACTATACTACGTATGTTCTCCTCAAGACTGGAGGTTATATTTGAAACCACAATTTATTTCATTGTTACCGTTTTTCCTAAAACCAAAGTCATTCTTATTGGATCCTAACCGTAAAGGTTAGATGTCAGAAGTGAGCCTATTTAACAAGCCCCCAACAGTAAGAAACATGCACACCTTAAATAAAGAACAATCCCTGTTATGAAATCAGGAAGGCCTTTTTTAATCTTTACGTCCATTCCCCCTGAATGGACAGGTAGCCTCCCCCAGTAAGGTTACAGGAAGACTACAACATGTGCAGGAAGATGGGGCTTCTTATCCTGTTTTCTGAACTTTGGATCTCCCCTGGCCATGTGACTCCATGTTCTCCTCTCTGATAGGCTCCTCCTCACACAGCTCCTTGGGCCTGCGCATTAGTTTCTGACCTCTAACCTGTCCACGCTGGGTCACAACCCTTATCACCTAGGAATGTGGACAACAGAACTTTATTTCACACATTAGGGAACTCAAGGAAAAAGTCTTCTAGGAATAAAATGAGTTAGACTCCGTATTTTTTTTTTTTCAGTTACTCTTATGAAACCTTCAGAGAGAGGCTTATAAATATAATGAAATAGTTACCAAAGTCCACTGGACCCAGATGAAATTTAAATAGCAATTCCTGTTTAAGAGGGTTCTCAACCCCAACCAAAATTTTTGAGATGTTTTCTACGTCATAAAACATATTTATTTACCTTGCTGGTCTGCAAAAAATACCTTGTTTTTATTGAAAATCTGCTTTGTATAAAACTTAAGTGGTGTTTTATTATAGATCTCTTAGTATATGATGGGAAAATGCAGAAGAAAGCAATTAATTTTATTATCACAATTTTATGTAATTATTTAGAGCAGCAAGGCCGGTGGTGCAGTGAATAGAAAGCCAGGCCTGGAGTGAGGAAGACCTGAGTTTAAATCTGGCCTCACTTACAGTGTGACCCCGGACAAGTCATTTCACCCTGTTTACTTCAGTTTCCTCATCTGTAAAATGAGCTGGAGAAGACAACGGCAAACCGCTGCAATATCTTTGCCAAGAAAACCCCAAATGGAGTCCTGAAGAGTCGGACATGACTGGAAATGAATGAACAATCAAAATGTAATTATTTTTATCATATACTATCTCTTTTTTCCCATCAATATGGAATGATGCCTAGAGCACTGAACTCCAAAATAAGTTCAAATCCTGCCTCAGATACTAGTCTCTTCACCTATAAAATGAGGAAGTTGGATTTAATGACCTTTGATATCCTGCCAGCTCTAAATCTATGATCCTAGGGGTGTGGTCTGTCAAGCTAATAAAAAGTACATGTATTGTTCATCAAAGAATTTAAAGGGGGTTCATCAGTTTAAGGGAAATGACTACAAAGGTTTTTTCCACATGATTCTCCTCAAAGGAATCAAACAGAATTTATTCATAACGATTAAATTTTGGCAACAAATTCTTGGGTTTCACTTGTATTTTGATTAAAAAATTTTAATTAACTGAATTTTAATTTACTCAGAAATATTTTGCTGTCATCACCTGTAAAATTGAAATGCTTATTATTAGAAAAAAATAAAGCTTTAAGAAAACTCTGAGTGGGATATAATTGGCAAAAGGTATTATCATTCTACAGGAAACATTTCTACTGTGACATTGGCTTCAAGGTTTGACAGAAATGTTTGGAGATGGCAAAGTATTAAAAATGTGGAACCAATGGGACCTCTTCTTAGAATATTTTAAAATACATAAAATAGGATTACAAAGAAGACTAATCATATTGAAATATAGTTACTCAACTATTTCTTTTTAAAATTCACAAAAGCCATGTTATGAAGAACTCCAGCTCTACCAAGAGCATAGAGGAAAAGGTTGGCATTTTGTAAACAATTGGAAATAAAGATGGCATTGCCCAAGAGACAAGTGGAAATAAAATTGTTGTCTAGCTTTTCTATCAAATATTTGCTGGATTTTGGACAAATCATTTCACCTCTAGGTTCCATGTGACTTATTCATAAAATGAGGGGATTGGACTAAGTACTTTTGAGTTTTTTGCTCAAAGTCCAAGATCCTAAAACCAAGCTCTAGGATTTGCTCATCTTCCTTCCATTCTAGTGATCAAATTTATAACATGTAGGGGAGAAAAAAAGAATGACATCTATTTAGAACGTGACCATTTTTTACTCTTTTAAAGGCTGGTCAGGGTTGTATCGTAAAAACAGATCCTACAACCTCGGTTCATAGCCAATCTTGTTTTATTGGTTGGAAATATTCCTCGTTGCTCATCTAAATCTCTTATGACGCAATTTAAGCCAATTTCCCTTGGTTTTATCACCAGGAAATATGGACAATTTTCCATTCATCTTAGTATATAACTCACCCTTCAAATACCCGAAGAGAGTGACATGAACAAGTCAGCCCTCAATTTTCTCTTCTAGATGAAATCCTACCAGTTCTTGAAATCTTACCTCATGGTGGTTATTCTCTGGACTCTCTGCAAATCTTTTGGTGCTTTTTTTTATATTGCATAAAAACTGACAAACCATTTTTATCTAATTCTTACACATGGCAGGGCACATTAACAGAAATGTTTATCCCAACCAAAAGCATAGGCACATACATACATACAAGTTGTAAATCACAAGGGTAAGAAAAAAGAAAGATTTGTTCCATACTGAAATTTGCTTGCTATTTATGTTGCAGATTACATTGCTACAAAATGGAATTTGGGGTATGCAGTCTGGTCCAAAAGGAAGAAATAAAGATGAATTCTGTTGAAATCTGTTAAATCTTCAGTTAGAATGCTACTCACTCAACTAAAAAGATCATTTGTAAGATAGACCCTAGTGATCTGAACTTTAAAGGACCTCCATATTCATCAGTCATGTCAGGGAATACTATGGAACCTCATATACAGATTCACCTTTCAACTCTGATAATCTAGCTGGGGAGAAAAATCTTTTTTTAAATATGTGTTAAATAGTTCTCAATTACAGGCAAAAAGGTTTTAACATTCATTTTAAAAAATTTTTGAGTTCCAAATTCTCTCCCTTCCTCCCACCTCATCCCCCACCCCAGCTCTTGAGAGGGAAAGCAATATCAATTACACATGTGAAATCATGCAAAATATATTTCCATATTAGTTATGTTGCAATGTAAAACACACAAAAAAAAGGAAGGAAGGAAGGAAAAAAAGAAAGTTTAAAAAGTATGCTTCAATCTGCACTCAAGAGTTTATCAGTTCTCTCTCGAAATGGACAGTGTCCTTCATAATGGGCACTTTGGAATGGTCTTGGATCATTGTCTTGAGAGCAGCTAAATCTTTCACACCTAATCATCCTTACAACATTGTTTTTACTGTGTACAATGTTCTCCTAGTTCTACTCACTTCACTGTGCATCAGTTCAAATAAGTCCCCCTAGGTTTTTCTGATGCCATTATGCAAGTCATTTCTTATATCACAGTAGTATTCCATCAGAACTTGTTCAATCATTCCCCAGTTGTTCAGCCAATCCCTCAATTTCCAATTCTTCACCACCACAAAAAGAGCTGCTATAAATATTTTTGTATAAGTAAGTGCTTTTCCCTTTTCTTTGGTCTCTTTGGGATACAAATCTAGTGGTGGTATTGCTAGGTCAAAGAACATGAACAATGTTATAACCCTTTGGGTCTATTTCCAAATTGTTCCCCAAAATGGTTGCACTACTTCACAACTTGGGAAAAGAAATCTTAAATACACAGAATAAAAAAAACAGTTGAATAACTATATATATAAAAATAAGAAGAAATATCCTCAGTCCACGTGCTCTCCTTTATGACTCAAGTTGGTGTATCTTAATAAAATACATTTCCAAAACAATCAAAATGTCGGCCTCCACCAAGAATCACTGCATCAAAAGATCTCAGGGGTTATCTTGTTCAACCTGTTCTGGAACATAAACCTCTCAAAAGTCATTTTTATCAAGCCTTTGCTTTGACATCCATTCAACTTTGAACAGCCCTCTTCCAAACTAGGGGGTCAGGCTTTGAATATGAACATATAAAAAGGTTTACCCATGTGAAGTGATAGACAAGATCGCATGAGCCATGCTGAGCAGACAGTGTATTTGATATTGTTCAATACCTCAGTAGTCTCCCCATCTTGTTGAAGGCCTGCAGCCACTTTTAACCGTCATACCTGGTACTGCTTGACACAAAGAACCCTACTAAAATTCTGTTCTCTTTATTGCGTCTCCTTCAATGATCTTCCAATTGACCTGACCTGTTGCCACCCTCCCTGATTACCTTTACTGTATTTCGGTTCAGTAAAGCCGGCTTGCTTTACCTTCTCTAACATCTTGTGGTGCTCTGTCTTTCCTTATACTGCACCTCAGAATTCTAAACCTCAAATGATATTAAGAGAAACAACCTTTAGTACCCTATATCTCTGCCAAAAAAGAAAATGGAGTATATTTTTCTTAACTCTTCCCCAGGACCAAGCTTGGCAATTACACAGAGCTCAATTTCCCTTTCAGGGGCCTTTCCATTTAGTGGAAGGTGGGAAAGGAATAAGCATTTAGATGGGTTCTACTATATACCAGGAACTGCGCTATTACAAAGAAACATTGGCATAAAATATATTGTTTTCCTGGTGTGGCTTACTTCATTTTCTCTCCATCAGTCTAAGTTTTTCCATGCTGCTTGGAATAACTTGTCAATTATCATGGCACAGTAATGTTTCGTTACATTCAGGTACCAAGATCATTTAGGCTTTCCTCTGATTGACAGGCATTGACTTTGTTTCCAAATCTTCGGGTAACTCAAACTTTCAGTGATAATGTATTCTTTTTGGCCATAGCAACTCAGAAGACCATTTCTTAAGACACTGAAAGAAATATGTTTTGATCAACATTAATGGGGGAAGCACAAAAGCTTATGAAGTAATAGCTTGTTGGTCTCTACTAAAGTAATCAAATGAGGGTTTTTTTTCCCTAGAATTCACTTAAGTTTATTTTAAAATTACAGTTGATTTAACACTTCAAAATAAAGTTAAATTCACCCTACTGATAAAAATTAATTCCTTTTAGCTTGCAGAAATTATTGTGTAATCCCCTCATAAGAGACAATAAATATCCTTATGAGTTATATCATGACTAATGAATATCTAGTGCAATCATTGGACAAAATACTTCTTAGGTCTGTCTAGTTCTGTTCAAATTCATTTAGGTTGATGGCTGAACCAAAACACCTCTAGAGGAAACCATTCCTATTATCAGTGACTTGAAAAAGACACAAGTGAAACTTAGGTGATCTGTCATCCTAAGTACTCTCAAGGATAGTATATTAGGACTCCTTCAGTCTTGAGTGTCTCCATTAGTTCCTGGACCAGATTAGTTGCACAATAATAGCCCAGAGTCAATAGCATTCTGTGGCCCTCAGGATTAAGTCTTTATCTAGAATATCAACTCTATAACCACCACTGTCAGAAATGAACTTTCTGGAAAGCAGCAGGCTGAATCAATTTCAATCTAGACCCCAAGATGTTCAAATGAAAACTGAGCTAACCTCCAGGCCACAGAAAGTTGAACAGCAATTCAACAACTTACTGAACTGACTTTGACACTGGCTCACAGTGACCTCACTTACAGAAGACTGGATCCCAAAATGATCTTCATGAATAGGAGTGAGGATAAGGAATCTGTTGACATTCACCTGCTGCCAAATGTGCCATGTTATATACAATCTCTTTAAAAGACATCAGTAGTCATACTGCCAGCTTCAGTGGATAACAATCTTCCTCAGCCTATGATAAAATACCCATTCACTGATATACCTAACGATAGGTACGTGTATATACATGTTTTCTATGAGCTAGATGGACAGGGGATAAAAGAAAATAACCTAGACTCAAGAATCTACATATAAGTTAATGAAAATAGACAAATAGAAAAATGTTAAAGAATCAGACAAGCCAAAAATATGAGATGATATAATAGCATATTATTATGTACCAAATGGATGATACATTTAAGGGCTCATGTGCTTTAAGTTCAAAAAGTAGAGGGATTTATGCGTGAGTGGTCAAGAAAAGATTCATGGAAGAATCACAGAGTCCTAGAACCCAGGGCTCCTTCAGCCCCATGCCTTCTTTATAGAGACAAAGAATAAGTCACAAGATTAAGTGACTTTGCCAATATCACACAACTCTCTAGCAGAGAAGCTACCAGATCTTCTGGCTTTTAGAGATGGAAGCTAAGCTATGCCTTAAAGAACAGGTGGGACCAAAAGAGGTAAAAGGAAAGAAGGGAAAGGGTATGCCATGAGCAGTGAGCACTTTGAGCAAAGGCAAATAGGTGAGAACAGGGCAGCTGGGTGGCAGTGGATAACGTGCCAAGGCCTGAGCTCAAATCCAGCCTCAGACACTATGCACTATGACCCTGGAGATAAGTCAATTAACCCTGTTTGCCTCAGGTTCCTCATCTACGAAATGAGCTGGAGAGGGAAATGGCAAACCACCCTGGCATCTTTGCCAAGAAAACTCCAAATGGGGCCATGAAGAGTTAGATTCTACAGAAGAGAGGTGAGAACACAAATGGCTGGTAATAGATGGCATCCTATGACAATAACTATAAAATGAATTCCTGTAAGCAATCCCATTTCATGATTTAGTTCTAATTTAAATATCAGAGATATATTTCTTTAAAAAAAAAATCTTTCCATTGCATGAATGTAAATCTTTAACAAAGAGCGCATTAGGTCATTTGCTCTGTACCCTATTACGCTGGATGCCAACAGTGCTGTTTCCTAGAAATTAACCTTTCTTTTGTAAAATTCCCAACTTGGGAGTATCCCATTACCTCTCAGTCTCTTTTGGTTTATAAGAGTGTGTGAATGTGCATGGAGAGGGTATGAACAGGAGGAAAGTGGTCAATTTGTCAAGGTTCAAAGTAAGACCTTTGTTCTGATAGGCGAATACAAGGTGAAAATATTCCCACTATTGAGGGTGTGGAAGATTATTTGTTCAAAACTCCCTGATGAATTGTTATGCCAGGTTCTGGACCAATCAATACTATATTTAGTATAACTGGCTGAGTCCTGTTCAGTGTAATTCTGAACCACAACTTTAGACTTGGCCACACAAAGTGAGATATTTTCAACATCAGAATAAAAGCCTCATCATTGAACTTTTTTAATTTGGGGGGCGGGGGAGGGAAGGAACATGAATGTTGAAACAAAGGGCTGGAAGATCATGTTTCTATAGTCCTACTCCTAGACCTCAACTACTTGATCCATTGCTTTTGGGCAGGATGTTGGGCTATAATATCCAATGGTAATAACAACAGAATTTTCCAGTAAGTACTATATATTGCTTATGTACTCCTTAAGTGCATGAATTCAGGTTATAAGTTAAGTACTTTGTCAAAGCTTTAAATTAGACATTCTATATATAAAATTTATTTAGAATAAATGACCTATCTTTCATCAAAATAATATAATTAGTCTGAACAGAAACTGACAATTTAAAGATATTTCTCCTTTATTTGAAGTGTGCTGCTTTCTTTTGGTTTTTAATAGGAGTAGCTAGGTAGCATAGTGGATAAAGTGGTGGGGTGATTGGGTGCCTGTAAAACTTGGACCCCAATCCTAAAAATCACATTTCTCTCTAAAACCCACATTTCTCCCTAGCCTCCAAACACTATCCCAGGCAGTTTCTCCCCAGCCCAAGGATATAGCCTGCCCCAGCAAAACTGTTATCTCCCTTCCTGCTATGGTAACCAGCTGGCACCTACAGAACTTATTAATCTGAACTGGCTGGCTGTGCACTGAGTCACAACAACATTTACTACTCACTGACCAATCATATGTATTCCTAGACTTAGACATATGTATATTCCCTTACATTTATTTTGTCTAACAAGACAATGATGAGAACAGCCTTAGTCCTGAAAGTTAGTTGACTTAGTGACAATTCAGGCCTAAAACCACACCACCATGTAGCCCCACCTTGGGCTATTTCCTGATAAACTCTGGGTAAAATAACTGCATAGTAGATACCAAAAGTACATATTCCTTTAATAACTAACCACTCCTTAACCACTCCCTAATCCCGCCCAGAATCACCTAGTCAGCAGACTTGACATGTTACACTATAGAATATACTACATAAACTTTATCTGTACCCTTCTAAGGTTTTAAGTTCCCTAAGAACTCTTACCTGTTTTAAAGCATAATAAACCTTTACTTTGACTTCAAGAATGCTTGAGTCCTCGAATTCATTCCAGGTGGCTTACCACCTGCCTCTGTACTCTGGTCTTTCTTTGGGGGATTTCAGAATTTCATCCATCCCATCCCTCTTTACACCCCTCATCAAAAATCAAGAGTCAGGAAGACACGAGTTCAAATCTGGCTTCCGACACTTACTAGCCATGTGATCCTGGGTAAGTCACTTAATCCTATTTGCCTCAGATTTCTTATCTGTAAAATGAGCTGAAGAACATGGCAAGCCACTCCAGTATTTTTGACAAGAAAAGTCCAAATAGGGTCATGAAGAGTCTGACACAACTGAAAAACAACTAAACAACAACAAATTTATTTTGTATCTTGGTCATGTAACATGAGTACTGTGGTTCTTAGGGAGTCCATGAACTTGAATATGGGGGAAAATATATCTTTCTTTTCACTAACCTATAAGTGAAACTTAGCATTTCCTTTATTTATCAATGTAGGCAAGAAACATTATTCTGAAAAATCTTTACCAGACTTCCAAGGAGGTCTAAGAAATAAAAAACCTTAAGAACTATCCTGCTCTAGATTCACTGCAACTCAGGGAGTTAAGAGGACTATAGAGATCATCTAGCTCCACCACCTTAATTCATACATGAGGAAACTGTGGCCCTAATTTAAACCACAGACACATTCCCAGCCTTTAGGCACAGTCAGTTGTATCTGACTCTTTGTGTTAGGGATTTTCTCAGCAAAAATACTGGAATGATTCGCCATTTCCTTCTCATTTTACAGATGAGGAAACTGAGGCAAACAAGGGCATGTGACTTGCCCAGAGTCACGCAGCTAGTAAGTGCCTGAGACCAGATTTGAACTCACGAAGATGAGTGTTACTGACTCCAGACCCTGAACGTGGCACATAGTATGAATCTGATAAATGCTTGTATTGATTGAGTGGCTTCCGTAAGAAGAAGAAGATGTGTTATTCATATTTAGTATAGGGTCTCCACATAGTAGGTACTCAATAACTTAGCATATTCTAAATGAATAAATAAATGCTGATACAAAAATGCTACCTTGCCCATCTCCCTACCCCCCACACACACTTTTTTTTTGGCAGTCACAGGTTTAGAAATTTTAAATATCATAAGAATCCTGGCTGTTATTCAACAATTCTGTTTAATTAACTAGAACACAGGTGAGTCACCCACAAGACAATAACCACTAAATCAGGAAAAAACCCAGGTTAGTTAGTGTAAGTAAAAGGAAAATAATAACAGGTATTCAGATCACATACAGTAATACTGTATTTAATGTTAATGTTTAATCTCTTAGGGATTGATTAGTATCAGGAAGAAGAAGTTTTGTCTCAGGTGGTTCAGGACTCAGCCCTGAGCAGGACTGAAGCGGGTCAAGGTGAGGGTTCTAAATCACAAAAACATCAGCATTAGCTGGGACAGAACCCCAAAAGCTATCAATTTAACTGGAAATGCCTCCTTTTATTTATGCTACATTTGATGTTTTCAAAATATTTTCTTGTCCACCTGCAAATTGTTTGACCTTGGGCAAATTAGCTAACCTCCCTGGGACTCAGGTTTCTCATATTTCAAAATAAGGGGGTTGACAAGCTCTAATGTCCCTTCTAAATCCAGGTCTACAATCCCCTGATCCTTATAAAAAGCCTGTGAAATAGTCAGACCAAGTCATTCAGGACTCCTCAAACAACAAAGTGATTTCATCAGTGTCAGGAACTCTATCTGTATAAACTTTAAATTTCCCCCAGTTATCTAAAATTTTCCCCTTCGTTAAAATGCATGCTTCTTAAGGGACATTTACTCTCTCATTCTTTCTCTCTCTCTTTCCCGCTCCTCTTCTCTCTTTCTCTCATCCACCCCCATTTTCTCTAGTTGTCCCCTGTAGCAGCAAGCACCCCAGCATATATAGGATGCCCTTAGCCCAGGTTGTTGGATCTGCTTTCTAAACGGAAAGCAACTTTTGAAGGGTCAACAATCTTCTTTAATCACATTCACCAACAGAGAAACTACAAGCAGAGACATAAAGACCAACCGACAGGGCTTCTAACTGTCTGATCATAGGCAATACATACATCACAGATCAACAGACAGATCCAACTGACTATTACATACATACATAGTTACCAGAGACAGAAGCACCCACATCTGAGTTTTCAAAGCTGGGGGGGCTCCTTAATGGCTATGCAGAGTCTCATCTGGTCATTTCTGTGGAACATTCTTCCAAAGAGTAAGCCCCCAAAGCAAAACCTCACCTCAGAGTAAATATACATATGTATATACGCACATATGTGTATGCATATGTACGTGCGTGTATGCACATCTACACATCTGCATATATATGCATGCACACACATACATACATACATATATATACATACATACACTTTTAAGAGCCAGAGGGCACAGTGACCCAGAGCCTCATTAATTAACAAAAGGTGTGGGCCTTCCTCCAAAAGAAACCTCCCCTAATCAAGCTTCCCTTAATGGGCTACACCTGAGGCCTATTAATGGGCTGGGAAGATCTTTAACGCTAACTAACATTACATCCCCCATGCCTGGACTACTCACTCTTCGTTTCTACCTCCTGACTTCCTTCCAGTTCTAGCTAAAATCCCATCTACTACCCCTCTTAATTCTAGTGCCTTTCCTCTCGAATTTTTTTCCCTAATTATCTTGTATATAACTTATTTGCACATATTTATTTGCTCATAGTCTCCTCCTTTAGATTGTGAGTGCCTACAGGGCAAGAACTGTCTTTTGCCTTTTTATGAATCCTCAGCACTTAGCAGCACAGTCCCTGGCACACAGTAGGAGGCTGTTGTTTTGTTCACCTGTTTGTTTTCTCCTCTTAAGGTGTTTTAAGAATGTCAGTCCTTTACATTCTCTTTCTTCCATCCCTTAGAAGGCTTCAATCACTTGATGGGTGTAAATGTAATGTCATTCTACGTGTGTGTATGTGTTCAGTTGTTTCAGTCATGTCTAACTTTTCATAAGCCCATCTGGGATTTTCTTGGCAAATATACTGGAGTGGTCAGCCATTTCCTTCTCCAGCTTATTTTAAAGATGAGGAAACCAAGGCAAACAGGGTGAAATGACGTGCCCAGGGTCATACAACTAGTGTCTGAGGCCAGATTTGAACTCAGGAAGAGGAGTCTTCCTAAGTCCAGGATCGGCACTCTGTGCACTATGGCACCACCTAACTGTTCAATAAGCACTTAATGTTTTATTGGGGCAGAGCCAAGATGGCTCAGTAGAAAGACACACAAATGCAAGCTCTCCCCACACAGCCCATAAAATACCTGTAGAGAGGGACTCTCAACAAATTCTGGAGCAGCAGAAGTGGAGAACAACAGAATGGAGGAGATTTCCAGCTGAGGGTGACCTGAAAGGCCCACAGGCACCCAACACAGAGCAGAGCCCAGCCCAGCTTTGGCTGCACAGCTCCTGAACAGCCCTCAGGGGTAGAAACTCCATTCGAAGAATCCCCAGTCCCAGCAGCGGGTTTGCAGATCCCTCAAACCACAGGCGCCAAAGGTCAGTGATGGGGTTTTTTCAGCTGGCCAAGAAGGGCCTTCCCATAGCTCCAGCCTTAGACAGCGGCTGCAGAACCCACATCAGGCTGGTGGCAGCAGTTCCCAGAGCAGCCTGTATCCATTGTTGGAACTTAAAAACCCCTGGGAGCACTGAGGAGCTGACTTTTACCTCAGCCCTGTGTAGATGCCCTGAGGGAGCTGATCTTTCTCTCACACTGAATGGCAGCGCAACTGGAGGCTAGGTGGCTGTGGAGAAGAAACTGCTAAGATTCTGGGCACGAAAATCCCTCCCTGCTCCCAGACCAGTGTACATGCTTGATTGCGCCACCTTGGGAGATCTTAGATTCCCAAAGTATACCCTACTCTTGACAAAGGACCCAAAAGTCAAGTAACTGGTTGGGAAAATGCCCAAAAAGGGGGAAAAAATAAGACTATAGAAGGTTACTTTCTTGGTGAACAGATATCTTCTCCCATCCTTTCAGATGAGGAAGAACAATGCTTATCATCAGGGAAAGACACAAAAGCCAAGGCTTCTGCCCAAACATCCAAAATAAATATTCAATGGTCTCAGGCCATGGAAGAGCTCGAAAAGCAGTTTGAAAATCAAGTAAGAGAGGTGGAAGAAAAACTGGGAAGAGAAATGAGAGAGATGCAAGAAAAGCATGAAAAGCAGGTCAACACCTTGCTAAAGGAGACCGAAAAAATGCTGAAGAAAATAACACCTTTAAAAATAGGCTAACTCAATTGGTAAAAGAGGCTCAAAAAGCCAATGAGGAGAAGAATGCTTTAAAAAAGCAGAATTAGCCAAATGGAAAAGGAAGTTCAAAAGGTCACTGAAGAAAATAGTTCTTTCAAAATTAGAATGGAACAGATGGAGGCTAATGACTTCACGAGAAACCAAGAAATCACAAAACAAAACCAAAAGAATGAATAAATAGAAGACAATGTGAAATATCTCACTGGAAAAACAACTGACCTAGAAAATAGAACTAGGAGAGACAATTTAAAAATTATGGGACTACCTGACCAAAAAAAGAGCCTAGACATCATCTTTTATGAAATTATCAAGGAAAACTGCCCTGATATTCTAGAACCAGGGGGCAAAATAAATATTGAAAGAATCCATAGATCACTTCCTGAAAGATATCCAAAAAGAGAAACTCCTAGGAACATTATGGCCAAATTCCAGAGTTCCCAGGTCAAGGAGAAAATATTGCAAGCAGCCAGAAAGAAACAATTCAAGTATTGTGGAAATACAATCAGGATAACACAAGATCTAGCAGCTTCTACATTAAGGGACCAAAAGGCTTGGAATAAGATATTTCAGAAGTCAAAGGAACTACTAGGACTAAAACCAAGAATTTTATACCCAGCAAAACTGAGTATAATACTTCAGGGGAAAGAAATGGTCTTTCAATGAAATAGAGGACTTTCAAGCATTCTTAATGAAAAGACCAGAACTGAAAAGAAAATTTGACTTTCAAACACAAGAATCAAGAGAAGCATGAAAAGGTAAACAGTAAAGAGAAATCATAAGGGACTTACTAAAGTTGAACTATTTACATTCCTACATGGAAAGACAATATTTGTAACTCTTGAAACTTATTTCAGTATCTGGGTAGTTGGTGGGATTACACACACACACACACACACACACACACACACACACACACACGGTGAATTGAACAGGATGGGATAATATCTTAAAATAATGAAATTAAGGGGTGAGAGAGAATATATTGGGAGGAAAAAGGGAGAAATGGAATGGGGCAAATTATCACTCATAAAAGAAGCAAGTAAAAGACTTTTCAGTGGAGGGAAAAAGGGGGGAGGTGAGAGAAAAAACATGAAGCTTACTCTCATCACATTCGACTAAAGGCAGGAATAAAATGCACACTCATTTTGATAAGAAAACCTATCTTACAATACAGGAAAGTGGAGGAGAAGGGGATAAGCACAGGGTGGGGGGGATGATGGAAGAGAGGGCAGTGGGGGGAGGGAGCAATTAGAAGTCAACACTCTTGGGGAGGGACAGGATCAAAAGAGAGAATAGAAGCAACGTGGGGCAGGACAGGATGGAGGGAAATATAGTTAGTCTTACACAATACGACTATTATGGAAATCATTTGCAAAACTACACAGATATGGCCTATATTGAATTGCTTGCCTTCCCAAAGGGAATGGGTGAAGAGGGAGGGATGAAAAGAAGTTGGAACATGAAGTTTTAGGAACAACTGTTGAGTACTGTTCTTGCAACTAGAAAATAAGAAATACAGGTATTGGGGTATAGAAATTTATCTTGCCCTACAGGACAAAAGAGAAGATGGGGATAAGGGAAGGGAGGGATGTTAGAAGGGAGGGCAGATTGGTGATGGGGCAATTAGAATGCTCGGCATTTGGGGGTGGGGGAGGGGAGAAATGGGGAGAAAATTTCAAACCAAAAATTTTGTGAAAATGAATGTTGAAAACTTAAATAAATAAATTTAAATATAAAAAAAAAGTATGTTTCATTGACAGACTGAGGAATCAAAAACAGTCTCAGACACTTCCTAGCAGTGTAACCCTGGGCAAGTCACTTGAACTGTCAGTCTCTGTTTTCTCATTTATAAAATGAAGACAATAACGAGAACAATAATAATATTAGTACCTACCTCCTACCTCTCAGAGTTTGTTATGAGGATAAAGTGAAATAATGTCTGTGAACTTTAAATACTATGTAAATGCTAGCTATTACATATGAAATAAATACTTATTAAGCACTTATTCTATGTGTGAAATGCCAGGCTAGGACATGGATATAAAGACAAAAAAATGAAACAATCCCTGACCTCAAAAGATTTTCCATTTTGCTGGGGGAGTGGATCACTTGATTAGGGCGAGGGGTGGGATGAAGAAGGAATACAACATGTGCACAATGAAGGAAATACAAAAGATATACTACATATTCAAGAGGGGGGGAAAAGGGCTGATAAATGGGGGCCTCAGGAAAGGTGTCCTGGGGGTGGGCGATCGCAGGAGGAGGGCACTGAAGGAAACTAGGAATTCTGCGAACTGGAGGTAAGGAAGGAGCATATCTCAAACACGGAGGACCACTTGGGCAAAGCTCCAGAAGAATCTTTGGGAAACAGTGGCTTGTCACATACAGGAAACATCTAGAGGGTCAGTTTGACTGAAATGTAGAGTAATATGAAACTACTCATCTGTAATTTAAGAGCTGGCAATTTATACTCTTGAATAGTTGCCAAGGACACTGGGAGGTTACTATGATATCCATCACCACTCAGCTGGTATGTGTCAGAGAGAGGACTGAACAACCCAGACCTTTCTCAATTTCAAATCTTAGCCTCTATCCCAGGAGCAGCTAAGTTGTACAGTAGATAGAGTGCCAAGTCTGCCATCAGGAAGACTCATCTTCCTGGGTTCAAATCTGGCCTCAGACACTTACTAGCTGTGACCCCCAAGTCACTTACCCCTGTTTGCTTCAGTTTCCTAATCTGTCAAATGAGCTGGAGAAGGAAAGGGCAAATCACTCTAGTATCTTTGCCAAGAAAACCCCAAATGGGGTCATGAAGAGTCAGACACGACTGAAAAATGATTCAATAACAACAAACCTCTATACCCAATGTCACACTGCTGCTCTATCTTGATTTTAAAGGTTAAGAAATTGAGGCTGAGAGAGATGGAATAAATTGTCCAAGGTTGCACAAATAATAAATGCTTGGGCTAGGATCAGAGCCAAGATCTTCTGACTTGAGTCCAGTGCTCTTTCCATTTAAATAACTCATTGGACAGTAAAAATCAAAGTGAAAAATGTGAGACTTTTTCAACATATTTGATATCCCCATCCTCTATGTTCCTTCCTCCACTGTCAAGTATAACCAAAGTTCATTCTAAGAGTTTTCAGAAGTGAACACAGAGGCGGGATTCATTAGAATCTAAAACATTTTAACTTTCTTAAAGAAATCCACAGACTTAAAAATCCTGGCACTCAATAATGTAGGACTCTAGGAATTTACTGACCATTACCATTAACCAAGAAAAATAACTGAGCATTCTTTACCCTACAATATCTTGTATGATAGAAGGGTCTACTAAAGAAATGAGAGATTTCAAAAAACCACAAATTGTCTATGAAAGCTGCATGTTGGCCTCTATTTGAGTACTAGCGTTGAGGACAAATCCCGAAGTTACCACCAAAGTATGACCATAGTATATTAACAACCTAGGGTATGGTATACCTAGAGATCTATGGGGATTTGTAGATCTCAGAAAGATCCGAAAGTGGACTAGGAAGAGTCTAGCAAAGTCCCTGACACATCTTTGGGGATTCCTATGAGCACCAGGGACATTTATCAATCCTAAATTGACAGTATATGCCCTTTCCCTAGTGGGAACTGTTGAGGTAGAAAGGTTAACATGGCAATCAGGGCATAGATAGCCCAAATTCAAAATCTGCCACTTCTGATATATACCAGTTATGTGATCTTGGGTAAATCTCTGAATTTCTAAATGTTCCAGACAACCCTCTAAAACCCTAAATTACAGATTTGCATCAGTGGCAAATTTCTACACTGGTCATCTCCCAATGAAACCATAGGCCTAAGCCAAAAAAACCCCAATATAAAACAAAACTCTCAAGAAACCTTAAATGAAAAAGCAGTGGTCCACAAGGCTGACACAAAATAAGTTCCTTTCATTTGACATATTCAGAGGCAACATTAATTTTTGTCTCACTGATTTCCATTGCTTACTGAACTCAGGTTTCTTGTGGTACCGTCCATCACCTCTGACTATGAACCATTTGTGACATTTCCATTAGAAATGGTGGCCAGGAACAATAAGTAGAAATTTCAAAGAAGCAAAAATTTATGCTAGATGTCAGAGAAAAAACTACCTAACAAGTGCATCACAGTGGGGGATTCCTTTAAAGTAGAAATTGGGTAGACTGATGATTAAGTTCCTTTCCAACTGGCAGAATCTATGATTGGGTGATTTTGCAAAACAAAGGACACTTAATATAAGTGAATGAGTTTATCTTCTTTTTCATAAAGTTAAATGGTCACACAGAGCTCCTTAAACTACTGGCATGTCAGTACAATCAATTCTAAGATTTTCCATACCATCAAAAGAATGACCATGGTACATCCAGTCCAGGAGTCTGCATTATGGGAAGGTTTTGCTGCGTTGGCAAAGGTCAACTTCAAAAATTTTGGTTTGTCTCCCAGATTGTAGAAGCAGGAAGGGACCACAAAGGACTGGGAGTCATTTTGTGCTTTTGTTCTGAGTATCTTCTCAGCCAAAAACTATGTCATCAATTGCTGGCAAACATTCTTGATGAACTTCTTTGCATTGCTGGTCCATTGTTGGGCCTATAACTGAATCTTTCTAGGCTAACTCGGATCTGCCAAAAAACTGTCATCCTTTAAGAGTTTAAGGTCACTTGTGTGCCTTGAGAAAGAGTAAGATGCAAAGCACCTAAAAGGAGAAGTTCATCTACAGCTTCAGGAAATATACTTGTTTTAAACCTATACCATCTCTTATATGGAATTAGCTTAATTACCTGTTGTGTAATTAAGCTATGTGCTCTCTGTCCTAATTTTATTTCTTATACCTCAAGGCACAACAGCTAGGATTTGGAAATTTCCTGAATACCTGTGTTCCCCCTACCTACAGACTTTATAGTTGGGCTGGATTTCAATCATCAATCAACATCAACAAACAATTACTAAACTCCTACTACGTACCTGGCACTGTGCTAAGTGCTAGGGATACAAAAAGTGGCAAAAGATAGTCCCTGCCCTTGAAGAGCTTATAATCTAATGGGGGAAGAAAGACGCAAACAAATATATAAAATGCAAGCTATTTACAGAAGAAATAGAAAATAGTTAACAGTGGTAAGGTACCAGAAGTTAGGAAAGTCTTCCTGTAGAAAGAGAAATTTTAGTTGGGACTTAAAGAAAGCCAAGGAGGTCAGCAGTCAGAGAGAGGAGGAGGGACTGCATTTCAGACATGGGCTACAGCCAGAAAGAATTCCTGGAGTGAAAAGATGGAATACTTTGTTTCTGGAATAGCCAGGAAGCCAGTGTCGTGTCAGGTAGGATGGTGTAAGAAGACTGGAAAGGTAGGAGGGGGCTAGTTTATGAAGGACTTTGAATATCAAACTGAGCATTTTGTATTTACTCCTGGAGGCAGTAGGAAGTCACTGAAGTTTATTGAGTAATTGGGGTGATATGATTGGATAAGTGCTTTAGGAAATCACTTTGGTGGCTGAATGGAGGATGGATTGGAGTGGGGAGAGACTTGAGGTAGGCAGACCTGCTAGTAGGTTATTGCCATAATCAAGGTGGGAAGAGATGTTGGTCTACACTAAAGTGGTGAGACTGTCAGAGAAAAGAAGGGGCTGCCTTTAAAAGATGTTGCAAAGATGAAACTGGCAGGTCATGGCAATAGCCTGGATATTGGGGGGGGGGGAGCAGTTTCAGGGAAGTGTGGTGAGAGATCGTAAGGAATCCAGGATGATGCCTAGATTATGAGCCTGGGAGACAGGGAGAATAGTGTTGCCCTCAAAAATAAAAGGGAAGTTGAAGGAAGGAAAAGTTTAGGGGAAAAGAAAATGAAGCATCCCTGTCTTTGTAGCCCATCTTTAAATGGCGTCTCTCCCCCCCCTTTAGATCATTTCAGTGACTATACTCTCAACTTTTTCCTGATCTATTATCTTCCTAGAAGTAAAGCAAACTTCTCTGTTCACAGTAGTTCAGAAACAGATGGAGAAGGAAGTAATAATTTTTTTTCTGAGATGCTTATTAATAACATCTACTTAATTAAAAATTATAATTGCTATCTTCTGTTTTTACATCACCTCATTTCCAAATATGTCATTTCTCCCTCTTCTACTCCCAAGCAAGCCATCCCACCTAATACAAAATACAAAAGACAATAAAAAGTTCAGCAAAAGTAACCACTGCATCAACTGATTCTGATACTGTACGCTGAGCTTGAGCTGCCTGTGAGAGATCCAGTTTTAAATATCAAGTAAGCAACTGGTGATACAAATCAAGTCAACAAACATTTACTAAGTAAATACACATGCCAGATGCTGGCAGGACAGCAATGCACAGAATGGCCAAAAAAAAAAAAAAAAAAGAAAAAGAAAAAGTCTGTGCTCTCAAGGATGTCACAGGACATAAGGAGACAAGAGAAATAGAAAAAAGATATATATAGAATAAACTGAAGATAAGAAAATCAGAAAAGATTTCTTGTAAAAGTTGGGATTTTAGCTGGTTCTTGAAGGAAGCCAGGAAATGAAAAAGAAGAGAATTCCAGACAAGGGCAACAGCCAATGAAAACATATTGTGGCTGGAGTGAGGCTGACAGGTAGGGATTGGAGCAGGGAGAGCCTGGGGCTGGTCTGAATCATAGGCATCAAAGATGACAGCATTAAACCCATAAGAAATGATGAGGTCAAGAAATAACAGGGCAGAACCTTGGGCAACATTCACAGTTAAGGAGAATAATGTGGATAATGAGTCATTTGCCCACACAGTTAATAAGATACAGAAGACTGGTCAAAAGGAAGAACCTGGAGAGAGTAACGACAGAAAAAAACACAGAAAGGAGAGAATGTCCCAGAAAAAGGAGTGATCAGCAGAATCAAAACACAGGAGAGAGAATGAAAAAAAAAATCAGGACTGAGAAAAATCCATCAGATTTGGCAATTAAGAGAGGTCATTTGTAACTCTGGAGAGACTGGTTTCCATGGAGTGATGACGCTAGAAAGCATGTGTTCTAATAATGAAAACTCACATTTTTACAGCATGTTAAAGTTTTCAAAATACTTTACATTATATTAATCTCATTTGACTCTCATAAATAAGTGAGGCAGGTCCCATTTTAAACATAAGACAACAGAGGCCTAAGGAGGTTAACTGGCCCACATCTTAACACGGTTGGTACATTTCTGAAGCAGAACTGTCAAATCCAACACTTAGCCACAACTTCAGTCCTCAGGAACTACTGAATAACCGGATAGCTGAAGGATCCTAACCCAGTTCTTCCTCAATGAAATTTGCAGCTTTTTCAATCTCATTAACATTTCCACTAAATTGATAATAGCATAGTAATGAGGAAAAGATAAGGGGTAGAGATAACAGGTTATATGAATAATTCAAAAAATTCAAATAATAGTTAGCATTTACATAGTAAGGTGGAACCATGGATAGAATTGCTGAACTTGGAGTCAGAAAGACCTAAGTTCAATTCTTGTCTCAGACCCTTACTAATAATGTGACTCTGGGCAAATCACTTAAACCTCTGTCTCAAGTTTCCTCATCTGCAAAACTGGGATAAAGAGAACCTACTTCCCAGGTTGTTATAAGCTGAGATAAAGCTCTGTGCAAAACTTAGAGCACTCTATAAATGCTAGCTATCATTACTATTACTACTAATAGAGCTTTAAGGTTTGCAAAGCACTATACATTATCTTATTTGATCCTCAAAACAACCCTATTATTGCTTAGATGAGGAAAATGAGGTTCAGAGGATAAATTATTTGCCCGCACAGATAATAAGTATCAGAGGCAGAATTTGAACTCAGGTCATGATGACTCGATCCAGCACTCTTACCCCATTGTAGCACTTAGCTGCCTGAAAATCATTAAAGGCTCTCCCTCAGTGAGAATTCTTCCCCTACCAATGCAGATCAGCAACTACTCTGCAATGTATAGCATTAGAGACTTACCAGGGATCACAGAACAAGTGTGTGTGAGAGGAAGAATCTTAATCCAACTTAGCCTGGCCCAAGGCTAGCCCTCTCGCCGTGACACCAGATTGCTTCTCTAATTAAAATCTATATATAATTCAAGATTCTCAGTTTAACCAGCAGCTTCATCTTTCTCCACCTCAGCATAACTCAGACTGAAATCACCAGAGAATATCCACACAAACCAATGGTTTGCCCATTTCTTTCCATACATGCATACTGTGAAATAATTATAACTAGATTAACTATCCATTAATTATTAAATATTAAAAGGGTTGGAAGAATGACTAAAGAGTTGCCAGGGGAAGAAACAAGAGATCCAGACAATACACAAACTAACGACAACTATAATAGAGCTAGCTACAAAGTCATATATAGTTAGCAATAAAAGGGTTAGCTACAAAGCATCTCATTTGGACAGTTAATACACACTCTAAAGAAATGTGGTAAATGTAATTAATTCTACACAAATTCTGTCAACCAGCTCATTAAACAGTGGGGACTATCTTCTGGAAGGCAAAGCTACCTACCTCAACGCAGCTTATGTAATTATAAATATACACCAACAACTGTTGAGAAATAAAGACATAAATTTTGAGATGGATTATGTAGGCTTGGTACTCAAATGTACTTATGCAAAATTATGTAGTGCCCCCCACATATATAAACACAAGTCCCAACCTCATCCAGTTCAGTTAAAGAAAATAAAAACAACCACCACAGGTAGTGTGGGTTGGCACATATTATTTAACTACAGTCAGCATTGCAATATATGCAATTATCATAATGAATACTCAATAAAAAAAAACTAGGACTGTATTTAAGAAGAGGCCTGCCAACATGGAATGTTTTTAAATTGGCAAATGGCATAACAAATCATAAAAGTTAAACAGTGAACTAGCAAAGTAAATTCCAGGAGGATTCCAGTGGGGGAATTACAAAACATGGAAGTACCACATATGTATTTGCACATAATCCACACACACCCACAAAGTTAATGAAGTCAAAGTTTCACCACTGTTCAAATACCATTGCAAAGAACATCAACCCAATTAAAATCTCTGCCACCAAAGATTCAAGAATTTTACTTAGACATCTCACAAATTCTCTTCATTTTCATAGAACAACCACTTTAATTAGTATTCTTATCACCTCTAGACCAGCTACAGTCTTCTCACTGGTCAACCTACATCTCATCCATCTTTCAAACAGCTGCCAGAACAATAGTCCTAGGGCATAGGTCTGTACAAGTCACTCCTCTTTCTCAAGAGGCCTTAGATGAAAAGACAGACTCACTTGTTTGGCATTCAAAGCTCTTCACAACATCTCTTTCCAGACTAATTACTCATTATACCCATTCACACATTCCACCCTCCAACCAAATGGATCTACGTGTAATTCCCAGCATGCTACATTCCATCCCTCCTCTGTGCCTTTACACAAGCACTCCGCCAATGAAGGAAAACCCTCTCCCTCTTCTCCTCCATCTTGGAATTCATCTCCTTTCAAGGATCAAGACAAGTACCACCTCCTTCAAGAGCCTTTCCATTCTCCCCAGTGTTAGTTTTTCCCTTCCTTATCTCCATCCCCAGACAAATGAATTTGAATTTTATATATATACATATATATACATATTTTATATATTTTCCACCAACTTTATCAGTGTACATATAGTTATGTTCTCTATCCCCAGTAGAAAATGAGTTCCTTGAGGGCAGGGACTGTATAGCTATTTGATACAAACATACCTAACCTTAAGTAAATCTGCACTTTAAGGAAATACAATATATGGAAATTCAGATTTACCAAAAGATCAGATAAAAGCTATGAAAGATTCAGCAAGTTTATAATACCTTCCACTTTGCAAAAAGATTCTTTCAAAGGAAAACTCTTTAACGAATTTAAATATTTTTTCAAGGACCATCATTTCACTGGGTTGTGTACCTCTCCTATGCCTCAGATGGTCTTCAGTTAATTAGTCACAAATATGTATTAGCAACTACTATGTATCATCAAGAATAATGCTAGACACTGGATACTAAAAGGCAAATGTCAAGCCAGTCTTTGACCTCAACATGCTTACATTCTTGCCAGGGAGACAACATAGACATATATGCATATACAGACAAAACAGATGTAACTGTAATTTTGAGATAAAATGCTATTAGCTGTGGGGGGATGAGAGGGAGAAGAGTACAGAAAAAGTAGGAAGTGGTAGTTGAGCTGTGCCTTGAAAGAAAGCAGGGATTCAAAGGGAAGGAGATAAGGAAGTTCAGCATTCCAGATATGGGGGCAACTCATGCCAAGGCAGGTAGTAAAGACCTGGGGTGTCATGTATGATGATCCACAGTAAGAAGTGACAGTTTGGCAAGAGTTATTGTGAATGAAAATCAGGCCCACCTGCTGATGAAATCTCTCAACTTATCTAAAATGGTGCTCCAGCATTATCCAGATTGCCTTGTATTCGGAACCTTTCCAGCACTGTAAGATCTGCCAGGTGTCAAAGTCATTAAAAATCTAGAGGGCACCATGACAGTAGGCATCTAAGCCCTTTGACCTGTTCTTGTGAGGAATCTCAAGTCCCATCTTGGTTCATGACATGTTCCTCTCCCCCTTTGTCTTGGATCTCCCAGGATTATACCAAGGCTCTGTCCAGTCTTGTTGTAAATGAATCAGTTTCAACGATTAACAGTCAAATAAAAATCAACTATTTCAATCAAATGCCATATTACTATTTCAAATTTTAATTTACATCCAAATTTTGAGCACATATCTATTTCATTCTTCACTAAAGTTGATGGCTCATATGAACATCATCATAATACTATAATGAGGACTTGGAAAATGACTAGTATTCTGGAATTTGTGGTTCAAAGGAATAGACATTCTCTCTCAACCCTGAGAGATCTGGTATTATCAAGATCTGTGGGGCAGGAGGCAGAAGGGAGTCACCTCTTAGAGTTAGAAACTGAGAAGACTTCAAAATCAGAATCACAAAAATCACTGGCACAAGGGCAAAAGGTAACAGGAAAAGTAGGGATAAGCTAACGCAGAAAAGGGAGAGACTGAGGAGGCCCACTGGTCCCATCAGGGGTTTTAGAGCAGAAGATTCAGATTGAAGTTACCAGTTGTCTCAGTCGCATCTTTAAAGACTGAGAGAAATTCCCAAAGCAAAAAAAAAAAAGATCTGCGGTTCCCCCAACCTCTCCTCCTGGTTCATTAATAGACACATTAGCATAATCTATTCATTTCTTCACCTCAATGTTTGCAGTAACCTAAAATTTTGCTTCAGCCATAAAGAGTCCAAAGATTAGCTAGACATAAATAAATATAAACTGACACAGTCAGCCAAACCTCTGACTAAAATGTTGGGAATTTTCTTAACCGGAAGTGCCCAACTATTTCAGAGGCACTCCTAAGCTTTTGTTTACTATAAACTCCATAAAGCAACAGAGAAGGACACCATGTAGACCTACAGGATCATTTTATTGCTCCCTAAGCTAAAAAAAAAAAAAAAAAAAAAAAAAAAAGCAAATTGTTGTAATAAAGTATAGCTAGTTAAAACCCCATAGATAAATGAGGTAAGGGGGAGAGCATAGTGATGAAAGGTCCTGCCAAACTCTGCACAGTGATACCTACAATGTTCAGTATGAAAATTACAATTATAACAACTAAAATGTGTATCACTTTAAAAATTTGCAAAATGTTTTATATAATATCTCTTTAGAGCCTCTAACAACAGCCCCATGAGTCACTTACACCCTACAAGTATTCTTATCCACTATACAGGGCTGAGGAAACAGGTTCAGAGATTAGGTAAATTGCCCATAGACTCACAGCTAGCATTCAGACTTTCCTGTTCAGGTTGAGGGGTGGGGGGTGATCTCACTGTCAGGTGATAGCAATGGTCATGCAGAAATGTAGCAAAGGTGGGGAGTGGAAGAAAAAAGATTGTAAACAACAAAGGAGACTAGGGCTGGGCAGACTTTTGGACAGGTTAAGACGGCAATTAATTCTAGGAATTCCAGGTCAAAAGTGGACTGAAAACAGGTCAAGAATTGGGAGCCTGACACTCCCAGAAACAGGTAGTCCAGACATGGAGACAAGGATGGATGGCAAGTGGGACAAATGGATGGTCTACAGACTGGCTGGTAACTGGAAAAGTTAAGAAGATAGCTAGACAGGGGCTTGGCTGAAGCCAGAAACAATGCCTGGGATCTCTGCCACCTTTTATAGGTGACAGGTTTTCCAAAGAGATCTGTCTTGGGGAGCGGGAGACATGGTCTGCCTTGGCCTACAGGAGTTTAACCTTCTTCATGCAATAACTCTGTTTCCCTTGAATTTCCCGTGGCTATTCCTCTGAGCCAGAGGATTTCTATGGCAGTAGGGTCCTCAGGACTCATGTTCTACCCAACCTCCTTGTACTGTCCAGCTCCAGAGAGTTGTAGGAGAACCAATGGACAGAAATACAGGAAGAGATTTGGATCCATATGAAAAGTTTAATAAGCTGTTCAAAACCAGAAAGTGTTTCCTCACAGAGTAGGGAGTTGATGGTCACTGGGACATGTTCAAATAGGTGGAAGTGTCAGGGATTTTGTAGAGGAGGCACTTATGTGCAGTAGGGAGTTAAAGTAGAATCACAGAATTTTGAGCTGAAAAAAAGATCTTAGAGATCATCTGTTCTAACCCTATTATTGGAAGATGGAGAAACTGAGGCCCAACTCTATGTCATGAAGGTGATCCCTTATTTCAAAACTGATTCCTCTTTCCACCAGGTCAAATAACCTCTAAGATTCAATTATGAGTCTATGATTCTGACAATAACCAGTTCCATTTGGCAGTTCCCTTTTTAACAACTTAAAGTACCCTCAAGTAGAAAACTTCAACATTTTTCTGAGAAAAAAAGACTAAGAAAGAATTAAGACTACACTGTCTTTAAGAACCTTGCAGGCAGCTGGCCCTCTCGACCTAAACTGGGTCAAGTTTATCAAGATACCATTTGTATCAACCCTACACTGAACAATCCTCCCACTCCTGAGTTCCTGAAGTAGGCAGGGTGGGCAACAAAGATGAGTGTATGTGTATGTGTGTATTTATGTATATATGTATGTATGTATGTATTCTTGCACAATCAAAGATAAAAGCAGGGTAACTTGGGTGGGAATAAGCAAGCTCAAAGATCGAACACATTTTTTCCTATTATTATTTCTCAATGAAACCATTTTGGAAAGTAACTTGGAATTTATGCAAATAAAATGATTAAAATATGTATACCCTTTGACTCAGAGATTCCACTACTAGGCCTATAGTCCAAGGAGATCACTGATAAGTATTCATATAGACCAATACATTCATAGCAGCACTTTTTCTAGTGGACAGTGTCAGATTTTATATTCTTGGGCTCAAAGATCACTGCAGACAGAGACTGCAGTCATGAAATTAAAAGATGCTTATTCCTTGGAATGAAAGCTACGGCAAATCTTGGCAGTATACTAAAAAGTAGAGACATCACCTTGACAACAAAGACCCATATAGTCAAAGCTCTGGATTTTCCAGTAGCTTATAGTCCAGAGTTGAACTATAAGAAAAGCTGACTGCTACAGAATTGATGCTTTCGAATTGTGGCGCTGGAAAAGACTTTTGAGAGTCCCTTGTGATGAATACAGAATGCAAATAAAAGAAATACTGTTTTTTCTAATACGTTCATTGTTTTTTTCTCATTTTTCTGTCTCTTCCTTTTTGCTTTTTATTTGTTATATGAGATGGCTCCCTAGGAGGAAAGAGAGGGAGGAATACCGGGAAAACTGGTGATGTGAAAAAAAATCAGTAAAAATTTATTTCAAAAAAGAAAAATGTTTCAAGAAAGTAGTCAAGTCCCTAGTCAAGGCAAGTTCTTCAAGTTAAGGAAAAGTAACCAGAATTTACAGCTGAGTAGGAAATACTCTCCTTGTACTGTTGGAAGTCATACTGAAACAACATTTTTCCATAATTTTTCTGGTTTGACATTCACCAAGTTCCCATAATATGCCAGGCATGGCACGGATATACACCTGTGAGCACGCGCGCACACACACATATATATATGTATGTATGTACATGTATATTTGGTTATATCATTTTTCATGCACTTGAAATAATGAGCTGGATGTTGCTTTTACTGTAAATAAAACTCAGAACCTTCAGAAAATGTATTAACTCTTTTGTGGTCACCAGGTATACATTATTTCCTATTTACATCCTGTAGAGGGGAGAGGGGGCTGAATTTGGAGTTAAGGGAGCTGTCAAATCCTTATTTGGCTACTTAAAAGCTGTGTGACCTTTGATAAGTGACTCACCTTTGCTGGGTCTCAATTTCCTCATTTGGAAAATGGAAGAGAGTCTGACTAGGTGATCTCTAAGGTTCCTTTCAGCTCTAAATCTAGAATCCTGTTTTCCTAGGTACAATAAGAACTCATTAGTTTTGTTACTTAGAATTATTTTGGTACCATAATGAAAATTACTTTATGATTTTTTGAAGAAATGGCATGGGAGTAAATCAAGAGCCTAAAGATTGCTAAGAGAAAGCTATCCAAGTAATAGGTTTTAAGGTATATGAAGCTGTGGAGCTGATATAGAACCAATTTTAAATGACTGATCAGCCAAGGGAAGTATGTCCTCACTTTGGCAACACTTTGAGAGCAGATGCTATTACTAGAATGTTCTTGAAACAAAAACTAAATTTCTTTATACATGTTCAAAAGTGGGGATGTCTCAGTTCAGAACCACCCTCTGCCATTCTTCCAATTACTCTACATGAATATGTCTGAAGATTTAAAACACCCTTGTTAGAATCCCTCTTTCTGGCTGTTCACTGTTAAAATGAGGTAGCAGACCTCAATCAGAGGTACCAATTACAATTAACTGAGAAATATTTAACAAAACAAACAAAAATATAATAGAACACAGATAATATTAATATATGGTTTTCTAAGTAACATGCAACCCACAGGGATCCTTATATCTGTTTTAGTGACCCCATTTGAATGAGTTTGACACTATTAGTCCAGATGACCTCCAAGGTCCCTTCCAACTCTTGACCTTATATCTATGACCACGTGATAATGATGCCAGTTAATAAATATTGTTTCCAGAATCTGTGGCTCGTTAGTTAACAATTCATTCATTAATGGCATCCAGGAGATCCAAAAGTTGGGAATGAGAAGTGTTTTTGAAGCAGAATAGGGAAATTTACAAAAAGGAGATTAATTTTGCTATCAAATGAGAGTTTGGATCAATTGAAAGGGCAACAGCAATTGATTTAAAATGACTTCAAAGCAATAGGATATTTTCTGCACTTTAATGTTAGAACTTTGCTTGAATGAGAGATCAGTTAATATAGCTTCATACTCACAATACCTTTATATTCTTTGTAATGCAAAATCTTTACTTACAATCCTAGATAGCAAAATATCAGGACATGGGAATAGTTTACATTTTATTTCATAATATGTTTTTAAACACTGCTTGATTTCTAATAATGCCTAATCACATAAACTTATAATAGATTCAAAAAGAAAATTCAAGAAGTGACTTGCAAAAGATGATGGATTTGGAGAGGTGGCTACAAACTAAATTTTCTATTTAATTTTCTACATACTTGATTTTTTTTTTTACACTCAAGAAAATGTAAACGTCTTGTGGGCAGGGATAATTCCATTTTTATCTTTGAAGTTCCACTGCCTAGTACAATGCTTGTCATATTGTAAGTACTTAATAAATCTTTGTTGAATTCACTGATACAATTCCCACATGGACTTTAGAGAATGGATAGGTATTTTGTAACAGGTACCAGCAGTGATTCTGTCCTAGACATGAATTTGGTGGGACCACTGCTATTATCTAATTCTGAGTCCACTTCTCCCTAGAGACCAAGGTGGCATAGGAAAAGTGTATGCCCCCAAAGTGTTGGGGGAGGGGAAATGTATGTGTCTGTCCTTGCTGTATCTTGAAAGTAAATATTTCTTTGCAAAAGCTAGCTGGCATTACTTAGTTAATTGGAACTGAGACACTAGTTCTTTAAAGTTAACAGCTAGGAAACCACAAGACAATTGGGGTTCAAGCCAATAGCCGTTAGAAGAAAAAAATATCCTTAAACCCTCAGGATCTACCTAGAACCCAAGAGGAAAGATGTAGAATGCTTCACTCTGGGACAGGGAGGCCAGGGTGTACTCTTGGCCAAATGCCTCCTTGACTAAGTAAAATATAAGACTTGTACAGGTTGTTTTATCCACTGTATTTGTATACCCACCTAGAGAGACAGACACAGACAAGTTTAATAAACGCTTGTTGAATGATGACTATTTAATCATATTGCAAAAAAAAAAAAAATCCTACCTGAAAGCTGACGGTTGCAAAAGGCCAGGAGACAATTACTTCAATGCACAGAATTAATAGCAACCATATACAGCCTGCAGAAGGGGCCCAGAGATCAAGGCCTTGGAGATAAACTATTAGGAAACTATCACCGCCACCATCTTAAGTAATACTGATGATTTAATTGCTATTTACAGACCAGCTTCTAAAATTGAAATGCTTTCCGAAGCTCTACACAACATTCTTCTCAAAGCAGATCTAAGGGAAATCTGACATTTTTATCTGATGGTTCCCCCTTCCTTCTATATTTTTTGCATTCCATTTCTTCTGGCTGATTACATTACAGACCATTGATTGCTCTCAAAAATTTACCTTTTTTACTTTAACTTTTAAAGAGACAAAGTTGCCACAGGAGGGCCAGATACTCAAGAGTTCAATTTTAGAACTTGCATGTGCAATGAGTAGTAATAAATCAAATATACTTTGGTTAATATAAAAATAGGTGACTTTCTGCAGAAACAGAGAAAGAGTAAAATGAGATCCAGTCCATTTGTTTTCTCCAAATTTAAAAAATACAGTTTTCAAGAATTCTTCTATCCAGGAAAATGCCATCCAAGTCCAGAGAACTATGGAGCCTCAATGCAGAGCAAAGCAGACTATTTTCTTCGATTGTTGTTTCTTTCTCACAGTTCCTTCCATTCATTCTAATTCTTCTACACAATATGATTAACGTGAAAATGTTTAATAGGAATGCATATGTAGAGTCTATATCAGATTGCATACCATCTTGGAGAGGGGGAGGAGAGAAGAAAATTTAAAACTTATGGAAGTGAAGGTTGAAAATTAAAAATAAATTAACCTAAAAGAATTCTTCACTATGCCCAAAAGGCTACAAAAATGTGCATACTCTTTGACCCAGCAGTACCGCTTCTAGGAATGTATGCCCAAGAGATCATAAAAATGGGAAAGGGTCCCACATGTACAAAAATATTTATAGCAGCACTCTTTGTGGTGGCCAAAAACTGGAAATCAAGGGGATGCCCATCAACTGGGGAATGACTGAATATGAATGAACAGGAAGACTTCAGAGAGGCCTGGAAGGACTTAAGTGAACTGATGCTGAGTGAAAGGAGCAGAACCAGGAGAACTTTGTGCACAGCAGCAACCACAGTGTGTGAGGACTTTTTCTGGTAGACTTAGAACTTTATTGCAATGCAAGGACTTGAAAAAAAAATTCCCAATGGTCCTTTAAAGCAAAATGCCTTCCACATCCAGAGAAAGAACAATGGAATTCAATTGCAGAATGTAGCAGAACATTTTCTTTTGCATTATGTATTTGTTTGTTTTATGATTTTTCACATTCATTTTAATTCTTCTATGCAACATGACTATGGTGAAAATGTATTTAATAGAAATGCATGTGTAGAACTTATATAAAATTGTATGCCATCTTGGGGATGGAGGGGGGAGAGAGGGAAAAAAGTTATATAGTAGTGATTGTAGAACACTGAAAATAAATTAAAAAAGAATGCTTCTATCTAGACTAAAATCATTGACTTGTCTTTATGAAAAATCATATGAAAATAAAACATTATATATAAGATTTTCTCTAAGAAAATTCAAAATATAGTGAATACCTTCTAGTTGATATTTAATACTACATCACTGATTTTAAAAAAAAACAACCTATAAATTAGAATTCTTTATAAAGTAATTCCCTGCAGCATTGCTTCAAATAATGAATAATGGCCTCTCCTAATACACAGAAACAAGAATTTTTTTTGATCCAGATCTATGATTTCATTCAATCAATAAATATTTATCAAGTGAGTACTACATGCCAAGCACCTGTCAAAAACTTCCAATGCAGAAATCCCCTCCATCATGAAAATCAATGAGTCCTTTGTAATTTATAGTTTTAGAGAATTATATGGGGGAACTGAGTGGTAATGTGGCTTTCTCATGATCACACACATTAGCTTTTGCAAAGAATAACACTTGATTGCAAGCCTTCTTCCTTTCAAGGCCATCACTTTATCCACTGTGTAACACTGCCCTTCCATTCTATTTATAACAATTAAATTTCCACACAATCTCTCAAGATGGTGGGTTGGTTGCTGCCACTATCTGTATTAACTTGGGTGAATTTGTCACTTAGAATCCTAAGATGTTGGAGTTGGGGAGATCTTAGAAGTCCCTTATTTTGCGACCCCCTTGTTTAACAAATAAGAAAGTTGAAACCAAGAGAAGTAACTCCTCTGACCAAGCTCAAACATGAAAAAAGTGGCAGAGGTGAAATTCAAATCCCAGGCTTCCAGATTGAGACCTAGTACATTTTCCATTCATTGTATCACACTAGTCTGAACTTCCGTGGGTCTCACTTTTCTAGATATGTTAAGTGAAGGGAAAGGATTGGATGACATCTAAAGTGTATTCCTGTTCTGAGATCCCAAAACAGACATGTGAAGATATATGTAGATATAGATATATACACATATATAATAATTCAACTTCTGTTTATTCATATTATATTATCCTATTATTATTCAATTTTTTATTTTAAAATATAACAATTTCCTTATTGAGTCAATATTCTTAATACATATTTACCTTGAAAAATTACAGTTACTCTCTACATGCAGAGATGTTTTCTCTCATTTAATTAACCTTTCTGGACTTCAGTTTTCTCAAGTCTAAAGTGAGAGGGTTTGGCTCAATAAAAGTTCCTTACAGCTATTATCCTATTCAGGTCTTGAATACATCAAAAGATGTATGATTTCACTTATGTAAAAGAACCTCCATGCCTTAGAAGACCACAGAGGGGTTATGATAATAACACCTTGATCCTATAGTAAGACCACCATGGACAAAGAAATTTATTTTATGGCAGAAAATCTTCTACTCATCAGGCTTTCCATATTTACCTAGATGGGTCTTTGGACAAAAGAAGCCTGTCAACACGTTGGTACTCATTCCCTTCCTAAATCAGTAGGATCTGCCAAAGTTTATGTCTTGATGGGAGAAACTTCAGAACCCAGCATTATCTCCACACTATGATAGGACATCATCCTTAGGCAGGACTCCTAGCCCTAAGCAGGGCTTTAATAGAGGATTTACTTCCCTAAAGTATAATGTTGTTGTAGCTAAGAAACAAAGGATTTAGATCTAAAGCTGGGAGGGACCCCAGAGGCCCTCTACTTCAGCTTTCTCATTTAAAAGATAAAGAAATTGAGGCTCAAGGATGGTATGTGACCTACCACCAATGCAACGTGGCCTACTTACATTATTCAAGTAGTAATTGTTACAGGCAAATTTAAACATAGGGAAGAGATCAGATGCGGAAAATAAAGACCTGCACTTCAGTAAAAACAACTAAGACAAAATTTTTCTATCTCAAAGGGTAAAAAGAAACGCCATATTTTAGTAAAAAACACTGGCTACAGATTCAGAGGACCTGGGTTCAAATCTCACCTCTGATAGGTGAGCCACTATTTCTAGGCCTCAGTTTCCTCCTGTGTACAATAAAGCAATTGGACTAGATGGGCTCTGAGGTCATGTAGGATGATCTGCTTACCTCAACATCCACAATCTTACGAATCTAACGGTACGTGTGTCTGTTGTAACTTCACAGTGGCCTCATAAGCTGTCCACTGGTGAGTCAGTTACTCAGCAAACTTTTTATTAAGCTAAGCACATGCTATGTGTCAGGCATTCTGCCAAGCAACAGCGATAAAAAGAAAGGAAAAAACATCCTCCCTCACCTCAAGACCTCACATTCTAATGAGGGAGATAACAGTCACCAATTATGCAAATTTGTTCAGTCATTTTGAGTTGTATCTGACTCTTCTCTGACCCATTTTGGGGTTTTCTTGGCAGAGATATTGGAATGGTTTGCCATTTTCTCCTCCAGCTCATTTTACAGATGAGGAAAGTGAGGCAAGCAGGGTTAAGTGACTTGTCCGGAGTCACACAGCTAATAAGTGTCTGAGGCCAGATTTGAACTCACAAAGATGAGTCTTATACGCCAAGAAAGTGAACTGGAACTCTATTCACTGCACCACCAACCTGCCTATGACTATGTACGTACAAGACATATGAAGAGCAGTCATCTCAGAGGGAAGGAGCTAGTGAAGTTTTCAAATACTTCTTGAAGATTTATAGTCATTCCTGAAGCTGGAATATGACTTTATACATGGCAGTGTGTGACTTTAGACATGGTACTACTGCAAACACTCTTTTGTGTCTTTTGTGTTCTACTCTTTGTCTAATTAAATTCAATAAACACTTAATAAGTGCCTACTATCTATGCTAAGCACTGAGGATATCAATAAGAAAAAGAGGCAGTCCCTGCCCTCAAGAAGCTTATTCCAGAGTGGAAAGTGATGAAAATGGAGTTAACAGGAAGCTTGTGAGCCCTCTATAAAGGAAGGCACTGGGAGAAGCTTAGGGCTCTGCCCTCCACTATAATCATTCATATCCTGAGCCTATTACTGGGCATTAATCATGGGTATCCTGTTGAAGACCTCAGCTTGAAAAGGCCAAGACCTCCCAACGCATCCAGGACCATCTCCAGTTCTAATCTATATCTTGTCACTAGACCCAGATGGCTCCAAAGGAAAAAATGAGGCTGGTGGCTTTGCACACTCTCCCTCACTTAAATCCAATTCACTTGCATGTCATGGGGTCACCTCCCAGATGTCTTCCTCTTCAAGAACAGAAGACAAACAGCAAGACAGGGTTCAATAAAAGAATTAAAAATGATAAGTCACACTGATAAACAGAATTATGCATAGTATGGTTTTACACATATTTATAAATCCGTTTGAAAGGTGGCCTTCTCTAGTGTTGGGTGGAGAGGGAAGGAGACAGTTCAGAATTGAAAATGTAACAAAATTAAATTAACTTTTAAAAAATGATAAATCACTCAACAAGCATTCTAAGACAGTGCTAGACACTAGGGATACAAATGTAAAATCAAAAGAGTTACACTTCCCTGGGTTGATACAACATGTTAAGTAAATACAGGCTACATAAAAAAATGAACAGAAAATTCATGGGTTGGGGCATTAGTTAGCAGGAGCAACAGGAAAAGACCCAGGTAAAAAGAGGTACTTGGTCTGGGTCTCAAAGGGAATCAGGGCAGCTAAAAGGCAGAATTAAGTGTATTCCTTCTCAGGAGTATCCTAACTCTAATACTGAGTGTTCTTCAAGCCAGATATCTTATTTGAATGAAATTATTTTTATAAATAGTAACTAAGCCTTTTTCCAGACTAGAGAGGTCAAGTTTATGTTTATGAAGGTAGTTACAGGATTTTTCAATTTATGAAACACTAAACTTTCTTTTAATATTTTTATATGCTTTCATTTAATACTTCTACCATAACATTCTTAGAGTAAATTAAGAACTCCTGGGTTGTAGAAGGCTGAAAGAAAGCAAGCTGTGGCAAATCCTGCCAAGCTGGAAAGATTTCAAGCATGAGCCAATGATGGACTGGAACATGATTTTGCCATCAAGGACCAGCCTGAATCACTTAGCAGAGCTTCATGGTGATGAATTCTCCACCCTACTCCTCATTACCTCCCACTCGGACTATATGAATGGCCCATTCGGCATCCAGCCTCTCCTCTTTCCTATTCATCCTCCACAGTGAGCTACCACACCTGATATGCTAAGGAGCAGTTCAGAGTATGGATCCCTTGACCTAAGAAGTATGAGGGGCTCCCTGGTTACCTGTAGGACAAAAGGAACTCATTGTGTGGCACTTACAGCCCTTCCCAACACAGCCTACCATTCTAGGCTGATTACACACACCCTTCCATCTCCAGTCTCCCCACCTTTGCAGATGTTGTGCCTAAGCTTAGCAAGTTGTCACTTCTCCTTAGCATTTCTAGTTCCCTTCAAAACTCAGTTTCAGTGTCATCTCTTATATGAGGCCTTTCTTTCTAAATATACGGTTGTTGTTCAGTCGTTTTTCAGTCCTGTCTGACTTTTCTTGACCCCATTTGGTGTTTTCTTGGCAAAGATTCTCCAGTTGCCCTGATCTGTATCTGTCCACAAGACCCAGATGGCCCCGGAGGAAAAAGTGAGGTTGGTGACTGCACAGCCCTCCTCACTTAAATCCAATTCACTTGACAAGTCATCACCTTCCTGATGGCATGGTCCTTCGAGAACAAAGGACAGGCAACAACTTCTCTAGATCACTTTACAGATGAGGAAACTGAGGCAAACAGGATTAAGTGACTTGCCCAGGGTCATACAGTGTCCTAATTACTCCCTGTCAAAAGTTTTATTTACTTAAATTTATTCCTACAAATGTTTTAGAATTTTGTAACATAAAACATATTTCTATTTAAATTAATTTAAATTTGTATTTTTTATATCCTGTTACTTATCTGTGTACAGATTGTTCCCCACCACCACACACACCCCAGCAGTATTATAAGCTCCTGACAGAGAAGGCCTTTTGTTTTCCCGTATCCTTGACTCTACAAATAATAAAAGCCAGCAATTATAAAATGCGTTCGGATTTACCAAACATTTTACATATATCACCTCATTCATTCTCACAACAACTCTGAGAGACAGGACAATTATTATCCCAATTTTCCAGATAAAGAAACTGAAGCTGAAAGAAATTCAACATAGCTAACTATCTGAGGCAGCATTCAAATCCAGGTCTTCTTGACTCTAAGTCCAATGTTACACCTACTACGCTAGTTATCACAATGCCTGGAACACAGAAGGTATTTATAAATGAATTTTGAATAGAACTGAAGTTTCAGCCACAAAAACACTGCAAGATCACATAAGAGGTAGAAAAGGTGTGTTCCACAACGACAGTGGCAAGTGTATTAATGCTGACAATATCTCATCCTACTGGAAGGTAGGAGAAAATGCAATTAAGATGGAGCATTACGTGTGATTTATGTGCAAATTAAACCTGAAGTATTTTTTCTCTGGGAGGAGGTAATTAATAACAATTGGAGGGAGGGAATCATGATTCCTGAATCTTCCTGGAACAGAGCTAGGGATTCCAGAGGCTCTGTTAAGACCCCCACCTTCAAAGATAAAGGGCAGTAATATATTTTTAATTAGCCCTGAGGTTGCCTAATGTGATTAAATCTCAGAAGGCCATCAATAATTCGGAGAGCCCCCATTTTCCTCTCCTACCTTTTTTAACTGGCTTAGAGATTGAGACACCCTGAATGAGTACTGCACTGGTAAAGGCAGTTTCTTCACCAGGAATTTCTTATGCCAATGAAATCCCAGATATGATCTTCATTCAACCTCTCCACATTCCTACCCTTCCTCCACAAAAAAAATTACCATTAAAATAGCTGTAAAATTCAATTCAATTTAATGAATATTCACTAAGCTTATGTGTCAAGCACTGAATGAGGCAGAAAACAAACAGGTAGTGTCCTTGCCCTCAAGAGGAATATGGGGAGGAGGGATTTCATTTTCCTTGAGTATTTTAAAAACCTATCCCTTTCTTTTTCATTTGTCAATTGCCCAATGGTTCTTTTGACACCCACACACATGCATGTCTATGTGTGTGCCAAGGCAGCTCTGTTCAAGCTGGACGGTGCCTTTAGCCTCATCTAGCAGTCTTTCCTCCTAGTGCTTCAACATGAGGTGATTAAGGAACATTGAGAGTATGCGATTTCACAGGACACATCTGCCTTAAACGTTGACTACAAAAAGTGTATACAAGGCCAGGAAAGATTCCAGCCTAGACTGAATAAGATTTTTAAATGTTATAGCATTTTCTATTTGTATCAACACAAAGCGGGCGAAATTCAAGATCTTGTCATTTTTAATGCTTGCTTTGAAAAAAATGTGTGTATATGTATACATATATACACACATACATGTATACATATATGCATGTGCATATGTGTGTGCCCTGAATTCATTAAATTGAATTGAATTTTACAGCTACTTTGGTGGTAATTTTTTGTGGGGGGTGGGGAAGGTGGGGCGGTTGTGTGGTATGTGTGTGTTTGTCCTTCATTGCTGAAGAAGACCCTGCCATCAGAGAAATGATGACATGACTTGCACTTGACTTTGAGTGAGGGAGGGCTGTGCAGGTCATGAGCCTCACTTCTCCAGAGCCATCTGAATCCAGTGACCAGATATTCAACAGGATGACTGGAGATGACCCAGGATGAGGCAATTGGGGCTTAGTGACTTGCCCAAGGTCACACAGCTAGTGAGTGCCAAGTGTCTGAGGTGAGATCTGAACTCAGGTCCTCCTGACTCCTGCATTGGTGCTCTATCCACTGCACCACCTAGCTGCTCGAGGGGGTTCAAGAGGCTGGGCAAAGATCATATCTGGGGTTTCATCAGCATAAGAAATTTCCAGTGAATTAACTCCCTTTACCAATGCAGTACTCAACGCAGTACTTAAAGGTGCTGTGGTCACACAGGCAAATAAAATGTGTCAGAGGTGGATCTTGAACTTTGAACCTAGGTCTACCTGTCTTGAAGGTGGACTTTCTATCCACTACACCATGTTGCCCCGAAACTGGTCACTGCAGATACAATCTCTTTTCCCACTCTCCAATTGGCTGATCCAGTAAGGTCAGGCCAAGGCCTTCAGGTGAGATCATCATGGTACCCAAGGCTCTGGCCTCACTCTGATGACCACTGACCTAGAGTACTGTAATAGCACCCTAACTGTTCTTCCTACTTCTTATAACTCCCCCTTCCAACCTGTTCTCCAAATAGGACAATGGATATTGCTATTTAAAAAAAACAAAACTACCACTTGTTGACTTTGGACAAGTTACTTGACCTCTCTGGGCCTCAGTGTAAAATAGAGGTATGATGTAATAGATGATCTCAACTTCCCACATATAGCGTGCTAAACACAGATCTTATGATGTCTTTCCTCTATACAAAAATCTTCAGTGGTTCCCTAATAGCTCTAGGACAAAATACAAAATTCTCAGGTTGGCTTTTTAAGTCCTACAAAATATGGATCCTATCTACCTTTCCTACTGCCATTTCATCTTATTTCCCTTTATATTTCCTCAACTTCTGTCAAATTGGCTTGATAACTGTCCCCTGCATGAGGGACAATTCTCTCTTAAACCCAAAGGTTAGAGTTATCCAGGAAATCCCTTCATCTTCTAACCAGAAAGCTGGAGTTGGAGCTGTACACTGTCCAGGAATTCCATCTCAATCCTTGCAGAGAGATACATATCTACCTCTCACACAATGATGCATTGTGGGAAGAGGGATGGAAATTACTGTACCCTCAGGATCTCTTCAGAAGAAGGAAAAGGCAAAAAAAAAAAAAAAAGGCTAAGAGTAGGTCTGTCTGATCACTTCAGTAGGTGATGGTTGGTTAGATGGTTCCTCCCACTAAAGTACAAGGCAAGTAATTCATCTTTCTGGAAGCCCCCACCCTGAGGAAAGCCAACCTCTAGGAATCCTCAAGGTGTGGCTCCAAACCAGCTAACTTATTCTGGGAGCAGCCTAAGCGACTGAGACTCAGTAGGAGAAGTCTCTGGCCCTTTCACAAGGCCTCAATGGTGACATCCACGATGTCTACACAGAACTTCTGAAGTTCTGAAAAGAAGCCTGCCACCCTTATCAAACCCTGATCAACCCCTTTCCTTATGTAAAATCTCACTGATTTCTTTGATATTCATAACCCGCCCAGGTGAAGTGTACTCAACAAATGTTCCACCCTGACAAGATAACACAGTATGTTTCTTTTACAAGAGCACTTCAGGGTGCTCCATGCTAAGAGCTAATGACTGTAGAGACAATACGTGTGCTAGAGAAGGTTCATACTTCCAACAGGGAGAACTGCTGGACAAACACATCTCGGTCTGATTTTACACATACAGGATTCCCTTCACCTTAAAGTAATTTCTGCATCAGATCCTGCTTCAATGAAAATTTATAAAATAAGCATTCATTCAATCATTTAATCAATGATTTTTTTCATTAAAATTAGATTTATGATAGGCAGCTAGGTGGGCCTGGAATCAGAAGATCTGGATACAAATCCAGTCACAGACACTTATTAACCACCCTTGGCCTCAGTTTTCTAATTTGTAAAATGGGGATAATAATAGCACCTACCTTCCAGGGTCACTGTGAGTATAAAATGAGGTTATATTTGCAAATCTTAAAGCACTTATTAAAATGACAGCTATCATAATGCTTACTATTATATACCACAAGGTATCTAAATGAGTATAAAATACAGTTAAATACATTTGCATATTGTTAGATCAATGCCTCCAAAGTAGGAATATTTTTAATTGAGGAAAAAACACACTAAATATTCATCCTTTTTTTCTCTCTCTCTCTAGCACCTTTGGGACTTGCAGGCACCTAAACCTTGCTATATATGTTCTCTCTTCTCATTGGAGTTGTGAATTCCTTAAGGAGAGGAATTATTTTTTCCTCTTTTCTACCTGTATCCCCAGTATTTAGCACAATGCTTGGCACTCAGTGAGGCATTTAAACGCTTTAACATTCTTTCTTGAATTTCTGGCCTCCAGCATACCCAGGCAGAGGATTGAAGGAGAAGGGTAGGAAAATGCCACAGTATCAATACAAGGGCCAATCATGAAGACAGTATATACCTTGAACTAGGATACTTATATTTAGAAGTGTAATCCCACTATAACTTTGATTTTGAGGTGGCAGACTAACACCTATGTTACAAGCCTTTCACATTAGAAGAACAATTCTCTTTAGATTATTTGGCACTACCATATATGTGTACAGGGCTGATATATGACCCAGAACACAACTCAATTTAGCTAGCCTTTTAAGGCAGCCCCTACCTACGCAAGTACAAGACCATGAAATCAACAAAACTAAGTCAGAATCTAGGGCCTTTTACATGGCCACAGAATGGTTCACCTGGGCACTTAGACTATCAGGCAGCAACAGAAGCCTTAGAGGAAAACACAAGGGGATAATCAAAGGAAGAAGTCCCTCCTTCACCTATAATTAACCCTAAGAGTTTTCATAACCTTTTGTCCACATTCGAGCAGTGCTACTAGATGTACAATGCCTATGGGATATCTGACACAGAACATGGAGATCAAAGGCAATGGACAGTCAACCATTCCATGACAAGCATAAGAACCAGAAAGAAAGCTCTCCATCACTGCCTGTCTCTTATAGTTATTAAAGTCAGAATAATACAGGTCAGAAATATGCCTTTTGTCAGGCTCCTTCTTATACATCTGATAATTTCTTTCAGGTCACGTACTTGCTGTCCTACGTTAATTTCCATGATCAATTGGTAAGGTCTTTTTAAATCCTCAGACAGTTTCTTGCCATCTTCATTTTTCATTTTACAAAAGTGGAAAACACATTTATTTGATAATTTTTTTTGAGTTCTTACTCTGTGTAAGATACAATGAGGAATGCAAAGATGCCTAAAACATGGTCCCTAATCCTTATAGAAAAAGAAACTATTCTTTTGGAAGTTTGGCAGCAAAGTGGCGGAAGGAAAAAAGATAACTTGAGTATCTAGGGAAATTAAGGGGCTTAAGGGCATGGAAATATAAGCATATTTGCACATAATTGTAACAGGAAAGTGATATATTCAAGATTGCATAAAAAGAGGTGACATTAAAGAAACAAAATCCCAAAAGAGGTACAGAAGCATAAGATCACAACCACAGACCGGATGATAAAAGGCAAGTTTGGAACAGAGTAACATACTGGACCCAAAAAGTGATGCTTTTGAACCTAAAGAAAGGTTTATAGCAGAGTTTCGCAGGGCTCTATCTTTCCCAATGACTATCAATGGCTTGGCAAAAGACAGAGATGGAATGTTGACCTAATTTATGGAGGATCATGGAAGCATGGACAACGCATTAAAGAACATAATGAGGATCAGACAAGAGTTCATCAGGCTCTAGATGATGGTGTCAACCAGAAATATTTTGACAATGGTTAGAAAAATATGACAAGTTGAAATGTAATAGGCATTAGTGTAAAGTCCCACATTTGAGTTTACAAAGAGAAAAAAAATCAACCTCAAGGGTAAAGAACAAAAGCCATATAATAAGAAAACAATTCATATGTAAAAGAACTGGGAATTTTAGTGGACTATAAGAAGCCCAGTATGAAGCTGTCAAGAAGAAAAAATTAATACAAAGAAGCAGAGTGTCCAGAATTAGATAAATCACTGATCAGATGACATCTGCAGTCATATTCATCTATTTTTGTAAAATTCTTCATTGTTTAGACATTTTCAGTCATGTCTGACTCTTCCTGATCCTATTTGGGGTTTTCTTGGCAGAGACACTGGAGTGGTTTACCATTTCCTTCTCCAGCTCATTTTACAGATGAAGAAACTGAGACAAACAGGGTTAAGTGATTTGCCCAGGGTCACATAGCTTATAAGTGTCAGAGGCCAGATTTGAACTCAGGAAGATGAGTCTTTCAGACTCCAGCCCTGGCACTCTATCCACTTTGCTACCAAGGTGCTTCTAGGTCTGTAAACTACCTCAGTCAAGACCTTAACCAGCTGGAGTACATTCAAAAAAAGGATACCTGAAGTGATTAGGGAACTGGAAATCATGCCACAAGATGATCAGTTGAAGGAAGTAGGTGTGTTCATGTAAGGACTGTAAAAAAAGAGGAAGAAGAACACACAAAGTGGGAGGAGGGTGGAAAATGAAGGTCGTGGGGCATAAAAAGTCCCATTTGTTTGGAGTTTAGGACTCTCAGGTTTGGCAAATGTCTGAGAATATATGAGTAACCATACCATGATGACTTACTGATCAGCCTTATTTACAGATGGAGTCAAGGGGAACTTATATCCAGAGAAGCTAAGTTCCACTTTATTCTTGTTACATATCCTTAATATATTAGGTCAAAGTAAATCTCTTCCTTTGTTAAAACGTTCAAAAAAAAAAAAAAAGGAAGTGGGATATATTTAGCCTAGAGAAGAGATGGACATCTGCAAATATTTGACTTCCAAGGTTTCTCAGTGAAAAGGTCAGAGCTACAGAGAAGTTTTGAAGTACAACTCCTGGAGTCAAAAGAAACTGTGGACCTGAAAGTTTGGTTAAAAGAGACAAACAGGCTAGGTGATTATAAATTCATATTTTTTTATTTCCTTAAAGTTAGCAGATACGTGGTACACAGAGCCAAAACCTAAGTTTTGACCTTCTGATACAAGAATGACAAGCTTTGTATATGTTTTAGGACAATCTCAGGATGTCTATGCACCTCAGATTTATGGTCCCCATGTGTTTACTGTACCATGAGAAAAGAAGTTTCTTAGATGAATAAGTTGTAAACAGAAATTGACAAGACAATTGACAAAGTAGTGTCAGTTGGAAATTTATCCCAGGATAAATCTGAGTTTCCCCCCATAGCACAGGTCCCTACAATACCAAGATAAGAGAAGTTCCATTATTCTGGTTGCAGGCATTCTGTCAAAAACAGAAAGAACACTCCTTGTCAAGGTTATCTGGTCTCTGAAGGTGCTGACATGGGAAAGGGCATTTTTAGAGCAAAGCAAAGCAGTCTGATTGATTAGTTCAGGCTTTGGTCCTTCTTGGGGTTCAAATGATCTGAAATGATTATCAAAACATATGGACAAAACAAGAATGAAGTATTTAAATTCTAATTGGTAGGAGATAGTACACATATCCCTTCTGTAATGCTAATGAGATTAAAGATCTTTCCCACCCATTAATGGGTCTGCCCAATAAGGGGAGTTTGATTTGGGGAGATTTGTAGGAAGGCCCATACCTTTTGTTAATGAGGCACTGGCTCCCAAGGATTGTGGATGTCCTCTGGCTCTGAAAAGTGTATAAATACTCTGAGGTGAGGTTTTCCTTTGGGGCTTACTCATTAGAAGTGTTTGTTTGACCAGATGAGACTCTGGGTAGCCACCAAGAAGCCCCTAAGCTTTGAAAACTCAGGTGTTGGTGCTTCACTCTCTGGTAACTATGTATGTATGGTCAGACAGTTATCTGTCTGTTGATCTGTCAGACAGTTGAAAGCCCTGTATATTGCTTTTGATTTCTCTGTATTTTCTATGAAGTTCAGGGTGCTGACTGTCTCCCCTGAACTAAGTGAATGATATATGTGCTTGATTAAAGTGACTGTTGACCCCTGAAGTTGCTTTCCTTTTAGAAAAGCAAGAACCTGTGATAGCAGGCCCTGCTGTGTATGTAGGAGTGCTTGATTTTACACCTTCAGAACCCTATTATCATCAGGGGTGACAGAGTCTAATTAGTGGGAAGGCCTGGTTTGGGTTCTATTATGCCTTAATGATCTTGAAAAAGAATTAAGAGAGGGGAAGAAAAATATACCAAGAGAGAGAAAGAAAGAAAAAAGAGAGAGAGAGAGAGAGAGAGATGGAAAGGGAAAGGAAGACTGGAGGAAATTATCTCACATAACTGAATATGTGAGTAGATGTTTAAACAAATAAGGAAAAAAGGATAGGGGGAGAGGGTGACATGACACTTGCATCTCATTCTATCTGCTCAAAGGAAGAGAAGAATACACACATAGAGGTGGGTATAAAAATGTTTCACTGAAGTGTACCAGTCTGGTGAAGCCTAAGTACTCCTCAGAAAAATGTTTTAAAATGCATAAATGCATCAGATTAAAATGAAACCAATTTTACTGAAATACAATAATCAAAATATTTTTTAAAAGTTTACAGACTAAGGCTAAGAACCTTAAAAGCAGCTAACTTTTATAAAACATACTTAAAACAAAGCATTTTAATCTTTTTTAAACAAAAAAAAATAGAGATTTCTTCACAAGGATCAACAATAACTGAACTGGGGAGGGGGGAAGGAGTCCACAGCAAATTGCTGAATAGGAATAATTGTATTTCTCTAAAAGACTCCTTCCCTAATTTAGGATCCATTGCTTTGGAACTTGGAATTATACAGTAGTCTTTTATCTTATTACTCCAAATCTTTCTTCATTTCTTAAAATTTAGGGTATTCCATGTTTTTGGGAACAAAGGGGGAATTTTTTAAAGGGTCCTTTAAGACAAGTGTTAAGAGTCATGGTTGGATTTATTTTTAAGCATTTGTGTTGATGGAGTAGAGCAATGGCGCAGATAATCCACAAAAAATGAATAATGAAGAAGTCATTGTGTAGATTTCCAGAGGAGGGAAAGAGTGACTCACTATTCAAAGTGCCTACTCCATGCTCATTTTAATACTTCAAAGCTCAGAGATTTCAAGAGAGGAGCTGGGAGGAGGGGAAAGAAGGGTATTGCTGCTGCCTCCCCACCAATTCAGGCTTCCCTCCCTCTGGCCCTTGGTAGTAGTTTTCCAGAATTGTCATACCACTAAAAGAATAACTACTTAGTGGCCCACCTCCTCCTGGTGATGAGTCTCTTAGAATTTAACTAATCCCAGCTTTAGATGCATACATAAGGTATCACGTGGCCCATAACTGGAAACTCTACTGCTTGGCCTGCCAGATCTTTCAGGAATTTTCTGTCTCTTATACAATGTGTATCATGCCCTAGGCTTTCCATTTCCCATCACTTTGCCTTTGGCTAGGCTGTCACCATGCCTGGAATGAACTCCACTGCTCAACTCTGCCCCTTATAATCGTTCGTAGTAACTGAATCTTTTTTTCAGTCGTGTCTGACTTTTTGTGACCCTTTTTGGGATTTTCCTGGCAAAGATACTGGGGTAGTTTGCCATTTCCTTCTCCAGTTCATTTTATGGATGGGGAAACAAGGTTAAGTGACTTGCCCAGGGTCACACAAGAAATAAATGTCTGAGGTCAGATTTGGACTTCAGAAGAAGTCTTCCTAAGGCCCCAGTGCTCTATCTTCACCATCTAGCTGCCCTAGAATCCCTAGTTTCCTTAGAAGTTCCACTCAAGCATCATTTCTCATAAGTCCTGCAAAGTCATGATTTCCTTATAGTAATCTTAGTTACTTAGTATGTATTTTGTATAATTTCTGCATGTGCATGTTTTTCTTTCACAGCTCCTTAAGAGCAGGAACAGGAGTAGGCACTTAACTTCTGTTGAGCTCTCCAGTGGTAGACAGAGAGGTGAGATCCTCCAAAAGCACTGAGGCACTTAGGGTTTGTTGGCAATTTGTTTTGGAGGCAGGGATGTTTTGCTTGACCATATAACGTTTGTAATGGGTTTTGGGGGTTTTGTTTCTCAATTCTGGGTCGGGGGAGAATTCTGAGATGAAAATAAAATCTAATTTTTAAATAAATAAATTTTGTTAAATAAATAAATTAATGAACTCCACTAGCACAGCCTTACACTAAAAGTTCACTTCCACACCACAATCTTAAAGAGGAGTAGGATTTTACAATGAAATTCTTTCCTACCTACACACATACCAGGAAAAGATTAACATCTGAAACATCAGCAGTAAAAGCAAAATAAAGTAAGATAAGTTTAAAAAAGGAGAGAAAATATCTTTTAACATACAGGTACAATATAGAAATTACAACAGGTAGCTAGACAAGATATCTACAGTAGCAGAAGCTAAAAGCACTAGGAGAATTTCAAATTATCAACTGATAATATTGATAGTATCTTAAATATTGATATTATTGTTTGCTGATCATTTTTCAGCCACGTCTGAATCTTCACAGACCTTTGTGGGAGTTTTCTGGCAAAGATACTGGAGTAGTTTGCCATTTCCTTCTCCAGTTTATTTTATAGATGAGGACCTGAAGCAAAAGGGGTTATGTGACTTGCTCAGGGTCACACAGCTAGTAAATGTCTGAGGCTCGATTTGAATTCAGGAAGAGGCGCCTTCCTAACTCCGAGCCCAGTGCTCTATTCGCTATGCCACCTTACCTGCCCAATCAACAGGGTAAACCAGGAATTAAGGAATTTTCCAATCACCTCATCACAACGTATGGACAAGACTTTCATCTATTCGGGCCATTGGTGAAAGGCAGAGGACATGAAAAATCATGTCCACATACCTTAGTATTCCAATTCAGCAATAACTCAGTTGGGCCTTGGACCAGCCTGTTGAAGAAGGACTCCACATTGGAGGGAATTGTTCCTGGAGAAGGGAAGGTTTTTCTCTTTCTCTTTCCACCCCCTCCTCCTCCTTTTCTGCCCTCATGGCTCTCGTTCCTGGCAAAACTGGACCAGCAGGAGACAGAGCATCCAGTTAAGGGCAGAAAGGGACATACTGAGGACAAGCATGTCTACAGAGCAAGGGAGAGGCTACCCTCTCTTCTGCTACCTTCCCACTAGAAGCCAGGAGGTAGAGATGATAACATTGGAAGTAACTGGTGAAAATGGATGGAGTTTATTTTTTATATAGCCCTACATGGTCATCCCCTGGAGTAGTAACTCCTCTGGAGTGATGCAGGATGAGCTGGGGGAGCCCCAGGGGCAGCAGCAGGAACAAGCATTTATTTAAGCACCTATCCTGTGCTGCCGTGGTTAGCACTTATTATCTCATCTGATCCTCACAACAACTTTGAAGATAGGTCTTATTATTATCTCCATTTATACTCATCTATAAAATACGGATAATAATAGTACCTACCTCCCAGGACTGTCATGACTTTCAAATGAGATAGTAATCCTAAAGCATTTCAGACCGTGCCTGGTATATAGTAAGCACTATGTAAATATTACTTATTATTATTATTTACAGTTGAGGAAACTGAGGCACAGGTTAAATGACTTGCCCAGACTCACACAGCCACTAAATGTCTAGGTTCAAATTTGAACTCACATCTTCCTAACTCCAAGCTCAGTGATCTGGTCAATGAACCACCTTGCTGCCTCAGGGACTGTAACAGTACAGATGGGTAGATGAAAACTACTGATGATACATAATGGGTAGAATTAATGTGGCAGAGCCAAGAGATGGCTGAGACCCACTACTAGCACAGAAAACCCAAATCACAGCAAAAAAACCCAAAAAACCCTAGAGTAACACAAAAGAAACAAGACCTAGGAAACAGATCACTGATGCCTCCCTCTCAGGGTTGTTGGGAGAAAAACAGCTTGCGAAATATGGAACATTATATAAATTTAAGTTAATACTACTATCATCAGGAAGATTTGATTTCTGATACAGCAGCACCAGAGGACACTGATATAATGCAAGCAATACGGAAACCACTGCCAAGGAATATGTCAAGAAAATTGAACTGAACTGGACCAAAGTCTCAGTGGACACAGAGTAAGAGCTGCCACTGAGGCATTCTGTCAGCATACTGACTGACATCTAGAAGCGGAAGGGGAAGGAGGACTTGTTCCCCATCTTGTGGTTGTTGCTGAGTTGTTTTTCAATCATGTCCGACTCTTCATGATCTCATCTGGGGTCTTCTTGGCAGACATATTGGAGTGGTTTGCCATTTCCTTCCCCAGTTCATTTTACAGATAAGAAAACTGAAGAAAAAGGGTTAAATGATCTGCCCAGGATCATACAGCTATTAAGTGTCTCAGGCCAGATTTGATCTCAGCTCTTCTGCTCTGAACCACTGAATCACTCAACTGCCCCCTAACTGTGTTTCTGGTACTCCATCAATTAGCTTGTCCAACTTCCTTGCTTGACCTTCTCATTACCCATCATGGTCCTCTCTCCTTCATCACTTTAGGAACAGGATTCCATGGGAAAGAATGCCCAGTTACAGGCTCTCTGTGATATTAAGATTGTCATTCAGGCGCAATCTTCAAAGTATATCTCCTTGCCATGATCTTAAATTTTAAAATTCAAAGACAGAAGAATTTAACCAGATACTAAGAAGAATGAGTAAGGTAACATTTAGAGATGTGAGGATAAAAATGACTTTCATTCCCCTCAGATTTTAGACACAAGGAAGTTTGGGGGAAAACTACACAAAACTGCGATTAGTGGCATTATCAAGGCTGAAGGAGACTAGAGGGACTGCAATGGCATCAGCAAGGTCACCCACAGCTACAAAGATGACTGCAAGAAGCAAGGAGGATGAAAACAGTTTTATGAAAGAGATTTAGAAGAGATGAGTGTAGTAGAAAGTACCAAAGGGAACAGCAAATGCTATAAAGGCAAATACTATGAAGTGATGGGAAGTTCATAAAGGGCTCCAGACTATCCTAGTCCCATTCTATCCAAAATGAATAAGGAAAAGTAGAGAGATATGATGAAAAATGCAGGGTCCATGTATCACCCCATAAAAGGGATGATGATAATAATAATATAATAAATTTCTAGATCACTGTAAAGTTTATTTATTGGCAGCTAGGCAGCATAGTGAATAGAATCCTGGGCTTGGAATCAGGTAGACCTGAGTTCAAATCCTGTTTCAGAAACTCCCCAGCTATGTGGTCTTGAGTAAGTCACTTAACCTCTGCCTCTGGAGAAGAAAATAGCAAATCACTCCAGTGCTTTTGCCAAGAAAACCCCATGGACAGAGATTCACGGGGTCATGGAGGATCAGACGCTGAAAACAACAAAAAAGTCTGTTGAGAAAGGAAGTTAGTGCAAGTGTTGTTATGTCTATTGAGCTGGAGTAAACTGAGGCTCATTGAGGTTAAATGACACACCCATGGTCTCTCAATAAGAGCTGGAATTTAAACTCCTGTATCCTCTGACTCCAAGCCTGGAATTCTAATCACTATTCTCTACTACCTTTATTTAATAACATAAATTAGTAGTAGAAAATAATAAAAACAATTACAAAAAAATGGGTGGCTATAATAACTAATCCATGGCTACAACAAACTGTCCAGGGAGTTGTTCCTGCTTAAGTATTGATCTTCTCTAATGTACCTTGATGATTCATGGAAAGAAGATAAGGATCCATTAAAATGATTTCATACGAACATAGATTTAGAATTACAAGACGCTTTAAGAGATCATCTTGTCCACCACCACTCCCATTTTACAGATGAAAAAAATGAGACCTTGAAAGAGATTGATTTGTCCAAGTCATACAGTAAAGGATTCCAAAATCCAGCCCTTACTCTACTCCTAGAGAACTAGAATGTGCATCTTTGGAGAAGCTTGCTTACCTTAGTTTTACATAGGGTTAGAAAGACCTAGGTCATAATGAGACACAAATTATCTTAACTAAAGCATAGGGTCAGAGTCCTTGACAGTCTATTAAGCAACAAGATAGGAGGAGTAAGCTGGAGAGGACATACTAATGAAGAATGGATGCATTGCTTGGTCTATGGGAGACAAAGAATCTTAAGAGGACTGGGGGGAGGGAAAGATCCAGAACTATGAAATTATCTGTAGAATTAATAGGAGCTCCCTACACCAATTCAAATCAACTGAACTCTGTTTTTTGGGGTTAATGAGAGTTTAAATGATTTGCTAGTGGTCTCACAGCTAGTACCTATCAGATGAAAGCTGAAAACAGTTCTTGAGTCCAAGGTTGGCCCTCTCTCCCCTAAGATGCACCACCTCTCTCAAAATAGCTAAGTGTCAATGAAAGGAAATCTCTAGTCTGATACAACTTGGTATCAGAGCTTTGCTCCCAAAGAGCAGTCTATATGTAAACAACCAAGAAGAGAATTCAGGCTTCTCTGATTAGGGTCTGGGAGTACCCAACAGGTGTTATGGGTGCACTGAGAAAAGGATACTAACTAGAAGAAAATGCTAGTCAATAAAAAGACAGCAGATCAGTCGGTAAGAGGGAAACATGTAACAGAAAGTCAAGAGGACTCCACTAAACATGTCACAAAAATGCTAGGAACACACTAGAGTTCAGTGATACCAGCAAAGAGATTGTCTTTGGGACTGTTACCCTTTCTAAGTTCCTGCTGTTCCTATGTTCACTGGTTCTTCCAACAGAACTAATTGCCTTTTGGAAATTTCAAAGTGGATATCCCATGTCCAAAACAAGACTCATTGTCTTACCACCCCCCACCTCTTTCCTAGACTTCACTACTCATTTCAACAACCTCAATATTCTGCTAGTCACCCAGGTCTGCATCTGCTGTGTCAACCTCAATTTCCCATCGGAATTCACCCCATCGATCCAAATCAATTGGCAAACCAAGGAATCCCTGTTTTCCATCAAGACAGCTCAAACAGGTCACCTACTTCAAGAATCCTTACCTAGGACAATCCCTCCAAAATTACCTTGCATACGTTCTCCAGTGCAAGAAGACTCCTCCATTAGAATCTAAGTCCCTTAAGGTTATCAATTGTTGGCCACATTTTGGACAGTCTCAAATAGAGTTAAGTGCTAAATAAAGGCTCCTATATCAATTGCTCCTTGATCAATAGCTCAGTAACTTCCTCAACTACTGTGTCTGCAGCATCTATGAAGACTAGTGCCAGCCCTCTGGAGTGTCCACTTGAGAGTAGTTCCCAGGATTCTGGGAGGAGTCAGAAGCCAGGTGAACAATGCCTAAACATGCCTGAAAAATGGGAATATTTGGCTGAAGGCTTAATAAATGTATTGGATTGTAGAGAAGCTGAGCTGGTTAAGAGGGGAATTGTACAAGTGTCTGAGCCTGTTAATAACAAGGATACCCAAGGGGTGCAGTCAGGAGACTAGTGCCTATAAATGGGGAAGTAAGCAGAGGTCCCCTCCCACTCCCTAGAGACATTCCCATCCTCCTAAGTGCTTCTTCCAGGGAAAAGGATCATATCTAATTCAGCAAGCTTTTAACAAGCTCCTATATTATATCAGACACTATGCTAGGTGCTGGGCAAATGACAAAAATGAAGAGTCCCTCATCAAGAAGCTTACATTCTACATCATACATGGTAGGTATGGGAGACTACTGCTGAGAAAAGGCATATAAATGCAGCAGGTGGATAAGAAGCTGTGTTCCTGACCCATCAGAGGTAGCTTCTCCTCTTACAAGTTTTCAAGCATATCACTCCTTTACATTCTCTCTTTTCCATTCCTTAGCAGGCTCCAACCACTCTGAGGGTCTAAATGTAATATCATTCTGTGTGTGTGTGTGTGTGTGTGTGTGTGTGTGTATGTGTGTGTGTGTATGTGTATGTGTGTGTGTGTGTGTGTGTGTGTCTCTGTGTGTATGTGTGTTCAGTTGTTTCAGTCGTGTCCAACTCTTTATGACTCCATTTGGGGTTTTCTTGGCAAAAATACTGAAACGGTTTGCCATTTTCTTCTCCAGATCATTTTACAGATGAGGAAACTGAGGTAAACTGGGTTTAAGTGACCTGCCCAGGGTCACACAGCTAGTAAGCGTCCAAAGGCCACATTTGAACTCAGGAAGAGGAGTCTTCCTGACTCCTGGCCTAGCACTCTATCCACCTAGCTTCCCAGTCATTCTATTTAACATCTTTTCTTTGCTAATAATATCGAGTGAGGTGGATGTTTTTTTTTTCCTAATTCACTTTGATTCAACAAAAATTAATTAAGTACAAACATTATGTTCAAGACCCACAACTTAAAGTTATTCAGTGACTTGGGTGCTTCCCACCCAAGGTAAAATGATTGGGAATAAGGATCATCAGTCATGGAGCCAAATGCAGATTAACCAAAGGACCCAACTGGACATGTGGGAAGTTTTCAGAAGAAAAAATGCACCAAACCATCTGAAAACGCTCAAAATTACAATAAATTACCAAAAAAGTGGCAGAGAAGTGCAGCTTAAAACAACACTGAGATTATCACCCAGCCCATGTTCTGTGGATACTTAAAGCTGACAAAAACTGTCAAAGACTGAACTATGAACTATGGGACAGCGAGCATACAATCCACTGTTGGTGGAGCACAGCTGTGAAAGGTCCAACCACCTAATAAGCAATGTAGAATTACACAGTAAGATTTATAACATTCTCCATACCCTCTGACCCAGTGATCCCCAATAGGAGACTTATCTCCCCTTCCCCAGGAGTTTAAAGATGATTTAGGGGGAAAAAATTGTACAAAAATATGCATAATAACACTATTTTTTTAATAACTTAGAAACCATGTGTCCACTACCAGGGAGTCACTGAATCAATCATATATGAATGAAATAGAATATTAAATGTACTACAAGAAATCATGAATATGAAGAATTCAAAGGAATACAGGAAGAAAAAGTAACACTGGATCACAAGACTTGTAAGAAGGAAGAGGCTTCAGAGGACATCTTGCCCAGCCCCTAATGAGCAAGAATCTCTCCTACAACATCCCCAACAAGGTCATGGAACTTTTTGCTTAAGAACCAATAATAAGACGGAACCCTCTTCCTCTTGAGGCAAATCATTCCTTTCCTAGAGAGTTCTAATTGTTAGGAAGGTTTTTCCTAACAAAGTTGGCTCTTTGCAGCTTCCACCTTCTGCTTCTGGTACTACTCTCCAGGGCCAAAAAAGACCAGGTCTAATCCTCCTCCCATATGCCAGCCCTTCAAATCATAGAAGAAAGTGATCCTGTCCTTCCTAAGTCAGCTCTTCTCCAGGATAATGGTCCTGTTCTGGCATGAACTCAAAACTTTTTACCAACCTAGTTGCCTACTGAATGCTGTCTACCTGATCAAAATCCTTTCTGGACTTAAAATGGAATTTGCTATCCACATCCAGAGAAAGAACCGTGGAGTCTGATTGCAGATCGAAACACTATTTTCTCCATTTTTTTCCTTTCTTGTGGTTTTTCCCTTTTGTTCTGATTCTTCTTTTACAACAAGACTAATGGGTAAAATGTTTAATATGATTCCACATGTATAGCCTATATGAGATTTCATGCTATTTTGGGGAGGGTGGAACTGAGAGAGAAAAAAATTGGAACTCAAAATCTTATAAAAGTGAATGTGGAAAATTATTTGAATATGTAATTGGAAAAAATAAAATTCTATTAAGGGAGGAAAATCCTTTCTAAAAATGTTGCACCCAAAATTGAGTGCAATACTGTCAGTCATAATCACTAGAGGTAATAGGGAACCACTGACATTTACTAGGTTGGGAAGAGATTATCAACAGATCTCTGATTAAGGAAAATCTACCTGAACAGATGTGTGGATCAAGTAGAGAGAGAGAAGCAAGGATGTCAATTAGAAGCTTACTGGAATAGTCCAAGAAGTGATAAAAGTCTGTACTAAGGGGCTGATCATGTGAGTGGAAAGAAGAGGATTGTGGAGTAGATGCTAAATCAATCTTATTTAACAAAAGAAAACCTCAGCTTGTACCTGCTCTGCAAAGGAAAATCAATATATTTCAAAAAGTTGTGCTGTCATTTGATCCTTATCATGAGGCCTGCCTGAACAGAAGCAGGGGAGCTGAATCTCCCCCTTCCCCCATCATGGTTAAGTGACTTGCCCAGGGTCACTCAGTTAGTAAATGTCTTAAGTGTGAATGTAAATTCAGGTCTTCCTGACTCCAGGCCCAGCACTCTATCCACATAGATAAGTAATTAGAAAATGGAGGAGTATTTTAATTGACAAAAAATCTTAGTATTATTTATTATGAAAATAGTTTCGACTTTGTGGACTCTTTGAAAGGGTCATGGATCCCTGGTCCACACCTTAAGAACTACTGATCTAAAATATATATGGAATTGATTCAAATATATAACACTGAGTACCATTCTTCAATAGATAAATGGTCAAAAGAGATGAAGTTTGTGAAAGATAAATTGCAAATTATAAATGACAAGTCCTTAAAAACAACGGACATGTAAAAAGTTAAAACAATCTTGAGGTTTCATCTCACTCCCAGCAAAGTGTCAAAGGTGAAAAAGAGAGAAAACAGTCACAGCTGGAAAGACAATGGAAAAATACTCACTAATGGTGGGCAGAGTAGTAAAGTAATCTAACCATTCTGAATGTCAATTTTCTATTTTGCAAGAAAAGTAATTAAACTGTCCCTACCTTTTGACTCAATAATCCCACTGCCGGTCATACCCCAATAAGCCCAAACAAAGAAATAAAGATCTAACATATATATCACGATATTCAGAGCAACACTTTGTGACAGCAAAGAACGGGAAAGAAAGTGAGTGTCCACTGAATGAGGAAGCACTGAAAAGCAATTTTTAAAAATGTGTTGTTACCAATGACTAATGTGAAAATATGTTTACAATGATTGTACATGTATAGCCTATATTAGATTGCATGCATCAGATCTGGGAAGGGGAAATTGTCAGGGGGGGGGCAGAATTTAGAACTCTAAAATCTTACAAAAGTGAATATTGAAAATGAAAATAAACAAAATTTTAAAAAGTGTTGTTGCTATGTGGTAAGTAATGATGAATACAAGGGATTTAGACAAATATAAGGTAAATCCAATGAACTGCTACAGAGTTATACAGAACCAAGAGAGCAATATACAGGTTAACTACAACAATGAAATTAATATATCAGAAAGAAATTAACAGAGTAATAGAAAAACCAAAGACCTAAAAAACAGAGAAAGAATTATACCTTCTCCCTCACAGTACAGAGGTAGATGTGTTACAACTAGGGTAAAATATTTCACATAGATATGTATACACACGCTATAACAATTATATGGCAATATTATAATAATATACTATAATATATAAATTATCCAACACAGAAACTTTGTTTCAACAATGATTCTACACTGGATGATTTTTGCTCAACTGGTTTACTTTCTCACAATGCAAGGTTGGTAGGGGGTGAGAGGGTAGGAATAACTATGATATAAAGTCAACCCTAGAGGACATTTGAAATAAAATATCAAAAGGAATGGACCCCCACAGACATACCACAGCCCAGGGGAAGATGCAACCTATAAGGAAGTTTACTGAGTCTATGGGGATAGCCTCTTGCAACAGCAGGAACATGAAAAAAAAATTGGAACATTGGTGCATGGAAACATGTCAAAAGATACCGTCCTTTGGGAATAGTCAAAGAATTTTTTTTTTTTACTTATTTGTTGGTGGGAAGGCAGAGGTGATTAGGTTCATTTTTTTCCATCTTATTTCATAATAAAACATTCTATGTGGCCAGATAAAAATGAACATCATAAATACAGTCGGGGAAATATTCAATTTTTAGAACATTTTCTAGGAATTCCCTAAAGAATGCTCCCAGCTATTACTAAGATACCATATACAAATTGTTAACACTGCACAGATCTGTACACGGAAATCAGCATGGTAACATGATCTCAGATGTGAATATCGAAATGAAGGATGTACACAAATCATTCCTGCCTTGAAACCAGTGGGAAATGAACTCCAAAGGCCAGATTTCCCCTCTTGTCATACGTCAGCCAAATACCACCAAGAGCAGAGGTCAGCTCCCTTCCCTGCCTCCCCATTCAGTATCACATTGAGTTTACTGGCAAATAGCCATTACCTGACATTGGAGAAAGAAGGAACTACTAGATTAATACTGCCTTGACCTTGAATTTAAACCATGATCTCTAAGTTGGGGCAGTGGATAAAGCCACAGAGGGTTAAAACTAACCTTCCAGGAGTCCATGAATGAAAGACACAAAGTATTTGCTGACAAGCACTAAAGAAAATTTCAGAGAAATGGACCTACATATGTAGCACTATTAAATATACTCCAGGTATACCCAAAAGGCAGCCAGCATAATAATTCAAGGTTATCTGTAGATGAAAAAATCATTTTGAGAGCAATACCTCAGCATTCCACATATCACAATCAAACCTCACTTTTCCCCATAAAGTAAAAATAACCCTCCCTCCACATTTTGGTAATGTACACTACAGCAAAGATTTTGAAAATAAACTGAGAAGTGAAAATATCAATAGATTGATAGTCACGGTTTCTCCTGGCAACTATAACAGCATTTTCATGGAAAGTGGTAATTTTCCTACCTCAGAAACATACTAGAATAAAACTGAATTACTGTCAACATGAGAAATACAAATTACCCAGAGAGCAGAGCAGGAATATTGCTTAAAGTTAATATGGAATCTTATAAATAAATGCACTCATGTTTAAATATGGGGATTTAGATTTCATTAGATTCAAACCTTAAATGCCTTAAAAGAAACAATTCCCTCTCCTTTTTAGCACAGAGGTACCTTAGTTTACATAAATCACATGCAATATGAAAACTGGATTTCCAAACCCAAAGGACTTAACAATTCACTTTAAAAAGGCCTGCCAATTGATTTTTCCTGTGTTTATACAATGACTTTTTTAAAAAATTAATTTTTCCTCAAACTTTTCAAAATCACACCTAGTGAATATATACTCAGCCAAAAAGTGTTGCAGGTATGGTGCAGAGTGCCAGGCCTGGAATCAGGAAGACTCATCTTGAGTTCAAATCTAGCCTTTGGATACTTACTAGCTGGGTGAACCTGGCCAAGTCACTTAAATGTTTGTCTCAATTTCCTCCTCTGTAAAATGATCTGGAGAAGGAAGTGGCAAAGCACTCCAACATCTTTGCCAAGAAAACCTCAAATGGAGTCACCAAGAGTTGGGCACACCTAAACCACAAAAAAATTGTTGCCTAAATCCATCAAACCTTGGCCTCCAAACCTTGTATGTTCTTTAGAAGAAAATGTGGTAGATAAGAGTCCTGTATTTGTAGTTGGAAGGCTTGAGTGTAAATTTCTGCTCTGCTACTTATTACCTTTGTGACCTTGGGCAAGTCACTCAAATCTCAGTAAACTTCAGTTTCCCCATCTGTAAAATAAGAAACTAGGTGACCCCGAAGTTTTCTTTCATCTCAAAAGCCAATCTACAGGAAGGCTTGAAGTGCTTGGCAGAAAGACCCAGAACTAGGGTCACTCTTCAAATAATGCCTATCATTAAAAACCAGAGAAATCCCTGAGCTTTCTTCAAACTTGTTCCCATCTACAGAACCCATAACCCAAGTCTGCAAGCTATTTGTGCCATTAGAAATCTGGGTTCATGATGATGTCAAAAGACCAAATTTTGTTTAGAAACACTAAACTAAGCACAGCAGACAGTAAATAACTTTGGCATTCTCCAAATGAGAGAAAAGGAATGGGATGGAACTGAGAATTCTTGGTCAGCAGTAGACTAGCAGGAAGAATAAAATAAAAAGGCATTAGCCCACTAAGGTAGTCTCTCTGGAAGGACGTTCTGGACAACAGGTAACTTTCTAGGGCCATTTGTGGTTGTTCAGTCGTGTCCAAATCTTTGTGGACCACAGCAGTCAATATTAGGCATGGGGTTTTCCTGGCAAAGATACTGGAGTGGTTTGCATTTCTTCTCCAGTAGTAGACTAAGACAAATGGAGGTCAAGGGACTAGCCCAGGGTCACAGAGCTAATAAGTGTCTGAGTCGAATTTGAACTCGGGTCTTCTGATTCCTCGTTCAACTCCAGCTGTAGCTTTTTGGCCTCCCTTAATCAGACATCCACCAGGTAAGAAGGTGACTATCTTCAGGGAGACAAATTCCTTTTCCTAAGAACCATAATCAGCATAAACTCATTAAAGATTCTCTTCAGTTCATGCAAAAATTCAAAGCTGAGCTCTTAATTCCCGCCAAGGAACAGACAGTAAGGGGCTGAAAGCCCCACCTCGAACTCCAAGGGAAATTTAAGGTGGCGGGGAAACGCTATTTCATCCCTTCTACCCTAAGCCCAGGGGTCACAGCAAAGTCAATCTCCACCCCGAGTTTCGGATAATTCTGAAAGCAGGGCGGACACTAGAAATAACGAAGTGATTTTTCCTTCGGGCAGATCATCTTTCTGCCCAGGAGCCCAAGTGATTTCTGCGGCGGAACCCGAAGGCCCTTCCATGCTTTCCATCCCCTCTCCCTACAGAACTCGCCTCAGCCCAATTTGTGCTTTAATTCACAGGCTTCCTGCAGCCACTCCCTTCGCCTGCTCTCCTGGAAGCTTAGCCAACGATGGAGAAAGTTCGCCGGTTGCCACGCAAGTTCATTTCCCCACGGGCGTAAGATCCCAGAAGCAGGGCTGAAAGGAGCTCACAAGCCATGCAGTCCGACAGTTTTACAGGTAAAGAAACTCCGTCCAGGGGAGTGGTGGGACTAGTTCAGTGGCACAAAAACAGTGAGGCTCAGAGGCACCATCTGAACCCAGATCGGCCGGGTGCCGAGCTTGACTTACCCTCTGGGCTCCTTCCCACGACTTTCAGTTCCCTCCCGGAGCAGCCCCCAACTTTGGCCCCCCGGCCACGATCTCTGGGGTGGATCTCCCGGGGAGGCGGTGCCGGGGGAGCCTACGCGCCTGCCTGCCTCCGTCCCACCCCAGGGACCCCAGGAGCGCAGGCGGCCTCGCGGGGCGGGCGTCCCCGGCAGGTGCGCCGCCCGGAGCGCGGGGCAGGGGCCCGGGGCTCGCCCTCGCTCGGTCCGGCTGCGCGCGGCAGGTGCCTGGGGAGGCTCCGCTCCAACGCCTCGGGCGCAGCCGCCCGGTCACTTACCATGTTGGCAGGGGCCAAGGCAGCCGCCACCTCCTTGCGGGGCTCGGCCGGCCCAACAGCCGCGCCGAGGGGGCAGAAGCGGGACGCGCCGACGGCCGCCGCCCCTGCAGGAGCCGCGGGCTGCCGAGGTGACAGGTGAAGCCTCTCAGACCATAATTGTTTCCCACAATGCCCTTAAAGTGAAAGTTAGCAAACTCCTCCCCGCGCTACCTCTGCCCTTCCTCCGCCTCCTCCCCTTACCCCTCCTCCCCCTCTAACCTCCACCTCCACACCTCTGCCCCCGCGGGCTCCTAATGCCCTGGTACCTGGGCTACCCGAAGCTGCAAGTGGGGTAAGGTGGGGGCGCACCTGTCCGCATTGGAGGGGGGGCGGAATCTTACAGGTGGGAGGAGAGAGAGAGAGCCCTCTTGGCCTCCTGGGTACCAAGGCTAGGAGGGTGGAGGGAGATCCCCTGGATCTGGGGATCAGTCACCAAGTATTTACCAAGTGCCAGGCCCTGTGCTATTTGCTGGAGTTTTAAAAAGAAAAACAGAAAGGCGGGGGACCTTGGAAAAGAACTCTAGAAGTAGGTCAGTCTTGGAGGCCTGGGACATCAGGAGGAGGAAATGAGCTGGGACCGCTAGCGAGAGTGGGGGTGGCTGTGTAATCCAGCGAAAAGGCTAAGAAATGGGGTGCAGTGTGTATTAGGGAAAGCAAATTAGTCTGTGTGGTTGGATCAAAGATTGTGTTGGGGGCGGGGAGGAGAAGTAAGGTTTAAGAAGACTGGGAAGGTAGGCAGAAGTCCGGATGTGTAGGGCCCCAAAGGCCAAACAGCATTTTAAATTTAAATAGGGGGCCCCTGGAGTTTACTGAATAGAGGGGATTACAAGGTCAGAAATTCACTTTGGCAACTGAGTGTGGGATAGACTGGAGTGGGCATGTGACTTACGGGTGTGCACCAGGGTGTGTGTAGAATTGACTTCTGGAGGGTCACACACACCTAGTCCTTTAATATTTAAGGGATATCAGTGTAGCACCATCCTAGTATCCCTGGCTCTCACGTGACCAGCGTACCTTCTCCAGGCAGTACAGTAGATGTCATCTAGGATTTCTGCTATGCTGCTTTGTTGAATGACAAACACACCACTGCTTACTCATAATAGGAGTATTACATTGAATGATTGTTTACATTTTGCTGCATGGCCCAGCTGAAAAACAGGTATCAGCTAATATGCCCCAGATTCAGTATGATGGCTTTCTCTAGAGCCCCTACCTGCGTTCATTCCCCCTGTCAGTACTTTGAAGTTAGCCTAAGTTTGAAAATCCCCAAAAAAGGCTGCTTTAGAGCAGGAGCTACCAGGCAAATGTTCCCAGTGTGTGGGTCCCGTTGAAACCCAAGTTCGGTGAAACGTAAGGATGTCTCAGGGCAGTGGTAGTGTTGTTTGTCCTTCATTCCCATAGGGGACTGTGACATCAAGGAGGTGGTGCCATGACTCGCCAGTGAATTGGATTTAAGTGAAGGAGGGCTGTGCAGTTATCTGCCTCACTACTCACTTTGCAGAAGAAATTAAGGCCCACTGAGGTTCCTTCCCTGATCCACGGTGTAACCTAGGGCAAATGATTTACGTAAGGATAATAATGCTAACTCTGTCTCCCACACAGTTGTGGTGAAGCTTTTCGGAGCTAGTAAACTCATGAACAGAAAGGCCCTTCCAAAAACACCGTGCTATGTAAACATGCAGATGTTTCATTGCTGTTACTATGTTAAAGTATGATTAATTAACACTTGCATGGGTCTTTCACAAAGACAAACAGGTCATGAAAGTGGTTTCTGAGACATTTCTGAAGTCCTCTTACATGCCTGAAGTTTACAGGAAAAATATGTAGTAAAAGGCGCGCGCACACACTCGAAAAACAGATAATCCCAGGCCTCCAAATGACCATTTAATTGGCTGCTTAGACATAGAGCTCCCTCAACCCTTGGTGACAGCTACTAAAGAGAATGAAACTATCAGATACTGCAGAGAGAAGCTTGTGAAAAAAAAGATTGGTCTCTTAAGTAATCACAAATTGTGGCGATGTTAGATGTGTCTGGCTGATCAACTGATCAACACATCTCAATTTCTGTGTTAAAAGATGGCCAAGACTTAAAGGCAGGAATACTAAAATGATCCCAGGTGCCTATGTTTATTTTTTTTTTCCCTTAGATGCTTTAAAAATCTATTAATTGTGCTAAGATTCTCAAATGAAAACCTTCTGATAAACCATGGAGTTGATAGTTCAGGGCATCCTAATGTGTGTATGTGGACTCCTAGGGCACTCTAGTGAAACCTATGCACCCCTTCCAGAAGAAGATTTGTAAATGTATAAAATACAATGCACTGGATTGCTGAGGAATGGCTGAACAAGTTGTGGTATATGAATGTAATGGAATACAGATGAAGAAACTGAGGCAAAAAGGGTTAAATGACTTGCCTAGGGTCAGAGGTTGATAGAGAACATGCCAAAGCTGAACTCTTTTGACAGCCGTGAGAACCATGGACTTTTACCTACCTACAATCATTAGGCATCAGAGTAGGGCTTTGGTGAAGGACACCAATATAAGAGTCTGCAATTTCTCTGACCTCTTTAGTTTCTCATTTTCTTATAACTTTACAGTAGATTATGTTAGAATTTTGTATCAACCTAGCACTGTCATTTATTAAGTACCTACTATGGGCCCCATGCACTCTGCTAAGCATTACAGATACAAATACAAAAGTGAAATGGGCCGCCTGACCCTCATGGAACTTAGGTTCCAACAGTGGAGTTATGTACGTATCTAAGTAGATACAGAACGTGTGTATGTGTCTACACACATATAAAATGAATTTAATGTAGTTTAGGGAAAGAAGTCAGTCATCAAGAATTTACTAAACTCTTACTATGTCAAAGTTAGGGGGACCCTGAAAGGCTTCATGAAGAAGAAATTCCACTTAAGTTGAATTTTAAAGGGAAGAAGGGGTTCCAAGGGGTGGAGGTAAGGAATGAGTTACATTCCAACCATGAGGGAGAGAGGAAGTCTTAAAAGGCTCTTTGGTTCAAAATATTTTCCTAGGTTGCAAAATTTTTCCCCACATGCTAATGTTGCCTTGGTACACAGATCTGGTACTGGCAAGAACAGTAATGCTACTGTTGCTGATTTATGTAATAACATTTCCTGCAGAAAATAAAATTATTTCCAGCTCCTAATGCATGGACTGTGTTAAATAAAGAGGCAATCTATCCAATGATATGATTGCTTCTTTCCTTGTCCCTGTGTCTCAATTCAAAGTTTCAAAGGTAGGGAAAGTCTGTTACCAGAGGTCACCGTTAGCTAGTGTTGTGCAGGGTGGTTCAATGTTCGTTTCACTGACATTTCCAGAGAGGAACAGAGTTGGGACTCAGTGTTTCGGCACCTGAGATAACATGTTGTTTTTCATGTTACCCTGAGCCTTGTGTGATTCAAGTTCAGTTCAACAAGCAAGTATGAAGTAGATAGATACTATGTATAAAGGGCTGAGTTTACAAAGACTAACATGAAACAGTTTTTTCCCTTAAGGAACTTGCCTTCAGCTTTTGGCCATGATGCGGACATACAAAAATTTGAAAATGCAAGTTAATTGGAAGGAGTGAGACCTAACAAATAGGAAGGCTCTGGAAAGGCAGAAAACAAGAATTCTGAGAGGCAGATTTCAAGCAGGTACATTTTTCAGGCATGAAGGATATCTTGTGTCAATACAAGATCTGGGGAGAGAGTGTGTGAAGGGAAGAACTATGTGTCAAGAAAGGTGGATTGAAGTCAGACTGTGAAGGTGATGCAGTCTAGGGCTGCTAGGAACCCCAAAATGCAAGGGTACAGGGTGGGAGTCTGCCTCAAAAGAATTCGACAACTCAAGCCTTCTTTCAGTCCAAGTAAGAGACGCTGGTTAGGTGGGCAAGATTCTTAGTCTGCAGTACTTGTGATGCCAATACAAGCGGGCCAGATTCTAAGAATCTGGGCAATTTAATGGTGATAAGATTGGTATTTTATACATTAAAAGTGTGAGAAGATATGGATGGGATGAAGGAGTGGCAGGTAGCCTGGGGTGGGCCAGTGGGCCAGGTACAGGCAATGAGGGCCACAATGAAAGGGCAGTTAAAAGGATTATACTGGGATGTACCCTAATTCTTCAGGGAAATGCCAGGGATTTGGCTGCTGAAATTTGTGGGGAAGTTCAAGGGCTTTTCCTTTCTAGGGGTTCAGATCCCATCCCCATCAGAGGGTCTTACATACTAAGTTGAAGAGTTTATATTTTATCCTAGAGACAATAAACAAGAAGCCACTAAAACAGTTTTAGGGGAATGATGGCCAAACCTTAGGGCGATTATTTTGGCAGCTATATTGAGGGTGGATTGAAAGGGAGGATACTGTTACAAGTAGGAGGCACTATCTGGCAAGGTTTGATGAGTAAATGGATGAAAAGAGGCCCTTATCTTCTGGCCCCCTACTTTACAAAGGTGGGCAGATTAAATTCTCTCCAGACCACAACTCTGCCCCCATATTGGGAAGAGCTACTCCTTGGTCAACACCCTCACTCCACAAGATATACACAGAAAGAATGAAGAAGGACAGATAGCATGGCTCTCCAGCACACCTTCTTCTTACCAGACCACACTACCAACTTCAGGGACGTTAAGACTTGGAGCCGTTTAAATTCAGCTAAGGGGAGAATTATCAAATGTTAGGAAGCAAAAATAAAATTCTTTCACAATTATAATTCAAAACCTCCAAGTTAAGCTAAAACCCTAGATATTTTAGCTTGAGTTCCAAACATCTGTCTTATTTAAAACTGTGTATTACAAGCTATTTACTAGCTCCTTTCATTTAAGTCCCTCTGTGTGCAAGTAATAATCTAGACACGAATCACAAAGCATATATGACAGGTCATGGTTGTATATAAAAAATGTTGGGAAGCTGAAACCACTTAAAGATATAGAGAAATTTGAAAGTAAATCTCTGCCCTCTGAAGGTGGGAAAAAGAGGGAAATTTAACTTTGACTTTTTGCAGACCTTAAGAAGCAACAATAGTCAACATCTTCAGTCCATTCCAGCTGTGAAAATAAGACATTTTTTAAATAAGTGGAGACTGTGATCACTTGATTCAATCCTACAAAACCCAGAATTTACTCTGACTATGCACTGCAAAAGGCCCGCAGGGCCTTCTCTTTGTAAGACCACCCTCTCTGAAACTGTAAAATCCTCTCACACTCAGCTTACCTTGGGGTCAGTATCCTCTTGGTCTGTGCCTACACTCCTGCTGAGACTCCCAGCAGAAGAAGAAAACAACACTATTATCATTCCCAGAATTCATAGTTAGGTTTAAGAGCCATTCCCTGCCCACAGGGAAATCAGTTTGAATACCCAGTTAAAACTGGAAATGGGGAAACCAGTTAGGCAACTATTATAATAGTTCAGAAGAAAAGAAGGCCTGACTTAGGGTGGCAGTCCTTTAAGGGGGGGGAGAAGGGGAAGAGATTGAGAGATATAGAAGTACAATCACCAGGAATTGGCAACCGATTTAATATGAGGAGTCCGTACGAGATTCACTAGGATGATGTCAGTGTCCTCAAAAGAAATAAGGAAATTTGTTAAAGTGATTAAAATGCCCTTTGACCCAGAGATTCCACTATGAGACTTACACCTCAAAGGGCACTGATAAGAAAAAAGTCCTATTTATGCTTTTAAACGAATATTTACAATATTTACACATTATAGTTTGTTAATAACAAAGAATGGGGGTGGATGCCTGAGGAGGGGATCAGATGTCCATTGATTGGGGGAGGGCCAAGCAAACTGTGGTACATGAATGAATGTAATGAAATATTACTGTGCTGCAAGAAATAACAAACATGATAAATATGGAGAAGCATGAAGAGACCAAGATGAACTCCGGTAGGGAAGGAAACAGAACCAAGAAAACAATATAGATAATGATTAAAATGGAAAGAACAAGAACCACAAAAAAATTCAAAATGAATGATAAAAGATTACGAATAAGCAAGACCCCAAAGAAAAGATATGAGAAGAGAGTCTTACATAAAAAGAGGATCATGAGTGTTGAACATTAAATATTTTATTTTATTCTGCTGTATTAGTTTTGCTTTGTTTTTCTTCCTTTTTTCTTTCTTTTTCTTTAAAAAAATTTGTTTTATGGGCTGGCTTTCTCAGAGGTGAAGTTACTGGGAGAAATTCTGGTGATTTAAAAAAATAGTAAAATTTTTTAAAAAAAGAAATAAGGTGATTCGGGTAAAAGATGGAGTTAGAGGAAAAGCTAAGTTGTTCCATTGGGGAATGTTAAGTTTGACATGCAGACTTCAGGTTGAGCTGTCCAGTAATCACTTAAGAATGAGAGTCTAATTTTTAGAAGAGAGACTGAGGTTGGCTTTAGCTGCAGAGAGGTGATCACTGAACTCATGGATCAGATGAGGTCACAAAAAGAATCAAGAGAGGAAAGTTCCTACCTTCTTTCTATTCCACCACATTGCCAGATAGTCTTTTGGGGAAAAGATAAATCTAACCAGGATCAGAGACACTGGGAAGACTTACTTTAAGTATCTGGGGGACTGTCAAATATATAACAGAAGTTGGACTCTTCTACTGAGCCCTAGAAAAGAGAACCATGAATAGAAGTGACAAAAAAAAAATCAGCCATTAAATCATGATAATAATAGTATTTCTAATGCCCATTAAAATTTACATAGTGTAACATGTATTACCTCTTTTTATGACAGTCTTATGGAGTAGGTGCTATTCTTATCCCTGTTTTACAGATGAGAAAACTGAGGCACAGAAAGGTTAATGCAGAAGCCTAACAACTAAAGCTAGCCAAAATCAAGAGGTGTTGATTTGGAAGATAGTAACTTCCGGGTGAACTTTAAGCAAAAGTGAACTGGTCCCTTAAGGAGAATAGGGATGTTATAGAAGGGATTCTTATTCAGATATGAGTTGGACCAGATGTCCTCTCATAATCTGTCCAGCTCTGAGATTCTGTGAGGAACAGGGAGTAAACAGTCAAAAGCTAGGAAGACATCAAGTGACTTGCCCAAGGTTACAAAGTGGATAGCACAGCTAGGGCCCAAACAGGGTCTTCTGACTCAGGGCTTTCCACCATACTCTTTCCAGGCTATTACTAGTTACCTTATCAGAATGCATGACCCATAGTACACATTCCTAAAGATCTCACACTATTAGACAGTCTAATAGAAAGAAATCTGGACCAGCTTCAGGATATCTGTGAGTGCTCAGCACAGTATTTGGCATATAATGAGCTCTTAATAAATGCTTGTTTCCTGCTAAGTGACTAAAGACACGGGTTTTAGTCTCAGTGATGCGCTTAACTATCCAAGTGAGTTTGGTCATGTTGCTTTACCCCTCTAAGTGAGGATTAGATGATTTAAACATTTCTTCCAGCTTCAAAATTTTGTACTTATTTGGCATTCAATCATTTCTTGCCTGAAGACATCTCATACATTATTTATATTTTCATATTTGTCCTGTCTTGTTCTCTCACTCCTCCCCCAACTAGATTGTAAGTTTCTGGAAGGCGGTTACCAATATTTATTGAATAGTGCCTGAAATTTCAACAATATTTTCTTCTACTAATATTTAATTATACCGTGGCAGCTTGTTGGAGTCAGAAGTGGGAGTCAGAAGACCTGAGTTCAAATCCTGGGTTTATTCCTCACTTCGTTTGTGACTTGGGGCTCAGTTAGCTTTTCTGTGTCTTAGTTTCTTCATCTGTAAAATGAATGAGGTGAATGAGGTCATTCTCTAGGTTCCTTCCACAAGATTAAAACCTATGCCTAATACATTAAGCTTTATTAACTATTTTTACCTTTCCATGAATTAGTTTATAAGGCCCTTGCCAACAAGATGACTAGTGAGTGGAGGAAAGCAAAGATCATGAGGGCACAGAATAGTCACAAGAAGTAGCAGAGAAAAGGACATATGAAAAAGAAGTACTCCTAAGAAAACATTTTTCTCTTTTATGATTTTGTCTAATGGGTGCCTTGTCCTCAACAATACTCTGTCTAGAGGTGTGGATGCAGGTGATCAATCCCAGACTAAAAGCACATACACTCTTAGAACCTGCAAAATAATATTTGCAGCAACTATGAGTTTTAAGAAACCTAAGACATAAGAGATATCTTGTACCTTTCCTGTATAAGGTTTCATAAATAATTCCTGATTAAATTCTAGAAATTTCCAAGGACCCAACAGAGTAGCCAAACTGAAGCAGCTACATCAAAATTTTAATAAACTCAGTAGGATTTGGGAACTGAAACAGTCATTGGAAGCTAACTCCTTTATTATTGTTTCTCTCATAAACCTAAAGCCTTGTCTGGTGCTCTAGAGCCAAATATATCCCTTATCTTAACTCCATATTTTGTTTCCCTGAGCCTGTGGGAGAGAGTGCACCCATAGGTACTACCAGTTTTCGCTCAGTGAAGTGTTCTGATATTTGGCTGACCCAAGTCTAGTTTTGTTCCTTAGTCCATTTTACAGAAATGTCACCAGAGTAGAGAGGGAGCTATCATATAGTAAAGTCAAGGGTGGTGGGGCTGAGGGCATGAGAGCCATAAGGGAAGAATAAACGATGGAGGCAATAAGGAAACCCAAGGCTTCCCATTCTCTTGAAAGAGAAGTGGAAGTACTTCCCAGAAATGAGGGAAAGGACCAATGAAGAGAACTGCAGATCTGAAGCCTCCACCATGTGATGCCATTTCTTCTCATGACGTGAGATTGCTCATGATTTCCTGTCAATGTCACAACCAGTCAGCAATCTTTCTAGCAGTTTTCTATAATTCCTTTCGTTACAGAAAGGTTCTGTGAATTTTGGTAAACCATGTAAACTGTGCAGGGCAGCGAGGTGGCACAGGGGATAGAGCACTGAGCTTGGAATCTGGAAGACTCATCTTCCTGGGTTCAAATCCAGCCTCAGACACTTACCACATAACCCTGTTGTCTTCAGTTCCTCCTCCATAAAATGAGCTAGAGAAGGAAGTGGCAATCTGTCCTAGTATCTTTGCCAAGAAAACCCCAAATGGTGTCATGAAGAGTCAGACAACTGAACAATGTAAACTGCCTCTTGCTTCCATCCCAGCCCTAACTCTGCTTCCCACCCATAACTTCAGTATTTTGGAAAACTTTTACTTCAAAAAAAAAAAAAAAAACCCCACAATGGCACTTTTCACTCCCTGTGGAAAAAGCATAGGCAAGAGACTATCTAGTGGTTCCTTAAATAGTATCACTTTTGAGTAAGAATATTAACTTATATCCTGTAACAGTAAATACTTCATAAAATAGACTTCATATAAATAGGTTTGTATATTTCTGGGCAAGGAACTAAACCTCTGCATCTTATAAGCATTAACTCTTACAGATAAATATAGAGATACATAGATATAGATAAATGGATAGATACTATTATATATTGTGCTATAATACATACACATACCTATAAATATGATGCCGACTTCTACTGAAATAAAAATCACAAAATCTAGAATTTTGATTTTTACTAAAGTCACACATAGCCTGTTTTGAGGACTTAAAAAATGTTACACAAAATGTCCATAACATTATCCATAATTAGTTGAAAAGAGAGAGGCATCATGATATAATACAGAGGTTCTTGATCTTTTTTGGGTCGTAGGTCCCTCTCTCAAGTTTATGAAACCTATGTACCCCTTTTCACAATTAAAAAATTCATAACTGAAAAAAATGCTGCATTCAGTTATAGGTTAGTGGAGATAAAGATGCAATTGTCCCCCATCCAGAAAAAATACCATGGGGTATAAAGGATAAAGCCAATCCAAAAGTCATGGAATCCTGGGTTCAAGTCCCACTGCTGATACATATCAACTGTGTGACCCAGGAGCAAGAAACCAAAACTCTCAGTTCTCCCAACAAATTTCTAAGGCAGAACAGGTACAGAGTTAATCCAGCTCTGCCCAATACATCCCCTGGATGCCTCAACTTGTTAGTGAGAACTTTCGATATCTTGAGCCCCAATCTCTTTCCTGTCCTACAGTCCTGTATCATTAACTGCCCATTACACATTCCATATTGGATAATCAACTTAAACTCAACATGCCCAAAATAGAACTCATCTTTCCCCCAAACCCAAACATCTTCTGAGTGTCCGTATTTCTGCCAGGAATACCCCTTTTCCTGATGCCCTCTCCCCAGCTACTAATGCCTTCCCCCCACAAATCACCTTCTGTTATCTATACCATATGAGCATATTGCCTCGCTCAACTAGACAGGATAGGGACTATTTCACTTTGTGTTCCCAGGGTCTAACACAGTGTCTAGCTCATGAAAGTAAGTCCTTAAAAAAGCTTGATGATTGGCTGAATAAGTCACGAAGATGGGAAAGTATGAGTTCAGAGAATGGCCAGTCATCGCTATCAACTATAACATGTTGTGCCATATTATGAAACACTTTGACTTCTGGGTGAAGGAGTCTGTCTCTGTTTCATTCCATAAGCCAGTAGTTCTCCAGGTATGGTCCAGGGATTCTGCAAGATCAAACTCTTTTCATAATAATATTAAGGTGCTAAATTTTCTAATATGGTAAATGTTAAACAAAAACTCTTTGGAAGGGGAAAGACTTCAATACTTTTTAAGAATGTGCTGGGGTCCTAAGACCCAAAAGTTTGAGAACCACTGCTGAAGGTAATTAGGAGCTATTGAGGGTTTTTGAGTAAGAAATAAACAGGAGCAAGAGCTAAAATAACTCAGCGCTTAATAAGGTAGGGATTTGGCTTCATCCTCAGAGTACTGGGGGGGAGAGGGGAAGGGGAGGATGGTGGAGAGAAAATCATCAGTCTAGAGCTCCAAGGCACCTTAGAGATCATCTACCTCAATCCACTCATTTTACAGAGGAGGAAGAATTGGGATAGACTGTAGATAGGGATAGAAGTATAACAATATCAGGGCTGCCATTTCTCTGATTTCAGGGTCTCAAAAAGTTGATGCTTCAGCACCCACACCCTCCCCACACACACAACCCTCCTTATCCTGTATTAAAGACCAAAATCTAAGAGAGGGAAGTCATTTGTGGTTTAGACTAATGTGGCTTAGTTTATCACTCCTTCCCTTTTCTTGGAGCAGGCCTTGACTAGGAGAATAGGGGAGAGAGGAGAATATTAAGTCATGAGGGGGTCCCAAGTTATAAAAGAAATGGTGGAAGAAACTGTTTTCCAGTTTTGCCTGGGACTATTCCTGATTGCCTTGTGCCACTGATGACTTTTCCCCCCACAAACTTTTCGTTAATGAAATTCAAACTATAACGATAATAATAGAATACATTTTTGGCAACACAGGTCTACTAATGAGAAGAAAGAACTGTTTTGGGGGCAGGGGTAATGTTTTTATCATTTTACTGGAATTCAAAGTTAGTCTTTCATCACAATCAATTTCGATTTTGTAATAATAAAAATAAAATAATACATAAATGAAAATAATAAGATTTTACATTTCACTTTTGAAAAGATCTTTTCATACAAAGAGCAGTGCCAAATAATTATATCAATCCGTGAGTATATGATTTTAATTGAGCCTAAAGGCTAATAGTCTTAAACCAATCTGCTCTCTCTGACACACTTCTTCAGCTACTACCAAACATGAGTTCATGAATTCACCATCAGTAAATAGCTTTCTTTGCTTGGCTAACAAATGAGCTGCTCAGAAACTTATTTTGGTTGCAGCCTCATTTTCGTTTTTTATTTTTGTCAAGAAATCCTGCCGTGATGAGATACTGTTTCACATTTTCTAATTCTTCTAACTGTTGCTTTCATGTGAGCTAAGAATATTGTGATGAGTGCTTAGTCTGGTAATGTTTATGCATATTGTATTCATTTAGCAAAGATACGGTGTCATTTTGTAGTGAACACAGTGTTTTGCCACCTAATTAGATAACAAAATAATTCATACTCCACTGTTCCTTAAGAGTGTGACACCTGAAGCCTACCTTTCTTTTCTTGTTTTGACATGATGGATACGCACTTTTTATGTTTCTCTTAACTATTTTAAACTTCAAAGTGTCTTTGCTGTTCCAGTCTTTTTATCAGGAATGCATGGAAGTCCTCTTTCATTAAAGGTCTAGTTTTTTCCTTGTACCATTATACTCAGTCTTGTTGGATAAGTTATTCTTGACTGTAAGCCCATATTCTCTGCCTTCTGGAATATCATATTCCAAGTAATCTGCTCTTCTACAATGATAACTACTAAATCAGGTGTGATCCTGACTATAAGGTTTTTGGTACTTAAATTCTTTCTGGCTGCTTGCAGGATTTTTTTTCTTTAACCTGGAAGTTCTAGATTTCAACTATGACATTCTGGGGAGATTATTATGAGATTTCTTTCAGTGGATTCTTTCTGTATCTGCTTTGCCCTCTAGTTCTAAGATATCTGGGCAGTTTTCTTAGAAGATTTCTTGAAATATAAGGTCTAGACTTTTATCCTTTTTTTTTGGTCATGGTGTTTATGAAGTGCAATGATTGTTTATTTTTTCTCCTTGATCCATTTTGCAGATCAGTTTTTTGCTGAGACAACTTAAGACTCCCTGCTATTTTTCCCAGCCTTTTGACTTTGTCTTAATTTCTTGTTGTCTCAAGGCATCGTTGGCTTCTGTTTGCTCCATTCTAATTTAGCTCTTCTGCCAAGCTGTAAATTTCCCTTCTAATTCTTTCTTCTATAGCTCTAATTTTTTTTTTAAATTTTTTCCTCAAACACTCTAATTTATTTATAAAAAACATTTTTAACTCTTTTAAACTTTTGGAATAATCTTCCTTTTCTGGGTTTATATCTTTCTGGCTTTCCTTTCATCATAATAGCTCTTTATCATGGATTTTTGTTTGGGTTTTTTTGCTTACTCTTTCAATCTCATTCCTGATTGTGGACTTTATGTCAGGGCTGAGCTCTGTGACACTTCAAGTGGAAAGGTCTGGGCTGGTTCTGTTGCTACTTACTTGGAGTAGAAAGCATTCTTATACCAGGATCTCAGGGGCAGACTAGGGACCTGCATAGTTTCAGTTCTCCCTCAAATAGTCTGATGCAAAACAAAGTCTGACTGCTAACCTCCCTCATCTGAGTTCTACAAGTTCCTGATCTAGGTTTTGATCAGGGCAGTAACAGAATGTTGCTAGACTCAGATCCTATCAGCCAGCTAGGAAGTTTTGCTGATTGGGCATGACAGAACTACAGGCTCTTCTTTGTTCTGGTTTTCCTGCCCTAGTGACTCTTCCTGAGGCTGGGCTATACGCTGGAAGTGAGACTCTGCTCTGTTCCTGGGGTGTGAACTGAAGTGCTCCTTTCACAGAACACAGTTCAGGGCCTCCTTATTTAGAATGCCACCCCTAAGTAAGAATAGGTCCTTATCTCAGTCTGACCTAGATCAGTGACCAAGAACTAATGTGGGCACAAAGTTGTTGGCATCTAAGTCGCAGAACCTCAGTATGGGCCTGACGATGGGCCACAATGGGTTTGGGATCTCCTGGTGTTTGGTGTCTTCTTAACTGCTAGAATGCTCTGCACACCAGCTTGTTCCTGCCTAGACTGAGTCTTCAGTACCAGGACATCTCTCTGGCTGTCTTCCTATGCAGACATGAGCCAGAGAAAGGATTCACTGTGACTTTTTCTGTATTTCTTCATCAGGATTTGGACTAGCACATTTTCTAGGTCTATCTGAAAGAGTAGCTCTGTTTACTCCACTATCTTGGCTCCACCTCTCTACTTATTACTTTAGATGGGTACATTACTCCCTTACTAATTAAAGCCTTTGAATAGTATTGAAAACTATTTCCAAGTATTAACAATTTTTACCTTGTTGAGATTTCAAGGACAATAAGTGAGATGGCTGTGGTCCTAGTCTCCAGAGTAGTCTAGGGCCTTTTCCACCAGGGAGGGAAAGAATTCTTACAGACAGAGCAACTACACTGTTAAGTTGGTGGCTAAAATATAATCACCTAAGCACCCTTTGGTGAAATCACTAAAAAGAAAAACTTTCCAGCGAAGGAGGCTTTTATCCTTGCCTCAGATGCAGTGAGATTCCAAGACCTCCTTATCCCGATATAATGGAAGCAAATTAATAATATTAGGGCAGATATTGGATAGAGCACTGGGCTTAGAATCAGGAAGACTCATCCTCACGAGTTCAAATCTAGCCTCAGACACTTATTTGTGTGTGATCCTGGGCAATTTACTTCACCCTGTTTGCCTCAGTTTCCTCATCTGTAAAATGAACTGGAGAAGGAAATGGCAAACCACTTCAGTGTCTTTGTCAAGAAAATCCAAATGGGGTCACAAAGAGTCAGATATGACTAAAAAGATGACTGAATTCATGACTGAATTAATAGTATTAAAAGTTTACTGTACTACACTTCAACTGTCTTTGAGAAGGGAAATGAAAGGCTGGTAATTGGAATGGCTTTAGATGAGTGCGTAAAACCAACCCAACAGGTTGCTGAAGTCTTCATGCTGGTCTCACTGGTTGGCAGAGCTGGGTCTCCTGGCTTCATTAAATAAGAATTCGCAGCAAGTTGTAAAGAAAAAATGTCTTTCAGATCAAGGATTCTTAAACAAACAACAACAAAAAAAGACAAAAAACTAACAATAATAAAGGTCTGGTCATAAGTTGACTAGAAACTAGAGATAAGTCCAGTCTGGCAGGAGTGGCCCTTTGCTGAATATCTTTTAGAGGATGGTATAAACAAAAACTGCCGATGATTATCTACATTTCACCAAAAAACAGGGGGAAGAAACAATGGCATTTACCATTTACCTTACCCTACACAGGCTATCAGTTCTGTTGACAATGAGAAAATGTGGTTGTGCTTGAAAAGTAACAATCTCTGTCTGGTCTGGGATATAAGTGGTTTTGAGGACTGCTCCACTAGCAAAAACATGGTGCATTCCTGTTGCTAGAGCCCTAGTTTTTCAACTTAGGAAATGTCAGGAGAATACTCAAGAAAGCTGAAAGTGGAAATACAGCACGACAAAGGCAAGGACCAGTTTCTGGGGGGCTTATCCTTGGAACTCCACCTTCCAGCCTCATTTGAAGATGCATGCTCACTATCAGGCTAGCTCTAAGTCGCACAACGCCTCCACGTCTTCCCATTTCTTTTCACACTGTCCTCTGATCTGCTGTACTTTTGTTGTAGTTGTTTTTAACTTCACCTCCTAGACTGGCTTCCCCATTCACCTCCTCCTTTCTTGCAACGAATCATTCCATCTTCCAACAGTCCAATCTGATCACTACCGCCATTCTTCCAGTAATTCACACTGCTCAAAATCATGCATTCGAAAAGTTCCCCTTCTGCCCTTCCTGCTGCTAGCTGTTATCCCATACCAGCTTATCTCCCTGACCATTCTGCTAAGTTCCATGATTCCTCACACACCTTGTCCAAGCTGTGATGAATAGCACTTTCGTAGCTTTTTACCTGCTGGCACCTTGCAGCTCAGAATGGAACCTTGAAAATTCTTTCCCACTTTAGTCATGTGTGTGTGTGTGTGTGTGTGTGTGCGTGTTTGTGTGTGTATGTGTGTGTGTTTAAGATCCTTTAAGCTAGCGGCAAAGATTCAGGACCTTGAATGGGAGCCAACTGTCTGCCCCTAAAGAGCAAACAAGCTACATTTAGAAGAGCCCCTGGAGCAGGTTCAGAGAAATCCTAGGACAGTTACTTGCTAAGAAAATGAGCAGAGGACCTGACTGGTAACAGGAGGGACTCCTGAGGACAGTTACTTGCTAAGAAAATGAGCAGAGGACCTGACTGGTAACAGGAGGGACTCCTGAGGAGCTATCAGTCTCTCAGGGAAAACCTGAACCACACCACGTTGAGTATATTAGTCAACAGTGCCAAGGAAGAAGAACCAAAACAAAGCATATGAACACCTTCAGACCTCTGGCTTATGTGTTATTGTCCTGTGGAGGTTCTGAGTCTTTACTGTGACCCTGATTCATGCACTAGACCTAGCGCTGAGATGGCCCTTAGTAGCCAGCTACTGCAACCCCCTCATTTTATAGATGACAAAACTGAGACCTGGAGAGATTAAATGACCTGCTAAAGTCACACCAACAGTGAGCATCATGGCGGGGTGGGGACACAGAGGAGCTAACTCCAGGCAATGCTTTTTGCCACTGCACTTTACAACATTTTTGTTGTTGTTCAGTCACTCAGTTGTGTCCAACTCTTCATGACCCAAGTTGGGGTTTTCTAGGCAGAGATACTGGAGTGGCTTGCCATTTCCTTCCTCCAGCTCGTTTTACAGATGAGGAAAGTGAATCAAACAGGGTTAAGTGACTTGTCCATGGTCACATATCTAGTAAGTATCTCAGGCCAGATCTGAACTCAGGTCCTTCTGATACCACATCCTGCACTCTTAGCCACTGAGTCACCTAGCTCAGTACAATACTTATAAGGCATCAAGAGCAAAACTTTCTAGAACTAAAAGTGAGCATTTGTAAGTAGCGGCCAAATGAATTTCATCTTGCCAGAATCCAATGAGATAACACAGAAAGCACTTTGCAAATCTTGCCAGGATTGTACTCAAAGTCCACGGTAGAACCTGACAGAAAATGCATCCCACTCGCCTTGGAGGGTTCTTGGCCATCTCTACTTCACAATGAAACATCAAAGATAAACGTGAGGGAGGTGTTATTATCCCCATTTTACAGATGAGGAAACTGAGAAAGGGAAAGAAACTTACCCAGGAGTTGCACAGCTAGTCACTGTCTGTGGCAGGATTCAAACTTAGGTCTTGATTGTAGAGTCTGGACAATGTCATTGCCAGGAGGTTGGGCACTTGGTGATGGATTCTTTCATCTTGGCAGTGCGTTAAATAAAGAAAAAAATAAAATGGTTCTCAGTCCCACAGGGCCTCATTCTGATTCTGCAGTGAGCGGAAAAGGGTATAGAGGCTACTAAGAATTACAGTTTTTTGTGCTATCTATGAATAATAACTTAATCATTGTTAAAACAGTAGTACATGGAGTGGTGAACGTAGAGTAAGGAAGACCTGGGTTCTCATCTCACCTCTGACACATACCAAATCACTTAACTTCTCAGCCTCAGTTTCCTCATCTGCAGAAAATAAGAAAACTGCCTACCACATTGGTTGGTTGTAAGGTTCAAATGAGATCATACATGTAAAGTACTTTAAAACACACACCAGCCAGTATAAGTATTATTACTCTAAATGTGAGAGCCTTGCTCAGTAACCACAAAGTCTACAAAGTATTGGACAAATTGAATCACATCAATATATATGTTCTCATTTTAAATGAAACCAGGAGATATAAGTAATTTGTAGCTAAATGGAAGGATAGCTCACAGATTCTCCTTAGAAAAGTAAATAAAGGAATTGGTTTCATTTTGTGGCTGAAGGCAAGACGAAATATTTCACAGGATATCTGGTCATTCTCCTTTGCAGTACGAAAGATAGGCCTAAGTGAAAATTCAAACCAAAAACAATGGGGGTCTAGATACTAATATCCATTGCAGAGAATGAGAAGGTAGAGAAAATTCTACAAAGGGTTCAATAATACCTTCCAAATTAAATCAGCATATACTTTGATGGTCAGTGATTTTAATGCATGGGTAAGAGAGCAAAAAAATCTGATGGAAAAGATGACTCTGGATAAAGAAAAAGAAGAGGCCTGTGGCTTATAGACTAGAGAGAAACTTCAACTTCATGAATACTTTTTTTTTTCAGTCTTCAAAGATGACAAGCACTGAATCACATCACAAAAAAAAAAAAATGAAGTTAATTCTAATTTATGAATGACGTAAGAAAAGAACAGGTTACTGATGTGGAAGGCATTTCTAAATCCACTGCCTCTGTACAACCAGACCACCAACTTGTTACAGCAAAGATCAAAAGAGAAAAACAAATTAAAAGATAACTCATGCAATCAAAAGAGTGCTAATCTGACCTACTTAAACAAGTTATTGTTGGCAAGAAGGAGGAAGTAGATGAAGGAAGAGATATTGGCTAATATAAAGATATCAAAATAATAAGTCACCTTGACCCATGAACATTTGTTCTCCTTGCCAGGTATAGAAATATGGCAGTCATAAGGGAGGGTGATGGAAGAATGCAAGTAGTATTGCCTCATAAAATGATGACAAGTGGTTTAGGAAAACAAGCCTACAGCAAGCTCTATGTGCCATCTAACCAAACCAAATCATGTGATCACTGTCATATCAATCCACTTTCTTGGGCCTCAGTTTATTCATCTGTAAAATTAGATTGGACTATGTATCCTCTAAAGGCCCCTTCCAGCTCTAAATATATGGTCCCAAGAAATTTAAGAATGAAACTAAGAAGAATACAAGAAAAAAATGAAAAGAAATGTCAAGATTTCTATAACAAACTATCTTTTCCAGCAATGAAAGTGGAACTTCCAGATTTGGTCTCTAATATCATATATTCAATGTGTTATATGAAGAAGTAGAAATAGTACTAATGAAATAAAAAATGGGATCCCCTAGATCAGACTCAGTGTACTCAGTGACTAAATTCTGAGGACACTGAAGGGTTGATTCTATGGAGGGGAAAGTACCCTATGATATTCCAATACATATATTGTGGTTAGAGCCTGCAGATGGACAAAGAATGGGTCCCAGAACTGAATAGGAAGCATCAATTAAGCTGGATTGCATTATGGAAACAGCATAGAGCTTTTGGTGACTAAGTTTCTCCCTGAAGCCAAGTCCCATCCTTTCAATACTCGCTGATTGGCTGACTGATCAATTAAATATTCTTCAAGCAATATTATAGGGCTTTGAACTACATAATACTGCAGTCTCTAAGGAATCAAATTTGTGAGTCACTCAAAAAGAACTGGAGATTCACACAGTAAGCAACCCATTACCAACAACTAAACTGTAAGGACAAAAGAATCAGGTACCAAGGAAAAGGAGGTGGGCCAGTTATGTAAACAAGAAAGAGAGGTAACAGACAGACAGTTCACCTGCTCCACAGGTAATAATGTCAAGAGATCTAGAGGAAGACAGCCTATAGAATGGCTGAGGGGAGAACAAAGAGTCCCACAGCATGAGAAGAAATGGATGAGTTTGTATTGTCATGACTGATGAGAGTACCCAAATCAGCGAAATGAGAAATTCATCAAAATATTTGTGCTAAAAAAAAAATTTAAGTGTCCCTCAACAACCCCTTCATACTGCTAAGACTGCCCTGCCTAGTACAAGGCCTACATTTGTTTTGAAGAAAAAAGTTGGAAGGGAGAATGGGAAAGAGGAAAATTAATTACATAAGTAGTTGTGTCTATGTAGACCTGCCATGAGTGTCACATATGAGTCTTATGGAGCTAATTCTATATGTGAGTTTTAAGCAAGAGTCACTCTAAAGAAAATCAATTAATCAATAATCAATAAACATTTATTAAGCACCCACTATGTGGCAGCTACTGTGCTAAGGCTCTCTCTTAAATACCAGGGCACGCCCCTTTTCTAATTATGTTCAAATATGCCCTATTAAAAACATGGCGAAAATACACAGCAAGCTAGTATGCCGTGTGGGGTGGTACAATAGCCTATCGTTAGCAAGTTTTGTGGCTACATAGTTTAAATTCAGTGGTAGTGAAATCACACTCTCCTTTCATGTGAAACTCAAGTAAGTATATTTTGGGGGATAAGAACTGAGCAATAATAATGAACTAGATGCTAGAGCGATACCTATAATTAGATCATCTCAAAGTACTTTAATACTTTAACTTCATTATTGGTCATTTTTCAATCTTTCATGACTCTCTGTGACCCCTTTTTTTTGGGGGGGGGGGGTTTCTTGGCAGATAGACTGGAGTGATTTGCCATTTCCATCTCCAAGTCATTTTACAGACGAGGAGCTGAGGCAAGCAGGATCACACACACCAGCAGGTGTCTGAGGCCAGATCTGATCTCAGGAAGATGAGTGTTCCTGACTCCAGCCCTGGTGCTCCATCCACTGTGCTTCTCAGCTGCCCACCGTTGCCCTCATATATCCACTGATTCACAGTCCTCCTATTAAGTCTGGTGTTCACGAGACTCAACAAGTTAATCTTTCTCCATACCTTAGCCCCTGACTCTGCTTAAAGAGATGGATTTTTCCTTCATTTTTAAAGTCTAAGTGCAAATATGTTGGTATTATAAATATCTAGTTATGTTCTTGTTATTTTTTTCCATTATGAGGCAACATTTGAAAAAGAATATTGTTAGGTATGCATTCTTGGCAATTAATCTTATCTTTAAAAGAAATTATCTGCCATCTTTATACTTTAAGAAGATTACTGATTGCATAGTTGTCAAGGATTTATAGAGCAATGGAATTTTCCACCCTTCCCTTGATCCACTTTTCTAAACCACTTTCTATTGATCTGTGCATGCTGCATCTCACTCCTTGGTCATACTTCCCATCAGGTCTTTCCTCCAAACTTTACCTCCCTAAGCTTTGCTCCATTCTTTGCATTCTCGTGTCTGTTTCAATGTTTTATACACTTTTTCCAAATTGACGACATTGAAAGTCAGTGCCACACGAGCTCTAAGGGGTTCATTTCATTAAGACGCTACAGAGCCCTGGATGGTCTAAGGTTCCACGTTAGCTCCCTGAGGACAATTAATAACCAGATGAATGTCGGAGAGGGAAGACTCCAAACATGACTATCAGAAATGCAGCTGATGTGAATTAGTCACTAACCTGTGCATACCCTTTTGACCCAGGGGACCTAAGGAGCTTCAAGGAGGTAAATGAAGGAACATCCTATATTTAAAATAATGACAGGGGTTCCCAAAAGTCTTTGTGCCATTTTATAAGACACCCTACATTTATGGTAATCCCCTTATCATAATCCCCCCTCGCCAAAAAAGAAAAAAAAAAAAGGAAACACAATTGGCACTTGTTTATTGGGGAACTGCTGATTAAATTGAAATATACAAACATAATGGAATATTACATCATAAGAAACAATGGATACATGTGTAAGGACTTTGGAGAACCATGAGACGAGTTTCATGAAGGGATGCAGAATGAAGAAAGCAGAACCAAGAGAACAAAAGACAGAATGACTGTGATAATATAAACAACGCTAAAGAGCAACCAAACTTTGATAAATTATATTAAATAGCCTTGGCCCCAGAAAACTGACCTTTTCCTCAGTAGAAAGGTGGAGGACTATGGAAGTGGAACGTGTGGCATGCTCTATCAGATGGGATCATTGCGTCAGTGGGTTCTTTGTTACCAGGGAAGGTTCAATGGTAGGGGGTGGTGGAAGGATCGTGGGAAGGGAAATAAGCATCTATATAGTACCTACTATATGCCGTGCAGTGTGTAAATGCTTTTACACATGTTACCTAATGTACGACCACCCTGTAAGGTAGGTGCTGTTATCCCCATTTTACAGCTGAGGAAACTGAGGTGAACAGGTGAAGTGGCTTGCCTTGGCTCATACAGTAGTGTGTCTGAGGCCAGATTTGAATTCAGGACATTCTGCCTGCAGGCCTCAGATTCTATCTACTGTGCCACCAGCTACCTGAAGCAAACGGATACGTTGCCAGTGGAGCTATGAATTGGTCCAACCATTCTGGAAAACAATTTGGAATTATAATAAAGTCAGTACTATCTGTACATACTCTTTTTATCCTAAGATATCTATACAAAGCATAAACCCTAAGAGTTCAAAGATGGTGACAAAGGTCTAATATATACATAAAAATTTATAACAACTTTTTGTGGTAGCAAAGAACAGGAAGAAAATTGGATACCTGTCATCTTGGGAGTTCAACAATTGTGGTACATGAATATAATGGGTATTTGTTATGCTGTACGATATTGTACATGAAAAATTCAGACACTTAGGGAGACTTTTATGAATGAATGCAATGTGAAGCAAGTAGAACTAGGGTAACAACTTACATGCTAACCACAATAACGGAAAGGAAAACAATATTAAAAGACTTCAGAAATCTGATCACTACAATGTTCCCTCATGACTTCAGAAGACTAATGGTAAAACATGACTTGGCAGAGAGAAAGGCGGTCAATTATAGGTGTAGAATGGGTATTTATTTTGCAGACATGGCCACTGTGTTATTTGGCTTGATTGTTAAAATGGAAGAAGCTATTGTAAGAAATTACTTAAAAATAAAAAAGTCAACAATAACAACTAAAATAATAAAATATTTGGGAAAAAAGCCAGAAATGCAGCTGACTCTGAGTGAATACTATAAGAAATAAGATCAACTGTCTGCTGGAACAAAATACAGGGCTAAGTTGGACAGAGGAAGTAAATCTTTGCAGACATCCAGAAATCTAGTATGAGACCTCTGTGAATAAAGCCCTGAATTCTTTGCCTCTGATGGTTGAGTACTGCCTAATTTGAGCCTAGTTATTTTCCAACACACATAGTTCCCAAAGAGCTAACAAATAAATACCTGAATCTATTCACCTGGAAAGTCACAGATTCAAAAACAAATCAGGGTAGAGGAAGGTGTTACTCTCTTTCTCTAATAAATGAGCTGTGACCCAGCAATACAAGAAAGAAGAAAATCCCTGCAATTTATCTCATTCTGAAGTGTCACATCCATCATGCTTTTTGTCATGAATTTATGAAAGAGGGTCTGCTTTGCAATGAACAACAGTTCAAATAGCATCAAAATCTCATTAGATCCCATGACTAAATCATTCATAACAGGACCCTTGTTTTCATTCTCCAGATCAATCATCTCCTTGTATCCTCTTTTAATTGCTGCAACCTATCTCGGTAGCTGCTGATCTGCAGGAACTTTGTGGCTCCAATTTCCATAAGAGATACTGGACAGTCTTATTCAAAGTGTAGCTCTTGCATGAGATACCATTTTGTCATGTTATAGTCACTCAAATAGGTGGTATTTAAGATCACCAAAAGCCTAAAATACCAGACAAACTTAAGGCCTCAGTATCACCTTCACAATTCCTTGGTGATTTATGGGCTTTTTCAGGCAAAAGTAAATATTTGAAATGATTCTATAGATTTCCAACAAATTTGAGTAGAGGAATGTTATTAGCAACACAGACACACAGACACACACACAGACACACAGACACACACACACACACACACACACACACACACACACACACACACACACACACACACACACACACACACACACACACACCTTTTCAGACAAAGCTCCCACAAAAGGTATCATAGCCCTCTTGTGTTCATTTTGAATACTAACTTCTGTCCAGAATCTTTTTTTTTTCTCCTGGAATGAAAACCAGGAGGCACAGGAAAAAAAAAAAACATTTGGGTCTCACCACAATTAGTTCAGCAAACTGCATGCTTGCAGTCACTTTCTTTTACAATTCTGGGCCATGGTATCATTATAAAAGAATTCCCTATGTTCTACAGGTTGGTATGGTAGGTTTAGTTTCAAGGAATCCTAAGGAAAGGAGAATGCCCACAAGATACATAAAACCCTACTTTGCTCAGTAGATCTAGTACACAGAGACCAGACCAGACCTTGAAAGGCAAGCATATCCATGGTGAGGGGACCCTGAAAAAGTGTGCCTATCAAATGTCTAGGTAATGATAAAATCCTGTGAGCCTCGCTCAGATAGAAAAATGCACACCCAAACCAAAGTGTATCACATGGTGAAATGAGAAGAATGGACCTTGGTTTAGGTCACAACTCTGCATTATGCTTCCTACAGAACCCCATTTGAGTTGTTTCAATTCCCCGTGCTTTAGTTTCCTTATGTATAATGGGGTTACGCTGAATGACCTCTGAAGCCTCCTCCAGTTCTAGGCTCATAGGGGCCTAAAACCATTACTTCATTTTGGACACTGGTTCATATTTCCTGAGTCAGTCCCATTAGTAGTTAAGATAACTTTTAGACAATCTCAGGGAATTCACATTATATTATAATGGGGGAAAATTGCTGAATTATTGTTTCAATTGCCCCTGGGATAAAATACAACCTTCTCTGACATTTAAAGTCCTATGCAATTTGGCTCCATCCTATCTTTCTAGTCTAATTTCATATCACCTCCCCTCGGTCACTCTTCACTTCAGTCAAATTCCCTTCTTTGTTCTTCTTCATGTGTAACCTTCCGTCTCCTTCCTCTCTGCCTTTGCAAGACTTCCCCACTTTCCCTTCTAAGAGCCCCTAGCTCCCTTCAAAGCTCAACTCAAGTGCCATATCCTACATGAGGCCTCTTCTGATTGCCCCTACACACAGTTGCTAGTGCTCCCCAATTCCACAAAATTACTTTATGGGCTGTGTGGGTTGTATAAAGTTAGAGCTATTCAAAATGTCCTGGGCTACCCTAATGGGTAGTGGATGCTCTTTCACTGGAGGCCTTCTTGGAAAGACTGGATGGCACTAAGTAGGAATGTTTTAGTGGAGATTCTCATTCAGATGTAATGGCGCTTGGAGAGTCCTTCCAAATCTGAAATTCTGTTATTTAAAGACATATGTGGAAGACTACATTTTGGTGAAATTTGATAGGTGAAGAATATGAGATTTACTTTTTTCTTAGGAAATACCTAAAATTAAATGCATTTTCAAAGTTTAAAAGGTTCTGTTGGGATATGGGGTTACCTCTTGTGGATAAATTATCAGACACACTTCCCTGTGCAGGTCAGATAACTTTCTTCCTTTGTGTAGAAGCCAGGTATTGGCTTACCAACCCATTGTCTTCTGGCTGCTGTTACTCATTATTTTACCCAGCTTCCTCCCCGCCAGGGAGTGAATATCATTTCACAGCTTCTACTCTTTACTTCAGTCCTAAAGCAGGCAAACAAACCCTTTGAGGTTCCCTAAGGGTATTTACAACTGGTGACTACAGAGAAACAGACAGCAGTTAAAAATATCAGAGGAAAGAGTTTCGAGAACTCTTAATTTGTGTATCTCATGTTTCTTTTGAGCTACTGCAATCGTGCTTTGCTCATAGATCACGTCTTCTTGGATGCGGCCATGCCATGATGGACTATCCTGTGCCAATGACTCCCATGTCTCCCAATTGATACCAAAGTTTTTCAGAGAGACCTTGAGTGTCCTTGTATCACCTCTTCTGAAGCACCTGCCTTGTAGGAGTTCTCTGTTAAAGTCTTTTAGGCAAACAGGTTTGGCATTCCAACAATATGGCCTATCAGCCATGTGGAAGCCTTCCTTTGAGTATCTTTATAAAGGGGGAAGCCACTAGGCAGCCCCTTCTGCTTCTGGATGGTGACAGAGAGAATCACATCTTAGATCCTATTACCCGCAACTGCTGCTTCCATGATTTTGACCTCTTCTGTTCCTCTCTCAGATTAGAACTTCCTTTTCTTCCATCTCTCCTAGTGCCTCACTCCAACTCAATCCATTTTTCATCCTCACTGTGACCTCCAGTCCCGCCTCACCCCTCTGTTCTCTCAGTCCATCACTCTTGTTCTGGCTTTCCCTTTATTCCGTTTTGTTCCTAGAGCTGACCAGTTCAAGTACATACTATTCTCTAATCTGGAATCTCTTGTTCCCTTGTCCTATTTACATTCACACCTCGCTGAACCCCAATCCTGTTACCCCTATGTTCAGCCAACTATTTTCCTCACAAACTGATGAAGATTCTAGCACAAAGTGATGGAACCTAGCTACCTAGGTGCATTATAATTCATGTTCTTATTCTACATTGGGCATCCGGCTACATAGCAATACTCTTAGTTTTCCTTGACTGACCTTCAGCCCTGGTCTCTATCTAGTTTCATTCAGTTTTTGACTTCCTGCAGTCTGGCTTCTGATCCTACTCTGCCCCTCATCCCTACCCTAGGCGGAAAGCCTCTCTGGCCACAATAACTAGTGATCTCTTAACTGCCTTTCCCCAGTCTTTATCTTCTTAAATGATTTGGATCCTGTAGACCACCCTGACCTCATGGATATGCTCTTCCCATAGCTCCTGAGACCTTTCCTCCTTTCTGTCATATTGCTCCTTCTCTGAATCCTTTGCTGGCTCCTCCTCTAGGAGGGGGATCTCTTCACTTTCTACACACTTTCATAGTGATCTTATCTATTCCCATGGGTTTAACCATCATCTAAATGCTGATGCCTCTCCGATCTCTACACTGAATGAAGCACAGGGGTTTCAAGTCTCATACCACCAACTATCTAACTGACATCTCTATCCAAATGGCCTGTAGCAATCTCAAGCCCAACACTTTCAAAATTGTTGGGACTTAAGGGCTAAGGAAACATTTCTGTGTATATCTCCTAATAGACAGACTGGCAGAAGCCTTTACCTGCAATGAGAAAAAACTGAAACTCTATGAAGCAACAGGAGTTACAGTCAAAGCCAGGCTGTTTATATTTTATGAGAATTTTCAATTGATTCAGTTAGATCAGAAAGAATATGGCCTAAAAAGGTATAACAAACAATATCTAAGTTCCTCAAAAGAAGAAACTATTTCTTTTATTTGGTTGTTAATGTGCAAGGTACCTCCTTTTTGATGTAGTGTTTTAGAGTTTGACTTGGAGGTTCCATAGTGTGAGCATGTGGAAAACATAGTCAAAGGATCAAATGGACAGAAGATAAACTTACTTCTATTCTCCATGGGTGGGATCCATGGGTGGATGTTCAGCTCTCTGAACCAGAATGCCTTCCTACTGCATTGTGACTGAAAAAAAAATCCATCACTTGGTGGCCAACCCTGTGGTGATGGGCTTTCACAAACATAACCAAGCCAGTCCTCAGATGACAAGACTTTTGGTCCACCTCTTGGTCTCTACTAGAAATAGTACCTGTGAGAAAAGTAGAGATTTAGCAATTTGGAGTTTTGGGAGGGAGAGAGACAGAGAGAGAGAAAGAGAGAAAGACAGATTCAGAGAAAGAAACTGAGAGATTATTGGGGTAATTTGACTATTTTCAGGTATATCATAATGCCAATTATATATAGCTTCATACTACTCATATACAGCTTTAAAGTTTGCAAAGAGCATTACATATATTCTTTCAATGGACAACCCTATGAAGTAAGTGCTATCATTACTCGCAGATTACAGATAAAGGAACTGAGGACAGGCAGATGAAATTACTTATCTGGGGTCAAACAGATAATAAGTGCCCAAGGTAGTGTTGAATTTGGGTCTTCCTGATTCTAGGTCCAATGCTATGTGTGTATTCCCACATACAGGTGTGTATACATATATGTGTATGTACATATATGGATAGAGAATAGATTGCCAGGCCTGGAGTCAGGAAGACTTGAGTTCAAAGATAGCCTCAGATACTCACTAGCTGTGCAATTCTGGGCAAGTCACTTAACTGTTTGCCTCAGTTTCCTCAACTGTAAAATGAGCTAGAGAAGGAAATGGCAAAACCCCAAATGGGGTCACAAGAGTGGGTGTTCGTTCTTCATTGCCAAAGAAGACCATGCCATCAGAGAAATGATGACATGACTTGCACTTGACTTTGTTTTGAGTTGGAGAGGGCTGTGCAGGTCACCAGCCTCACTTCTCCTCCAGAGCCATCTGAATCCAGTGACCAGATATTCATCAGGATGACTGGAGATGACCCAGGATGAGGCAATTGGGGTTAAGTGACTTGCCCAAGGTCACACAGCTAGTGAGTATCAAGTGTCTGAGGTGAGATTTGAACTCAGGTCCTCCTGACTCCTGCATTGGTGCTCTAGACACTGGATGCAACTGAAGTAACTACAACAAATAGATACAAGTATCTCATGTCTACGGGTATATATGAGTTGTATATAGGTGTGTGAGGATGTGCACATGTTTATGAATATGTATATGCACCTACATATATGCATATCGGTGTATCCACACATTACATGTGTGCATATATACACTTTGTGTGTGTACATGTGCACATATACACACACAATCCCCTAATCTTGAATCCCACCTGCCAGCCTCTGGAAGGACAACAAGGGGTGAGAAGATGTCATTATTCATTGAGGGAAAGGAAAATGGGTTTAAATAGCAGCAGGAGGACTTATGTTGAGTGGTTATGGTGGCTCCTTCTCAGAGAACAGGAAAGTTAAGTAACGTGCAGTCATATATCTGAGGACAGGAGAAAGTGAGGACATGGTATGTATATCATCCAAATACACACACACATTGATTACAAATTTTAACAAACAACTGGCTACCAATGTAAGAGTAATTTCCAAGTTATCTATCTGGGTCCAATCAGAATACTGACTTACAGCAATAATCAAATTTAGACTAAAATGAGAAGACATGATATGCCTACTTTCCAGCCTCTATGAAAATTTTCTGACATTGATCCAACATACACACAGGGCATCCCTGATGAAGCTAGAAGAAGGGTCAATCAAGCTTTCACAAAAGATATTATATGATCACACAACTGATAGAAATGCAGAGAATTCGATTCCACTGTACTTACTGTTTGTTGAATTTTTTTAAAGCATGTGACTCTGTAGAACAAAACATTACTCTTCTCCAACAAAGCTTCCCCTGTGCAGATGTCAGAATTATACAAGATTCATCAAACAGAGATTATTGTTCAGTGGACCTTTAATTACTGATATCCTGTGATGCATAAAATAGAAATGGATGTAACTTAGCTAAAGGTGCTTACTACTGGACTGGAGGATGTCCAATTGGGGGTTCCCTTTAGGTAAGGTCCTTTAGACATTCCTGTTTGCAGGTGACACTGTCCTGACTACATCAAGGGCTGCAACACTGCAAAGCCTCCTAAGTGTGATCCATAGTCATTTAGAAGAGTTCAGTCTAATTATTCATGCATGAAAAATCAAATTAGGAATATCTATTGTAAGGCCCAATAGAAACCAAAATTTTATATAGAGGCTCATTTTAGTCATTGACATGAAGAGAATGGAATGTTCCTGAAATGGCAGAAATGATGAAAGTGATGAAGAGAACTTACAGGAACTGACAGAGAGTGCCCGGGACCAGGACACAAAGTACACAATGACTACAGCCATGTGAATGAAAACAAAGACAAGTCAAAACTGAATGGTTTGAAATAATGAACAAACCTGAACCCAAAGAAGAGAGATCATAGCATCCCTGATTCAGAGTTGGAAGGGATCTTAGAGGTCATATAGTCTCACTCTTATTTTGTAAATAAGGAAAATGGGTAACAGGGAGGTTACATGAGGTTGTTAAGCTAAGGTGGCAGAGCCAGGTTACTCTGATTCCAAATTGGTGAATTTTTACATAATTGTTTTCCCCTTTTAAAAGAAACTTGGATGGATCTCTTGAAGAGGGAGAGAAGAGAGGTATATTGGGAAATGTAGGTGTTACCAATACTTTTTTAAAAGGATGTTTGTTGTAGATAGTACAAGCCTGTATGTACAACGAAGAGTGTTGTCTCTTTAGTCTATCTTGGACAGAACCTCTGAACAGACAATAAGCTAGGGTGAGAATTAGGGCAGAGGTGAGTAGACATGCTGAAATGCCTTTGAAAAATTTCAGAGCTCATAATGACCTCCGAGATCCCTAAAGTTTATCCTTTTGACATCGTTATTCTTCAGGTGACTCTGCAGAGCTGCAAAAAAAACATAATCTTCAAACAATTCAAATTGCAAGATTCACGAAAGATAATGGAGAGATGCAGGTGGGCATAAGTAGGCTGCAATATATTATGGAGAGAATATGGAATACAGAAATTATGGAGAGAAGTGTGACAAACAAGAGACACAAGACCAAAAAAGGAGTTGAAACCAATTAAGTAGTCCCTCCCCTTAAGGAGCTTATAGCCAGGTCTTGATCCAGTGAAGTGGATCAATATAAGTTCACACTATTCAAAGTTATAATTATGTAAAAATATGACAGTTGGTCCAGTCTAATGGAAAAAAAGCTGTGCGGACCTGTCAATATTACACTAAACAATACATGGTGAGTGAAACAACAGGGCAGTCTTTTCCCAAAAACAATGGCAAAGATGATTTGATTAGTTTTCAAAGGAAGGGAGGAGATTGGAGAGTACACAAAAAGGCAGTGGGGAAGTAATGGCAAAGATGATGATGAGAATGAAAGGGCAGGGTGAAGATAAGGAAGGGACAAATGGTCCCAGGAAGGGCAGAACTCACTGGTTTGGCTTCTCCCAGGCAGTGTCCGTGAGACAAGTAGTACAAGTATTAACTCCATTTTACTGATAAAGAAACAGAAGTTTAGGCTGTTAAGCCACTTGCCCAAAGCTATACCACCCTGTGTCATTCTGAATCAAGGATTAAAAACAAACACTGAAAAACAACTCATGGCTGACTTTGGAGGTTATACCTGAGGAATCAAGTCCTTGGTTTCCTTGGTCTCTATTTCAGAATCTGTCAATACACAGATTTGTTCTTAGATCACACTTGGCAGCAAATTTCTAGTCAGTTTAACCCATGAAGAAAAAAAATTCATCTATTACAGTATTCAATTTAACTTTAAGTTCTAATTGCATTGCCAAAAAAGGGTAAAGCAGGAACCAGAAAGGCATATGATTTCCCCAATTCTTTTGCCCTCCTAGGTTATATAATATAGTCCAGATCAGCTTCCACATGTGTCAATGGGGAAACTGAAACCCAAAAATTAACTTGTCTGAAGTTACATGACTAATGTGGCACAGTGGAAAATGCTATATACTTGAAGTTAGATGTAACATAGTTTAATTATTATTTATTAGCTCTGTGACAACTGGCAAGTCACTTAATCTACCAGCCCCAGTCTCTATCTGTAAAATAGAGATCATACTAGAATACCTACATCAATGGATTGTTGAGGTTCAAATATCAATATATGTAAAGCATTATATACGTGCATATATATACACACACACATATATATATAATTATATCTATATAGATACAATTTATATGACATAATATATTTATGTTATAAATAACAGTATGAAAGTTGTAAACCTTAAAGTGCTGTATCAAGGCAACTGTATGGGTAGTAACAAAACTAGAATCCAAGTTCCCAGTCAAATAGTGTTTCCAACAGATGTCACTAATTTCAGAAAATAGTCCCTAATTTATTTCTTTTGAACCCTACCCAGCCCCCAAAAAGACCGAGTATCAGCACACAGGCTATAGAAATCAGCCAACTTTTCAGGCATGGGTGTCACTGGGAAAGATGGTGAACTTAAGCTCAACTTTAGGTCAACCTGAGTTTCTGGAACTCTAGAAGAGAATTTCAGGTTTCCATTCTAGGATTCCTAGTCACTCTCCATTGACATAACTAAGCCTTTTAATGGCTATTCTGTTATTTCAGGTTTCTTAAACCCTAAATATCAAGTCTGGGTACAGATCTGGTAAGTAGTGAGAAACTATTTTCTAAGTTTCATTTGCTTTAGGGCCCCCAAACGTGAGTTTGAATCACTGCTACTTTTGGCCCTGGGCAAGTTACTGAACCTCTATGAGCCTTAGTTTTCTCAATTGTAAAATGAAGGAATGGGACTACATAATCTCTGTGGTCCTTCTAGTTCTGAATCCTCTGATTCTATTTTGAGTTGGATTACCTTGAACAAAACATAAGATTTTGCATTACTTTTCCTAAGACTAAGTAGAAGTATCTAATTACTCTAAGTATTTCAAATTCACTTAATTCTTTCACAGAATTCATCAAAATATCTGGTGAAAAGAATTCTGTTGTCAAAATTTAAGATTACATTTAACATTATAGGACCATGGCTCTGGAGTAGGAAGAGCCAGATGATGAAACTGAGGTTCAGAGAGGGTGTAACATGCCCAGGGTCAGTCAACAAACATTTATTATGTGCCTACTATGCTTAATAATGTGCTAGGCTCAGAGTGAAGCATGGAGGATACAAAGAAAGTTAAAAGTCCCTATTGTGAAGGAATTCACAATCTAATGGAGGAAACACAACATGCAAACAACTATGTATATCCAAGCTACAAACAGGATAAAATTGAAATAATCAACAAAAGGCAGGCACTAGAATTCAGAAAGATTACTAAATGCCTCTTGTAGGAAGTAGGATTTTAACTGAACTTGAGGGAAGCCAGGAGAGATGGGGAAAGAGAATATTCTGTAAATGGGAGACAGCCAATGAAAATGCTCAGTCAGAAGATGAAGTGTCTTGCTTGAGGAATAGCGAGACCAGTGTCACTAGAATGATGACTAAAATGTATGAGATGGAAGATGACTGGAAAGGTAGAAGGGGACAGGTTATAAAGGCTTTAACCCAGAGGATTTTACATTTTACCCTGGAAGTGATAGGAGTTTGCTGAGTAGGAAATAAAATGGTCAGAACTCCACTGTAGGAAAATCACTTTGACAATAAAATAGAGAATGAGCTGGGATAAGTAGAGCCCTGGAGCAGGCAGGCTAAACAGCAGGCTACTGCAAGTAGTCCAGGCATGAGATGGCACACAGCTGAGGCACCTGAAGCCAGATCTGAATGAAGTTCTTGACTTCAAGCCCAGAACACAATTCACTATGCCACCACGGGAAAGAATGCTTTGACTTCTAAAACCGTAATACATTTAAGACATCATTCAGTGAACTGACCAACCTGATCATCCATCCATCAGCCACTTAAGAAACACCTAAGATGTGCAAAGCACTGGGCTAAATGCTGGAGTAATGCAAAGATAATTAAGAAATGACTACAACCCTCATGGACCTTCCAATTGAACAGACTTTCATACAGGGACCTATAGTCCTGATAAAACAAAAAAAAAAGTTTTGAGAAAAGTTAGCATTTCCCATTTTTAGGCAAACAGGTTTAACTGACAAGTTTTTCATAATGGCACAGATGTAAATCCATTTTCTTGAGCAATAATTCTCAAGGTCTTTGAAATAGGACACCCTATCATTACCTAGATTTTTACAGCATCCCTTCCTTGAGTTTTATTTGAAATAAATAATTTAGTTTTGAGAACTTCATGACATGCAATATAACTGAAAAGACCCCAGGATTAACAATCATGTCTCTATAGACTTGTAAGAAATAAACTGATGGCTACTACTTCTTTCAGCAGAAATATTCCAGCTCTGATTAATTAACTTTTGGCATACTACTTGTCTCACAGAAGCTATCATAATAGTTGGCACCTCTGTTTTAATTTCATAAAAACAAATTTGTTGTTCAGTGGAATTCAAACACCATTTCTCTCTTAGAGCAGAATTTCTTGATTAGAGTGAAGAAGCAGGACAGGGTGATAAAGAAGTCAATACTGTTTGGACTTAATGCTACTGTATGAAAAGCACCCAGATAGTTTTGGATTTCTCCAGAGCTATCAATTACATACACAGCTGGTGAGCATTATAATTCAGTATCTAAACTTTGTTCAAATGTATCCAGATAAAAACATCAAGACAACATAATAACAAGCAAGAAACATTTTTTATTGTACATGTATTCCAAAAAATCCCCACAAAAACAAAACCCACAATTAGAGAGGAACAAGGGGAAAAGTTTATCTAGTCTCTCCGAGTTATGCAGGACACAGCATCTTGCAGAAACATAGCTAGTAAGAGACTAAAATACACTACTTAGTAGTACCCTAAACTCCCCCATTCGAAAAAGACCCTACAAGAAAAAAAAAACACTTAAAATTGTATCCTAAATACAAATTTCTTACACAATTAAATTGGTATTGTATAGTAAACTGCAGAAAATACAGTAGGCATTCAATAATCTGCTTGCATTTAACAACAAAGCAATAGACACTTGAAAACATATACTACACATTACTCACTGTTAAACCTCAAGTTCATAATGAGTAATTGGAATTTCACCAAGAACAACAAGTTTGTTCAATTTCTGGAGGTAACAGAATCAATAACTTAAACAGATGTTATTTAAATGCAAATTGGTTTTAGAAAATAACTGCTTAGGTTTTTACTACTAAGTGTATGTGTGTGTATGTGTATATGTATATATGTATGTATGTATTTATGTACGTATGTATGTTTGTATATATATTTTTAACCACAATTGAGGCAAGTTTAAACAACTGCAAATTTAAGAAACAGCTCACTTGGATTCTTCAGGAAAAGAATAAGAACTGGAAAAGTGCTATAATAATTTTTAATTGCCCTAGGCAGCAAAACAGGAACTAGGACACACTCTTAGAAAGATTCTTCAAGTTATGAATTATCTGTATCCACATGATGCTGAGGGGCTAAGGGAATTGGCCCCACTACTGAGACTGACACAGGGAAATTAAAGAATTGTATTAAATAAGCAATTGGTATTTCTTCATCACAATACTTTCTACTAGCACTAAACACAGGGAACTCCTTCCCCAGTATTACAAGCTTGAAATTCCTAATAATGCTTATGAGTGTGAGCATGTAGGAATAAAGGGATCAATGAACTGCTATTTATGAACAGTCTGAAATAATCCTCTCCTCTCCACAAAGAAAGAGTAATGAAATATCTATGACATAACCTTATCAGTACTCTTTCCAACTAGTAAACTTCAGGAAATAAATTTTATTTGTTTCTCTAAATGGTATTACTGACACTTTTGCCACTGAATTTGTGATGGTGATAAGACATTCTGTAATATGTGGGGTTTTAAAAATAAAAACTCAAGTAAAAAAAAAAACAAGAACCCTTTTCCTTTGCTCTCCCTAGATATTGCACTCCCACTTTTGATTAACATCCATTTCTCCCCTGATTTACATTAACTTAATACCTTAAGAGTCGCTATAGCAACACCATGTCACTCTCTGGAACACTGGATTTCTCATTAAGTGTCTCAAAAATGGAAATAGTCCAGCCTAAAGCCCTGATAATGTGTCCTGTCCATCACAGGGAAGAAACATGACATTTTGACAAAGTTTAGGAAAAAACAAAAGAGAGTTCAGCACTTTTCAACAAGGCAAAGAGTCAATCATAAGCTATCTTCCTTGTAAGAACCAATCAGATCCCCAGGATAGCATCTTCATATGGGCTGAACACAGGCCAAAAACATTTGTTCAAAAGGAAGTTACTATATGGTGCTTAAGATTCAATGCATATATATATATTTTTTAAATTACCACATTTTCTATAAGTAACATGTGGGGCCTTTGGCAGAAAGTTCAATACATTTTCAAAAGCAAAACCTTTTCCAAGTACAGTGACCCAAAAAACAGTATTTAATACCAAAAACTGACTGGTGTTATTCAAAACATGATACATTTGACAGCTCTCCCCCCAATCCCCATCAGTTCATGTCAGCTGGATGTTAAAACATTTATTCTAATTTAAACTTCCTAAATTTGATATTCTCCTTAACTATTACTATACAACAGAGTCTGTGACTCATCTTAATCCCACAAAATTAACCACGAACTAGCAGAGCCTTTTAATCTTAATACATCAGTGCACAGGAAAAGACACCATTACCATCTGTTTTAAAATTCTACCTTCAAAAAGTCTAACCGAGTATACTAAAAAGTGTGCCCATTTCTGCAGCCCAATAGGCAATAAATCATAAATATTTTACTATTAAAATGGATGGAATGCTGACATTGTCCAGCAAATGACTAGCTAAAAACTTTTAACAAGACCTGGCCTCTACACCAAACTTGGTTAAAAACTAAAAGAAAATGTTAAGTCTCATATCAGCAAGTTACTGCTTACTGTGCAAAGTCTGATTTTAGAACTATTGGCTTGAGTCATCAACTACTCTTAAGGAGTGCCAAGAAATACTAACACTAAAAAAGCCGCAAAGCTCAAACACTAGCTCCTTCTTCTGAATTACATACTGAATTACTACCCCAATCTCTCAAATTCTCATTTTAGAATTAGAAAGAGGTTTTCAGGATCAAATGGACCAGACTGTTGGATTGTTTTCCATACAGTCATGCTGGTACCATCATCATTCTTTCACTGCAAAGAGAAAAGCGAGGCAGCTTAGTGTGTTTCCCATTTAACAGCACCATAGAAATGTCTGCAAACTAACTGCTGAGTGGTAAATGGCCAGCTGTGGACTGCCCTCAGGGATGAAGAGAGTCTATGACTGACTTACAAAACATCTACAAAGAGTCACCCAAGTATCCGAGCCAAAAAAAGAAGAAGAAGAAGAAAGCTACAAATGACTGAAGGTGACTGAAACTACGTGCAGACTATCACCAGGCCTGGGAAGAAGCAACGCCTTGAGGACGCTTGTCAGTCACTATGCTATAGAACATACTCCAGTCCTGGCAGCAGAGGGAACTCTGGCTCTTCAGAATTCAATCACTGCCCCCAAGAAAGACAGACCAGCTATTCCGAGTCTTCCTTCTTGCTCCAACAATCTGTTAGTCAGAAAAGTGCTTTGGGAATCTGGCTAGACTGGTTTGTGAGGAGATTTAGAATCCTAGAGGAACCATCGACTGCAAGTCCTTTATGTCTCCACACAATGTTTTCTACTAACCTTCTCATCTGATTCCTTTTCTAGAACATTTGAACACACTGTTCACAGGCAAACTAAGTTGAAGTGAAGTCCACTTTTCCAGGTTACATTACAGAAATCCTTTGTAGCCATCCTACCAAGACACTGAAGGCATGTCTGCATCAAGGTGGTTCCAGGAGCATCCTACAGAATAAGAACTTTTTTTTTAACTTAGTTTTTTAAGTGGTTACTGGATATTCAAGCAACCAGAAATTGTGGAGCTATTCATAAGAAGGACTTCATTTGGTGCTTGTTGCTGTACATAAGGTGCATAGACTGCCCAGGTCCTAGGGTCAGCGGGAGGAGAATCCAGTTGCAAGACTACAACCAACTACAGGTGTCATGTCCCATATCTGTAAGAGAAAAGGGAATGTGGGAGAAGGCAAAATTGGTCATCTTAGAGGATAGTAAAGGATAACTCTGGAAAAACACACACTTGCTAAAAAAGAAAAGTATTCATATTAAAGAGAAAAACTAGATTCTTCCAGTTGCTTCTTCCCTCACAATAGTCCCAAATCTCCTTAAGCCTAGACTGGGCATTTTTTTTGAGGCACAAAGGAAAACAGGAACCAAAACTCATTTCAAAAGGAAGAGATGGAAGGCATAGTAATAGAGCAGACTTAAGATTTTCAAACCATGATTAAGCATCATGGTTGATTTACAACTGACTATGGACTGTCTCAAAATACAGTATAAAGTCTTTCTATACCTCAGATTCAATCTTAACTGTTGCTCAGATCACATCCCTAGGTGATGGGTTCTTACCTATATTCATGAACTTGAGCTTTTTAAAAAAATGTTTTGATAACTATATTTCTATGTAATCAGCTTCCCTTATAATCCTAGTATTTTATTTAATGCATTTAAAAACATTCTGAGAAGGGGGCCATAGACTGACACAGGGATCCCTGACAGGAAAAAAGGTTAAGAACTTCTGTTACTTCATCAATATAGGAACTCCTTCCCCCCTAAAAAGGTTATAACACCTTAATATATGGTCTTGATGAATAGCTATGAATAGAAAAAAAAATTGTCTACTGGCCAACTTTCTGGTTATGAGTCCATCCTAACCTAGTCAGTCAGATCCTCAGATAGCAGATAAATAGAGTCCTTTGCAGGCAGGGACTCAAAGTCATTCTAATAATGCTAGAATGAGGCTCTACTATATTTTCTTCCTACCTTCATTTCATTCCCTCCAAATCAATGCTATTATAAATCAAGAATCACGCCAAATACAATTACTTTACCTGCCACAAGTCCAGGGATTTAATTTAAAAATATCTGGTTATGCTTTAAATTTAGTACATAAACATGCCTATTACAGATGCATGAAACATCCAGAGGAAGACCAGAAGCCCAAGAAAGAAAATTATATCAAGAAGAAGGAGGAAAGTATGAGGAAAAATAATAATGGAGATAGGCACAAAACAAAGTTTACTACCCAGGAACATGCAGGAGCTGGGGTATATGTAGACAAGGCTATCCTGTACAGTTAGGGAATAAGTCGAAGAGATAGGGCTGCTTTGGCACCAACCTTGAAGATGAACATACAAAAACCCCTCAGCTAGACAGAAGAGGAAGGAATATGCCAATAATAAGAAAGTCCAGAGAAATGCGCCAGCAGTGAAGAAACATCATAGCAAAACACCAACAATGAAGGAAACTAAAACTTATAACTGTTTTGTGCCTCAACTTTTTAAGTGAACATTGTATAGTTTACAGAAAATAGATGCCACATTCAAAATCATACTGCCAAAAGATAGAAGACAAACTGCTTTTAATTTTAATTTTGTCAAGTCAATGAAATGGTAATAGAAGGATAAAGCAGAAAGCCAACTCTAAATCTAGACAGTACCTGAAACAATTTTTAAAAGTTACCTTTACAACACGATCAGTCCCACAGGTCACCATTAGTCCCCTAGCAACATCCATAGACATGTGAGAAATGTTATGTTTTCCTTCATGAAAGGTTGCCAGAGAAGTGCGACTAGTAAAGAGAAAACATTAGATTTAAAATTCATTTGGCAAACAGTCATTAGAATTTAGTGTTACTTATACTTTTGGATGGCTCTAAAAATTGTTTCATGATGAAAGGTCACAACTGAAAGGCAAGACAAAAAGCAAGGCTTTTGTAACAGAATAAAGAACCCAGATTAAGGAAAATCTGAATCCAAATACAGCCTTTGATACTTCTTAGCTTTTTGATTCTGGACAAATCACTTAACCTCGCTCAGACTCAACTCCCTCATCAGTAAAAAAGAACTAAAAAAGAACTGCTATATCACAGGAGATAATGTATATTAAGTCCTATCTATTCTTTAAAATGCTATATGAGTATCAGAGTAAGAGGGGAACAACTAATTAATTATATCATCCCACTCCAAGATGCTATGCCTTGATAGGCTTGTCAGGTGAAAATATATCTTGATTGTTTATGAGAGGTGAACAAGGGCTGGACACTTCCTTAGACACAAAAGGAAATCTATTTAGATTGGCCTTGATCATGCCCTTTGAGGTCTGTATAAAACTATCAAGCTAGGTGGAATCAGAGATTTGAGCACAGAAGAGATTCAAGCCAACTAGGGATGTCAGGTGAACCCCCTGAGAAAGAATTATTTGCGGTGTGGAGAGAAGAAAGGGCGGTGGCCTTCATCCTATTCCCTTTTGCCCAGAGGAGCCTTATTAACTTCAAAGGGTTGGCACTATTTCTTCAGCATCCTACCCACTTCCCCTAAAATGAAAGGCCTGACAGCAGTGTCTGTAATGGGTAGATAGGCAGCTATACAAACAGTCCCGCAGAAGGGCTACACCAAAGCTGGAGAATCCCAACAAAAGGACTTCACAGAACCAGGATGCCCCTCTTTGCTAGATGTCCTGAACTCCTTTATATGAACCTAAGGTTCTAAAGTGCAGAAGTTGTCTTACTTATCTTTCTCCAAGTTTCTGGTATTATGATTTTCACATGGTAGGTATGTGGTAAATATTTGTTGAATAAATTCTAAATAATGAGCAGAAAAAAATCTGAAACTACTAATATTATAATTTTATTATTTTAGAGAGCAGGCTGATAAAAAGGTCAAGTAATCCAGAAGATGGCTATCTTGTTTTTCTAAATCAAAAAACAAAACTGAGTAGAACTCCACAGTTAGACTGCTTTCCAGCCCAGAACTGTGTCATTCAGCTTGTGTGTATACATATAATGGACTGGCTTTGCTTCTGTACAAGAAAGTTTACTCTACAAAAGTTTCATTATTACAAAATCAACACAAATATAATAAAAGAAAAAAATGAAGTGACTTAGATTAGCTACAATCAACACATAGCTATTGTAGATCCCTTCACTGTAGAATGGAAACCACTAGGGGGAGACAGAGATGGGTGCTGGGTCATGAGGCTCAAAGGATCACAGATTTTGATCTTAAAAGTGACCTAAAGGTCACTGAGTCAAACCCCCTCCTTTAACAAATGAGGAAAGTGATATTTAGAGAGGTCACATTATTTGTCCAGAATCACAAAGCTAGTAAATGTGTGAGGCAGGATTCTTGCTGACTCTCGGATCAAAAATTTATTCACCATGGCACCTACACTGTCCAATAAAAGAGCTTCTGCCAAAAGATGAGAACGACCACATACCTCTTCAGAAATAAGTAACAGAGATAATCAAAGAATATATCAATAAAGCATTTTAAAAGTTGTATAACAAGAGGTGCAAAAGGGCTAAAAAATAGAGCTATATGATACTACTTGGATACATTCATATGTCTGTATGTATATATATATAGTGTGTGTATATATACACACGTGTCTTATATGTGTAGTATATATGTACACACATATTTGTAAACATATGTGTGCACATAATTTAATTCTTCTAAAGAAAATTCTATGCAGCATCAAAGTTTAGTTTTTTAATATAGTTCTCTTTCCTATTCTTCAAGTTTGAAGTTGTTTTTGTGGTTGTTCACAACTGAATTTTTCAGAGTTAAAAAAATTTTTTAAGACCTTTTGGTAAGAAATGCATCTTGCTTCCCATATTTCCATTTGAAAACAAAGGCAAGATATGAAGCTCCTTACTCTTCATCTTTGATGGAATCATAGCAAGAGTCACACATGCGGACCTGGAACTCGAAGCCCATGACAGGGTACGTGGAACGCCTGGTGCTGCACTTGCCACACACGGCCTGCCCACACTTCCTACAGTGATGCTTCAAGTGTTACGAAAAAAATAAAATAAAAGCTGAGATTCTGCATTTCTACACACATACTTTCACATTTATATTACACAAAATCTAAGAATCAAATGTGCTTTAAACATTAGACCATTCCTACCCTGGAATATTAATTTGCAAATTGCCTTATAATGCTTGACTCTAAATATTTTTCTTCTGTATTACTTTTTTTTTTTTTGGGCAAGCAACAAGGGGTTATCTAGTGCTAAAGTTAAGAAAGTATATATGGGTGAGACCAAATGATAGGACAAAAATTTTTAGAAATAACAATCAGAACACCAGGAAGAGGGGAAAAAAATGTCCTTAGAGAAAAGTTTTGATGAAATATTTTGTGATTAACATACTGGTACCAAAAGTCATGGGCTCTCAATTTTTAATCTTTCAAATTAACATAAGAAGATAAGAGATTCAAGTAAACTCCATGGTCAATGACTGGGTTCTTTTTACAACAAATGACTTCCCAGAACCACTCTGAGTTTGGTGACTGGACACTTCTAACTCTCTACAGATACTAGTTGTTAGCACAGAAAAGCACAGTTAAATTTCAATATTTTCAGTTAGAAATAGGAGTTACTTTACTTATTAAATACAATGCACTTATCAAAAGCACTGCTGGGCAAACAATAAGAATCTAGAGGCTAATAAAAGAAGTTAAAGACACTCCCTTGGTGCATTAGACTGTTATGTACACATAAGCATTTCCTGAACTGTTTGCTAATCTTACAATATCACTTCACTATGGAGTAGCCTTGTAAGTAACACCAAAAAGTATTCACCAATTCACAGAAACTTTCAGCCAGCTTTCCATGTAGGTACACTGGCAATTTGTGTCAACATTCTATTCTACTAACCAGTAAAAACTCATACTTGTCTTGAGTGAGTAGCTGCTTTCAAAGTTGCTCTAGAAATATATTTCTTCCCCCAGCTTCTGGTATAAGAACTCACTGTTCGACAAAAATTGCTGGGAAAACTGGGTAACAGTATGGCAGAAACTAGGCACAGACCCATGCCGGACATCGTACACAAGAATAAAGTCCAAATGGGTACATGATCTAGGTATAGAGATTGATACCATGGACAAACTGGAGGAGCAAGGAATAGTGTATTTATCAGATTTATGGAGAAGGGAAGAATTTTTGACTAAAAAGGAGAGAAAGCATTATGAAATGCAAGATGGATAATTTTGATTACATCAAACTTAAAAGTTTTTGCACAACCAAACCCAATGCAACCAAAATTCGGAGGGATGTGGTAAATTGGGAAAGAATGTTTACAGCTAATCTCGGGGATAAAGGCCTCATTTCTAGAATATATAGAGAACTGAGTCAAATATACAACAATACAAGTCATTCCCCAATTGATAAATGGTCAAAGGATATGAATAGGCAATTTTCAGAGGAAGAAATTAAAGATATCTATAATCATGAAAAAATGCTCTAAATCACTTTTGATTAGAGAGATGCAAATCAAAACAACTCTGAGGTATCACATCACACCTATTAGATTGGCAAACACGACAGAACAGGAAAATGATAAATGCTGGAGAGGATGTGGGAGAGTTGGAACACTAATTCACTGCTGGTGGAGCTGTGAGCTCAAGCAACCGTTCTGGAGAGCGGTTTGGAACTATGACCAAAGGGCTACAAAAATGTGCATACCCTTTGACCCAGCAATATCACTTCTAGGACTGTATCCCCAAGAGATCATAAAAATGGGGCAGGGTCCCACATGTACAAAAATATTTATAGCAGCACTCTTTGTAGTTGCCAAAAACTGGAAATCAAGGGGATGCCCACCAATTGAGGAATGGCTAAATAAATTATGGTATATGAATGTAATGGAGTACTCTTGCACCTTAAGAAATAATGAACAAGAAGACTTCAGAGAGGCCTAGAAGGATTTATATCATCTGATGCTGAGCGAAAGGAGCAGAACCAGGAGAACTTTGTGCACAGCAACAACCACAGTGTGCGAGTTTTTTCTGGTAGACGTGAAACTTCATAACAACGTAAGAACTTAAAAAAAAATTCCCAATGGTCTTCTAAGGCAAAATGCCTTCCACACTCAGAGAAAGAACTATGGAATTCATTTGCAGAATGTAGCAGATCATATTTGTGTGTGTGTGTGTGTGTGTGTGTGTATTATGTTTTGATTTGTTACATGATTTCTTCCATTTATTTTAGCTCGTCTACACAGTATGACTATAGTGAAAATGTATTCAATAAGAAAGTATGTGTAGATCCTATATAGAATTGTATGTCGTCTTGGGGAGGGAGGGGGGTGTTGGGGGGGTAAGTAGGGGGGAAAAATCTAAGTTTTATGGTAGTGATTGTAAAACATTAAAAATAAAAATAAAAAAATAAAGTTAAATTTGTGAGTAAAAAAATAAAAATGTATCTCTCCCTCTCTGCAAAAAAAAAAAAATTTTTTTTCAGAACTTTACTACATGAATACCTAACTCTAAGAATCTTTTTTAAAAATTCTATATAAAGTATAAGCTATTTCTTTAATCCTTAATGTTAAACTAAATTGGCCTGTTACTTGATTCATGTGTCTTGAAAATTCTCTAGATTCAAGTGTGAGGAAAAATTCAGGAGAACCTTAAATATTTATCTTATGTCCTAATATCTTACATATTCAGCAATATATTACATATGTAATTCACATGGACAATAGAGTCACTCAATATGATACTGTGGAAAAAGCTTTAGATTTGGAGAAATAAGAACAAAGTTCAAATCCAGCTTCTATGACCTGTGTGACCTTAGGCAGATCACATAACTTCTCCATAAAATAACATGGGTGGACTCAATGGCCTCAGGTTCCTCCACAACTCTGAACCTATGATCTATGATTATCCCATGAATAACCCTTCTCCACAAAGATCTTGCACTTTACTCCTGATTAGAGCACCTGAATAGCTTTGTTTTTAAAAGACAAGCAATTAATGAGTTTGATACCTTTCTTAGTGTGTGATCACACTGCCTTACATATTAAGGTACCAAACTGTTAAAGTACCTACTTAAATGTCTGCTGAACTGAACCCATCTTTCATCGATGGCAGTGACCATTAAAGACAGAGGAACTCAACAAAATGAGGTTCAATGTACAACCACAATATAATTAAGAAAAACCAGGTAACAAACAGCAGCAAAAGCACGAGTAAAGACTTGAAGTTGGCTTCTTACCTGTCTTAACCCCAGGGTCTTCGTGTCCCACATCTGCTTTATGTTCCAAAAGAAGGGCTGTTCACATTTTTGACAAGAATCACTTTCTAACCACTGAGGAGCCTGCATAGGAAAAACAAACAAACTTCGCTAAATTTTTCAGTTTGACTGCTCAATGAGAAATAAAACTGTTAAAGATGTTAACAAAGCAAGAAGAGAAAATGCTAATTGTTTTATCTTCCCATGTCTGAGATTAAATTGTGACATTATATATTAATACCATTACTTCTGCAAAGGTTGTATTAACTGATTCTCCTATGGCCCCACTCACCACCCCTATCATGTCCCAAACCTACAACAGGTCAGGAAATGCTTGTATTACCAGTGACTTGAACTGACAATTCAAATGGATCTGTGACCTCACTGACTTGGGAGTTCTCTCCAACAAGAAAGAGCAAAATCCCTCCATGGCATCCCAATTCTTTTCCATATCCCAATATGCTGGGGGCCTTCCTCACTTTCTCCTGACACCACTTCATTGGTAAGCTGTTCATCTGTCATCTCTTGTCCTTGCCAGGCCATCTTCTCATCCGTTCCTCATCTAATATATGCTGCAGTCTGCTCACATCCACCATGAGCTTCCCTCCTATGCCCCCCACACCCCCCCACCTGTGACAACCGTTTCTAATTCTTCTGAAACAGCTATATTCCTGTCCCACTGCCAAAGAGCAACATCAACAAGCTGTTAGTAATGAAAAAAGAATGGCCTTTGCTTTCATGAAAAGCTTGGAGTCAGTAAAAGAGCTTTGCAATCTATCCCAAACTCCTCTTCATCTTCAAAGCTGGACCTAACTCACCGTTCATCTGCACTGCCTGCCCCAGATACACACACATACTGATGTGCAAGTTCTATAGGGTGTCTATCCAAATATATGTTGAAATCTGGACAACAGATATTCTTCATCAATTTCCCTGTGTGCCTAGACTACAAAGTCCTCTGAATGATTATATATTTCTTTCAGGAATCTCTGCCATGCTGCAGAGCTCAACATAATTCATACAAAGTCATCCACAAGCAGGAACATTTGAACAATTTATTACCCACAAGGAATCTCTCTTTGACGTGGACTCTGCCTCATTTACAAGCTATATCTTTTTATGTTTATTCTCTAATTTGGTATAGATTTCTATCATTGCTCTAAGTAGGTAATAATTAATAATAAGATAATAATAAATGAAATAAGAAGACAAAGTTACAACTAAATGAAAATACAGTGCTTAGTTTCTCTTTGAAGAGGCAAATAAATGAATGGCAGTTGATTTTTGTCATGTATCCAAAGGAAAAAGAAAATGTCATTCTTTAGAGCCCTTGGTTATCTCATATTTCAATGCTCATAAAGAATGCTCACAAGAAAACCACCAACATGGTGTTAACCATTCCCTATGTTCAGTATCACATGTCAAAAAAGAACTAGAAACATACTTAAAATGACCTAAGAAGGCCAGTAAGAAAAATATAAGAGATCAGAGAATGATTTCTTTGAGAACTTTAAGAGCAGTAAACTTGCTTCTTTTGGGAATAATAGCAAACACTAAACTGATGGCTATTTTGGGCTATCTTGTATTTTAATTCTCTACAGACATCGAAAGTTTTATTTCCATGCTACATTATGTCATTGCCTCCCGCATCTTGTCCTCTAAGAATGGCCACAAAGATTATTAATCCAACATTCCATCAAAAGACTGTCTTTTCTATAACCTACCTCCTTTTCCTAAGCCTGATCTCAACAAAAATGAGAGATCAACACTGTATCACATGCATCCTTCCTGACTGAAAGTGTTTCTTCTTAAGAGCGTTGTCTCTAACTCAAAAATGGTAGAGTAATAGGTTTTCTTTCAGTCCTCCAGTACAGACAGAGCAAACCTGTAGGTAAAATGAGCTCCCAAAGCTTTCCCAGGGAAGTTAAAAAGCAAACTAGTCATAGAAGTGTGAACCTAAGCAACCCTCTGTCCAGGCTGGCTTCTCAAGTTAGACAGAAATTCCCTTTTAAGGTCAGACACTTGCTAGTAATAGGTTGTCCACTTTTCCTATATATTTTTAGCCAACTGTTAAAAAAAAATCACAACAGACAAGGATCATAGACAGGATGTGACTGAATCTAAAACCAATTCTTTCATATGATGTTTTAGTTCAATTTCCTCACTTTCATTCTCAGTTTCTAACTCACTTTTGAACTAAGAGACATGAACAATTAATTCATGCAGAACACGGCACAAATTAGATGCAGAATCAGGATTAATTTCCCTAAGTAATAAAATAATTATGGTGCAGAATACACCATCAGCATTTGATATTTTTCCCTTCCCTAAATATGCAAGTGTTTCCCCAGGGATAATGACATCTCCTTTCAATGTACACTCATTCAATCATTACTTCTGACCATCCTGGACAGCTGAAATAGGCCACGATCAAGTCTGTCACACAGAACCTGCCCCACCTTCTTTCAGCTAATTCACATCTTCTTTCTACTATTTCAGTCACATTGAGATTAATGAGTCATCTGAGATATCTCTGTAACTAAATACTCTGTAGAACATATAGTACATTACTGGTGTCTGATTAATATTAAATAAACTGAATTTTTTTTAAAAAGCAGCATGATTTACATAGTTCATATTATTTTAATTCTGGCTGAATATAAAAACCAACTCTGAAATTCCCAAATGTGAGCACTTTGCAAAGTTTTCTTTAAAAATCTATAGAATAAGGGCAGCTAGATGGTACGGTAGATAGAGCAACAGCCCTGGAGTCAGGAAGACCTGAATTCAAATCCGGCCTCAGACACTTAGTAGTGTATGACCTTGGGCAAGTCACTTAACCCCAACTGCCTCCTCTCCCAAAACCCCTTTCATTAATCTATAGACTATTACAAGTGTAGTGTGCCCAAGAATCCAATCTTCTCCTCTCTTCTCTCCCATAAAAAGTCATTAATATACAACAGTCACAGAATAAAATTAAAATGTGTTTTACAAATTTCTATGGAGTGTTGCTATACCAATTAAAGTACAAAGAACATACATTACTGGTTCAAACTTGCCTTGAGTAGTTCCATTTCATGTAAATAAATCTATTTTTTAATAAACTAAACATATATATCTGCAGGGCTGAACTAAAAAGAGAAGGAAATAGAAAATAAAAAGAGAGACAAAGTGCTCTGTCTTCACAATTACCCAATAGGAAAATGAGACGTGATTATTTATGGAGACCATTCCGGGAACAGAACTGATCTGGAACAACCATGAGTTTCCCTATAGGGAAGGATCTCCCTACTGCCTAATTTGGGAAAGTTTCTAAAACATTTCATAAGGGACAGGATCCTGAGTTATCAAGTCATCCTGATATTCATTAGACCATGAAGTCCTCACTTTTGCTTTATAATGTCTTCAAGTACTATCTCTAATGAGATAGTAAGAAAGAGGCTTTGGATAGAGTGCTAGACCTTGAGTTAAGAAAGACAAGTTCAAATCCGGCTATAGACACTGAATAGCTGTGTGACCCTGGTCTCTCAGCCTCAGTTTCCTCATGTGTAAAATAAGAATAACCACACCTGTCCTTTCCGCCCAGTGATGTTGTAAGGACAAACTGACATACGTATAAAGCACTTTGCAAACTTTAAAGTTCTATGTAACTGCTCTGATGATGTATTACCATTAGTATTATTACCAAACACATCCTGTACAATTTGCTATTATTTAAACGTGCTCAACATCTCTGTTAAAAAAAACGGTGAAGAATTCAGTAAGGAAGGGGAAAGTAAGGCAGAACAAGATGACCAGTACATGCTTCTCAGGCCCTGGGGAAGGAGTAGAACAAGGAAAGGAAAGGACTCTTGGGCCCAACCACAAGAGCTACTTTGTAGAACTAGAGGGGTGATGACAGTGATAAGCAGTCCCCACACAATGGCCCCATGGCCTCTGCACAGCTCCCCTCTTACCTCTTCTCTTCGGACATCCATATTCCAGACAGCAATTCCCCCATCAGATGAACAAGAAACCAGCTGTCTTGTGAGCGCCAGGTAACAAAGAGACTGCACCCGGTCACTGTGAACAAAACACACAACAGACCCCTTTCTCAACAGGGAAAGACAAGGTGCTGCCCTGATCAGGCCGGGTTTGAGCCTCTGCTCTTCAGAACCCTGAACCTTTCCTCAGCAATGGGAGCTGACATCACAACACACAGTCTAGAAGAGACTGCATTTGGAGAGGCACAAGCTTTTCTCAGAAGAGGAGCTCTGGAGATAAGTGAGCCTACCCTGCAAAATGAGGGTAAAGACAACCTCATGTCTGCCTATGTATCCCCTGCACCTGTCTAGGAAACAGGAGACACTTGAAAAAGGTTTACCTACTTGAATTTTGAAAATCAGTAGCTAAAAATTGCTCATTCCCTTGACTTAGTGAAAACAAGTCAAGGATTCAAAGAAGAAAGGGAAAGAACCTCTCTGTATAAATATATTTATAGTAGCATTTTGATGGTCACAAAAACTGGAAATTAGGGGAGAACGGTTAATTGGGGAATGGTTAAGCAAATAAACGTACATGAACACAACTGTAAAAAAACAAGGGATGGATTCACAGAAACCTAAAACTTGTAAGAATGGATGTAGAAAGAAGTGAGCAGATTCAAGAGGCCAATTTATACAATGACTACAACACAGTAAACAAAAACAACTCTGAAAGCCTGAAGAAGTCTGATCAATGCAATAATCATTTGTGATTCCAGAAGACCAAAAGGATGCTGCCCACCTCCTGCCAGAGACTCTGTCACGACCTGAGATGGAAAACATGACACACATTTTCAGACATGGCCAATGTGCGAATTTTGTGACAGGAATTATTGGATACGAGGGAAATTGTATTGTTTTTCAAATGGGGGGAAGGGAACTGGCCAAGGGAAGGTGATGAAGAATTAATAACAAACACGCAAGGCAGGGAGGGAGGGAGATAAAAACAAGCAGGACAGCTCTAGAACTTACATGTTTATTACACTGTTTTAAAAAAAAAAAAAAAAGAGGGTCAGGCCAGTCATGGTAGAGCCTCTCAGTTATATATATGCCTTTTTTCTGTTTTCTGTATGCAGACATGCTCAAGTAAACTGTTATTTGATGTCAAATAATAAAAATAAAAATTACTTTAAAAGAAAAGCAGTTAGGAGTTGGTCTTTCTTCTCCCACCTCCCATGTCTTTCTTCTTCACCACATCACCTAGCGGTGTAGGGACGCAGGCCGTCAGTTACATATGGTGCCTCAACAGGGACCTGATCCAGGAGAGGGACTCGTCTTTCGGTGATTGTGGCCCCCTTGGAATCCCAAGTTGTGACAAGACAACTAAGGTAAGGGGAAGCCTTGAAGAACCCCAGCAGGGGCATTTCACTTTGTCCAAGGTTCTCACAGGCACAGTAAAATCTCAGCAATTATAGGTTTATAGGGAGAATTTCCTGTGTTAACAGAATCAAAAGGCAGATTCTGTTCATAAGAAATCAATACTGACAGGTAAATAGCAAAAGTAAGGTTAACAATGGGTCAGATACTTTTTAAGAGCAGAAACACTCAGGTAGAGGCGGTTGCACAGAAGGAGGAAGGGGAATAGAAGTGGATTCCTGGTCAGAGGAAGCCTCAGCACCCCCAGAACCCTCAACTCCCACAGAACCGCTGCCATTCTATACTCCTCCAGAAACCCCAGATCGCATTAACCCAGGAGGAGTTGCAAGAGAATTCACCCCTCTGGATTTTAAATTTTTACAGGAATTAAAGCAAGGGGCAATCAATTATGGACCAAGTAATCCTTACATCCAGTCTCTTCTAGACAGCATTTCTCAGACAGCCCTGTGCCCCACTGATTGGTGTAATTTAGATAAAGCCACTCTTGAAGGAGATTGCTTAATGTGGAAATCTGAATTTCACAAAGCATGTTTGGAACAAAGTAAAAGAAACCAAGCCACAGGTCTAATTTGTGCAGAGCATTTCTGACGATCTATTCTCGGTTTTTTGAATTGTCTTATTGTCTGTATATGTATTCTGTCTCTATATTCTGTGTGAGTATGTTTGTGTGTTAATCTCTTTCCCATGTTTTCTCTTTCCTTCCCCCTCGTCCCTTCTCTCTGATGACTGTAGCATAAGGGAGGAGAATGTGAGAAAGAGAGAAACTAATCTTATATTGCTAAAGGCAGCTTCAGATAAGGTATACAAGGAAATAACGCATGTGCAGTTTTAAGGAGAGCATAAAAGTTTTGGAAAGTTGTTAGTAAAATTATCTCTCTCTTTCTACCTTCTAATTCTGGCCAGGTTGGGAAGGTGGAGAGAAAGACAAGAAGAAATCAGGGAAGCTTTTTCCCTTATCAGAAAGGCAGGCTGACTAGCATTTTAATTACCTCATGCCTCACCTAAAAGAAGTTTTTGTATAATGGGATATAACCAAAAAGTAGTTATTCTGGTCATATTTTAAGTGAAACATGTCACTCCTAATTGGATGTTTAAAACAGATCAGGATTTGTTATATTATTTGGCACTAAGGCAAATTGGTAAAATGCACAGATCTGAAAAAGAGACACCTCAGCAGAGATAAAACTTTTGAACTCTCCAGTAGAATGCAGGGGACTTGGCACCACTGGATAGTTGTCCAGAAGTCTCCCTCACTTCAGCTGATAGATTCAAAAGCCCTTTCTTTCAAAGAAGTTCTTAAGGAGTGGACACCGAAATAAAATTTACTTGAGTAAAGGTTAGAACCATTAAGATTTTTTTGCCCTGCAGTCCCAACTCATCATCCAACTAGGACTACAGTGAATTGTAAATCTTATCATCCCAGATTAGATCAAGGGAGGAGAATGCTAAAGAAGCGTAGGGAATTTAATTTACCCTTCCCGAGGGTAGGGGTTGGGTCACAGCAGTATGAGATCACAAGCCAACCAGCCCCTACATTTAGTAAGCCCAGTCTTCTATTAATAATATTTATATGTGATGGTTTGGAAATGTAATTAATGACACCTAAGGTTCATTATTTGTGTTACTGTTGTGCTTCTAAAGTGTTATAGTCTTGTACTGTAAAAATTGAGTAACCCCTGCAATCCAGAAATAGTATTAGAGAAACCAATTTCTAATCTGAATTTTGTTGAAACTAAAAGACGTTGGGAAAATTGTAAAACCAGTTATGTTGTTTTAAATTTCATCAGTTCTGCTAACCTTATCTTATAATGTTTGGTTTTTGTAACTGTCATTTATAAAACCAGGTATTTTCACCTTTGCCTGTTAAAGAAGTTACGGTTAAAACCATTTGGCTATCATTTTAAAAGCTGTAAGATTGTTATTTGGAGTTACTGTTTTAATGCTAAACCTAAAACTGTTAACTGATTACTGTATGTAGAAAGAAAGAAATTGAATGAAAACTTTATTTAGATCTGCCCATTCAGAACAGACTTCCTGTACGCTTGGGGGTTGGCAGGCATGGGTGCTGTACCAATCTCCTTTATTTTGTAAAATTGCTAAGGCCCCTAGGAAACCATCCCTGTAGGTACAGTCATCAACCCTGCCACAGAAACTTGACTGGCTTTTGCAAATTATAAACAATGAATAGGACTTGTTCAGAAGTTATAATAAATGGAGAGGATTTTTGGCAATTGGCTTTTACATCAGGACAAGTTTTAAACTTGAAAAGAAAAGATCTTAATGGAATTCCCTTAATGCATATGAGTCCTGGTAAATCTTTATTACTTACTGTAAGTCCATGAGAATAGGAATGACTATCTGGCTCTGAGCTGATGAGTGAATTTTGCTGTTTAAGGTGAAAGACATTTGAGACCATAAATATTTTTGTTTTGAGTTTGAATTTGAGTATAGTTGTTTGCATTAAATCAGTATCTGAGAGAAATACCACAAGCTACTCAAAGGGAATATTTCCCACCTGACTATTCCTGAGTCTGGCTATGAAACAGATACTACATAATTGGAGAATTTTACTCTTATCTGAATTCAAACAAAGTCAAGGATGTTTTATTCTGTCATATCTACTATGTCACATGTCCCTGCTTTCTCTTTCTACAGCAAATTTCTATGATCAATAGCAAGTGACCAACAAAACCTGTGAGTCCCTTTTGTATAATCTTACTGGGAAATCTAATATTATTTTTATCTGAAATTAGAACATGTTCAGCAATCTAAGTAAACTACTTAAGACTCACCTAAGATGTCCCCATTGTTTAAAAGAATGTTATAAGCAGTAGTGTTTTTCTGTAATCACTCTTACTGTTAATCAATGTGAGAGTATATATTGCACCTTTTTGACTAAAGCATTTTGTGTTATGTAGGAATTCTGTGATAATTAAGAATTTGGTTTGTTGTAATACTTTGGGCATTCATATCACTTTAAGGACATTTTCATACCAAATAAGCTTTAATGGATTTTAATTTTAAAGGTTTATTTTTGTTTCAAAGTAAAAAGAGAACTATCATTTTAAAGGTTTTCAACTATTTCTTTATAAAGGTTTAGTGACTGTTAACATCAGGACTAATTTTAAACTGTTTTAAAACAAAAGAAATATTTAGAAGAAATATTTTAAAACAATCTCTTGTAAAGCCTACTAAATTTTCATTTTCAAGACAATGTATTGATACATTAATATGTAATGAACTATAAAGCAGAAAAGATCTTGCTCTTTTAATCTGAATTTGTAGTTATTCCATGGCCTAAGCAAAAGTTTAGTGTTTGAACTTATTAACAACTTAATTTCTAAAGTTTTTCTTCCAGAGTAAATGTAACCAGAGAAGGAGAAACTAGCCTGTGAAACGATGTACAGCTATTCAGTTGTAAAGTTCAAGTCTGAAATCTCTTTTGTCTAAGACAATACAGTTATGCTAGTGATAACTTGTGAGCTATGTTGTCTATGGTAAACTTGCCACTTAACCTGGCTTTTCATACTCAAATTTGTAGCCTGGTCTTCCTGAATCTTCCCACTTAATCTGGCCTTTCATATTCAAATCTGTTGCCCTTGGCCTAGCCTGATCTTCCTTTGTTTGTTATGCCAGGGAAATTGTCCTTTATATTCCTTTTGTGCCTGTTTGATCTTTGTCTAACCTCCATGCCAGGTTTGTCTTTTCCAGAGTGCAAGCCAGCAACTTGCAGATAACTGATCAGGCTACGTATCCCTTGAATAAGACCTATCTAGGTAGGGACAGCTAGCTCTACATCTCAGCAGGAAGCAATTTCTGAAGCTGAGAGGTTCATCTCTTATCCCAAAAAGATATTGGGTCCTATCCCATACACAACTGTCAGAGTCTATTTCAGAGGGAAATAGACAAGCAGACAGCTTGCTCATAGTGACAGTTTTAGAAGCACAGCATTTCTACAACCAATTTCATCAGTTAGCTTCCATGCTTTGCAGGCAATTTCATATTACTAGAGAGCAAGCAAGAAGCATTGTAGTTAACGTCTAGTCCACATTGCATTCCATTTTTGCCAGCTCCATCAAATACATCCATCAATCTTAGAGGATGCAATCCTCTTCAAATACGGCAAATGGATGTCACGCACATCCCAGAATCTGGAAGGAATAAATACCTTCTTGTGACTAGACACATATTCAGGTCATACTATTGCCACCCACTGACTGGGGAATCAACAAAATTTGTTATTGATCATCTGTTTAGATGTGTTGCAACTCTATAAAAAACAGATAATGTTCCAGCTTATACTAGTCATGCCTTTACTAAGTTCTGTCTGTCATACAGAATACAGCATAGAACTGGCATCCCATGTAATCCTACTGGTTAAGCCATTGTAGAATGTCACAATCATGACATAAAAACTCTCCTCAAAACAAAAGAAAGGGGGAGAAGAAGGCAAAAGGAGAAGAGCTGAGTGTTGTATACCTGACACCAGATAGAGAGAGGCTTACGCCTGCTCAAAAATTTCAAAAAGGCAAAACACATTTCACTGACTGGAAAAAAGTGAAGGTGAAATGGAACAACACAAAGACAGGCCCTGGGTTAACATGGGGGTGAGAGCATGCTTGTATTTCCACAGGGAATGGTGAAGAAACGATCTGGATACCGGAAAGAAACATCTGACCTCTGCCATACGTTGGAGAAGATGAGGATCGAGGAAAAGAGGAAAGAAAAAAAAAGCCAAGACCACAACGAACCCGTTGTCAGACTGACAGGACAATGAAGACACTCATTCTGCTTCTGGGCCCCCTGCAGCTCACCACTGCAGCAGAAGGAACTGATTGAGAGGAAGAGAGATGGACTTTTCGTACATAATCCGCCTTGGGTTACGGGTGGTGACATGGGGAGGGAAGACAGAGGAGGTAATTATGGTAGCATATGGGTCTAAGGTTTTTTGGGAAACAAATGGATATAGACAGAATTTTTGCTTTTATGATTGGGAAATATGTGTCCTAAGCTGGCTTCAATGCCTATCAAAAGTAAAAGCTGGTATCTGTCTGCAGTGTTGAAAGTAAGCCAGAAAAGATGTATAAGTTGCATTATTTTAGGCATTATAAGCTTTGTGGCAGCATTGGCTTCCTCTGTATCAACTGGTTTATACGTACATACAATTTAATGGATACTTTAAGGGAAACTATTGTGGTGGTGGGAAACAAAGTTGATGTTTTTGAAACAAGATTGTTCACAAAATGTGATTACAGGTTCATTTCTATTTGTGTTACTCCTGTCCATTATAATAACACCATACATGATTTATAGATCAGGAATCCAAGGGAAATCTTGACCCCAAGGAAGCTGCAAGTGATTTGGGATTATGTTGCTAATACAAATCCCTTTGTATTCCTGTCCCATTGGCTCATATCTACATTACCTCTATTCCTTTGTTTCTCTGTATGGCCACCTATTCATAGGTGCCTTCTCTCTCCAGGGTAAGCTTTTCAAACCCAAGTACCTTATCTCCGGTCACAACAAAAGAAAGGGGGAATTGTTGAGGGCTAGGGTGAAGTGCAGTTGACAAGATCAGGAAAGACCTTTGGGGAAACTGTTCTTTGAGGCTGTGCTCATTATCATCCAGAATGGCTCTCTGTGCCCCCCAGATGTTGCTGTCTCCCTGAGACAAACAAGAGAATTACAGAAAACAAGGGATATGTAAAATAGATGACCTCTAGGCTCACAGTTTTATAAGACTGATTTAATCACTAGGGCGGAGACAAGCAGAATGTCACATGGGCTCACAGTTTCTGTCTATAAATACCCGGAACCCTCAGATCAATAAAGTGGAGTTGGTCTCTCTAAAACAGAAACAAAAACAAAAAAAAAGTTAAGTATTTCTACTTGAGAAGATGGGTTGAGTTTCAAAATTCTCTGATTTACGCACGATGGTTTTCTAAAATGTGTATTACTGAAACACTTAACATGGAGAAAAAACTCTTCTGGCTAATGGTAACCTCAATCACAAAGGCTTAGATGAAAAAGAAACCAAGAAATGGGAGGGCCCTGGAGGGTCAGGGTGAACTTTGTTTCTCCTTTTCAATATTCTGGCAGAAACTACAGACAGGAGTATTGAGTATAATCAACAATAGGTTCCATTTCTCCTTCTGTCAGGTGCTAGGAAGATGGAAGAAGAAAAAAATTCCTCAACCATAGGAAAAGACCCTTGGCAAGGGTAGGAATTCCATGTCACATTTTATTATTTTTTTAAATTAATTTATTTTCAGTTTTCAACATTCATTTCAACAAGATTTTGAGTTCCAAATTTTCTCCCCATCTCTCCCCTCCCCCACGCCAAGGCACCCTGCATTCTGATTATAACTTCCCCCAATCTGCCCTCCCTTCTATCATATCCCTCCCTTTCCTTATCCCCATCACCTCTATTTTCTTGTAGGGCAAGATAGATTTCTATACCCCATTACCTGTACTTCTTATTTCCCAGTTGCATGTAAAAACAATTTCCAACATTTGTTTTTAAAACTTTTGAGTTGCAACTTCTCTCTCATCCTCCCTCCCCACCCATCACCATTAAGAAGGCAAGCAATTCAATATAGATTATACATGTGTAGTTATGCAAAAGACTTCCATAAAAGTCATCGTGTAAAAGACTAACTATGTTTCCCTCCATCCTATCATGCCCCCCATTTATTCTATTCTCTTTTGACCTTGTCCTTCCCCAAAAGTGTTTACTTCTAATTACTCCCTCCTCCCATTTGCCCTCCCTTCTATCATCCCCCACACTCCACTTATCCCCTTCTCCCCTACTTTCCTGTAGTGTAAGATAGATTTTCATACCAAATTGAGTGTGCATGTTATTCTCTCCTTAAACTAAATGTGATGACAGTAAGCTTCTTCTTCCCTCACCACTCTCCCTTTTCCCCTCCACTGAAAAAGTTTTTTCCTCCTCTCCTCTCATCCCTTAATTTTATTTTTTTAGATATCATCCCTCCCTATTCAACTCACCCTGTGCCCTGTCCATATGTATATAATCCCTCCAACTACCCAAATACTGAGAAAAATCTCAAGAGTTACAAACACTATCTTTCCATGTAGGAATGTAAACAGTTCAACTTTATTTAGTAAGTCCCTTATGATTTCTCTTTCCTGTTTATCTTTTCATGATTCTCTTTATTCTTGTGTTTTAAAGTCAAATTTTCCATACTGCTGTGGTTTTTCCGTCCAGAATGCTTGAAAGTCCTCCATTTCACTGAATGATCATTTTTTTCCCCTGAAGTATTATACTGTTTTGCTGGGTAGGTGATTCTTGGCTTTAATCCCAGCTCCTTTGACTTCTGGAATATCATATTCCAAGCCTTTCGATCCCTTAATGTAGAAGCTGCTACATCTTGTGTTATCCTGATTGTATTTCCACAATACTCAAATTGTTTCTTTCTGGCTGCTTACAATATTTTCTCCTTGACCTGGGAACTCTGGACTTTGGCTACAATACTCCTAGGAGTTTTTCTTTTTGGATCTCTTGGTGGATTCTTTCAGTATTTATTTTACCCTCTGTTTTTTGAATATCAGGGTAATTTTCCTTGATAATTTCTTGAAAGATTATGTCTAGGCTTTTTTTTGATCATGGCTTTCAGATAGTCTCATAATTTTCATATCGTCTCTCCTGGATCTATTTTCCAGGTCAGTTGTTTTTCCAATGAGATATTTCACGTTGTCTATTTTTTTCATTCCTTTGGTTTTGTTTTATAATTTCTTGATTTTTCATAAAGTCATTAGCTTCCATTTGCTCCATTCTAATCTTTAAGGAAGCATTTTTTCAATGAGCTTTTGGATCTCCTTTTCCATCTGGCCAATTCTGCTTGTCAGGGCATTCTTCTCTTCACCAGCTTTTTGGATCTCTTTTGCCATTTGGGTTAGTCTATTTTTAAAGGTGTCATTTTCTTCAGCGTTTTTTTGGGTCTCCTTTAACAAGCAGTTGACTCATTTTTCATGATTTTGTTGCATCACTCTCATTTCTCCTCCCAATTTTTGCTCTACTTCTCTTACTTGATTTTCAAAATCCTTTTTGAGCTCTTCCATGAACTGAGACCAATTCACATTTTTCTTGCAGGCTTTGGATACAGGAGGTTTGACTTTTGTTTTCTTCTGTTTACATGCTTTGGTCTTCCTTTTCACCAAAGTGGGATTCTACAGTCTTGATTATTTTTTCCGGTTTTTGCCCACTTCCCCAGTCATTTACTTGACTTTTGAACTCTTTGTCAAGGTAGTTCTCTACTTCCAGTGGGGATGGGGGACTGTCAGCCGCTCTATTCCCCCACAATCTGTGGGCTTAGAGTTCCAGAAACAGTGGCTGCAGCTGCCCCTGCTGCTGTTGTGGTTACTGGGAGCTCCTATGCCCCCTTCCCCCTCTGCCACCCAGGAACTGGGGTTGGATCACTCCACTCTCCTACACTGGTCCCACAGGCTTTTTCTACTAACCTTTCGATTTGTCCTGAGTGTTTTGGGGTCCTGAAGTCTGGAAACTGCCACAGGTGCAAGAGATTCAGTCTCCCCAAGCCCTGATCAGGTCTTGTCTGTGCCAGCACTGGACTGTGCTCTGCTCTGCTCCCAGCAGAGCAGACACTTCCCAGTGACCTTCCAGGCTGTCTTGGGCTGGAGATTTGCTTCACTCCATCATTCTGTGGGTTCTGCAGCTCCAGAATTTGTTTAAAGCCATTTTTTACAGGTATTTGGCTAGGCTTGGCAGGAGTGCTCTAGAAAGTGTGTGCTATTACTCTGCCATCTTGGCTCAGTCCCCCGTGTCACATTTTAGAACTGGGTTCCTAAAGGTCACCCTTAAAAGTCATGAAATCTAATTCCTCATTTTAGAGACTAAGAGGTCCAGAAAGGGACATGCTAATTAATGACAGAAGTAGGTCAAAAACAGAGGACTCCTACCTCTTATTCCACTGCTCTCTTCCCTACATCAGGCCTATGGTCAAGAGAACTTTTCTGTTTTTGCTATTTCCCCTTCCTCTCTTCTCACTCTCCACTTATTTCTCTTGAAATCTGGCTTCTGACTTCGTCATTCAACTGAAATTGCTCTTTCCAAAATTACCAATTCTCTCAAATGATAAGAGAATGATCTCTTCTTGGTCCTAATCTTTCGTGACCACTCTGCTCTCCAGAACCCTCTCACCTGTGTTTTCACACTCTCACCTAGTTCTCTTCTTCCGTGTAAGACCACTCCAGCTTAATCTCCTTTGTCAATTCATCAACCATGTCTTGCCCACTAAGTGTGGGCTGACCATAAGGCTCCCTCCTAGGCCCTCATCTTTTCTCTACTCTCCTGTGACAATCTCATCAGCACACATGAATCCAAATGCCATCTCTACCATCCAATCAGCTGCCGAAAGCTGTCATTTCTATCTGCATGACCTCTCTCCATTCCCATATCCACAACATCACCTCTGGTCTGGACTGCTGAAATAATCTCCCTATCTCAGTCCCCGCTAACAGCAAATATAAACTTCTCTGTTTGGCATTTAAAGGTTTTCACAGCCTGCTCCCTGCCTACCTTTCTAGTCTTCTCAACCATTACCATCTCACACATGTAGCTTTCCAGCCAGACTGGCCTTCTCACTGTTTTACACACACAAAACTCCATCTCTCACTTCTCTGCCTGTCCCCCATACTAGGAATTCATTCCCTCTTCATCTCCACCTTTTGGAAACCTTGATTTCTTTGAAGATTCAGCTCACATGCCACCTTCTATGTGACACCCTTCCTCATTCCCCAGATGAGCCACTAGTGCCCTCTTTCCCTCCCAATACTCCCTGGTTTCTATTTTGTATATATTCTGAATTCATTTATATATGCATGTGTTGTCTCATTTCCATTAAAATGTAAATCACCAGAGAGTAGGTCTGTCTCACATTTGTAACTGTCTTTCCAGTGTTTAGTACAATGCCTGGCACATAATTAAAAAAATCTGTTCATTGGTGACAACTACTTCATTAACCTTAGATTGTGATTATTACTAAGTTTGAGTCTTTAATTGCATGGGGAACCAAAAACAAAGAGCCCCACAGATAAAACCAATTGTATTATAAAAGGACCTAAAGCATTTTAGGAGATCAATGGGAACTAAAAAGGAGCAGCTTAACATGACATCAAGATATAATCAGGACATTTATATTTGTTGCAAGAGTTTATTTTCTCAGAAATACCAGAGTTTTTATTTGAAATAAGGCAGCAACCTAAGAAATGATGAATATGAAGAAAAGGGAACAGGACAGGGCATTGCAGCCCAGCTGACGGAGAGCTGACCTTGGCATCAGGAGAACCTAGGGTCAAGTCCTGCCTTTAATACACCCTTTCTTAGGTGTGTTATTTAACCCTTTCAGTAATGCCAAGCTGCTCTGAAAGCTGCAGAGGGAGTGTCAAGCTGTATCTGTGAAAGGAGTTTCTCACTATGCCAAATGAAATCATAAGTTCACTTCTGAAAACAAACAGCAAAGAAAAACAACAGTAACAAAAGAATAAAGGAAAGCACAGGAAGACTTACACGAACTGATACAAACTGAAGTAAGCAGGAAAACAAAACACACAACAACTACAACAACGTAAACAGAAAGAACTACAACAAAAATTGGAACTAAATACTGTAAAACGCATTAGAGGTCATTAGAGCCCTTTGGCCAAGACTAAGAAATAGAAGAAGGCACCTCCTTCCTTTCTTGCAGAAGTGGGAGGGCTATAACACCTCCTGTCAGAACTGAGCGGTACTGCTGAATTTTGCTGAATAATCCTTTTCCTCTTCGTTTTTTATTCTTAGTTAGAAGGGATATCACTCCCAGTAAAGGAGAGATACATGGAAAAATGGAGTGATGTAAAAACCAAAGACACCAATAAAACTTTAAAACAGAAAGGAAGGAAGAAGAGAAATGTGAATGTTCACAAAACAGCACTGAACAAACTAAGCAGCAAAAACTGAAGACTACTTTAAGCAAAGTTTTACAGCAAAAGTTTTAAAATATGAATTCTCTGAGGGCAGGGACTATGTCTTCTCTAAATGTATCTTTCCCAAAACCAAAGATGGTACTCGGTACAAAGTAGATACTTAATAATTGTCTGGTGCATGACTAGAATAGGGCATGCAGTTGGATGGGCAAGCAATGAGTCACTCCATTAATATGTTTCTTGGAAAAGCACATGGAGCCCCAAACTTTCCTTCAGAGATGAAAACAAAAAGATCACCTACTGATGGCCCTGAAGCAACAGCATCCGGCCTTTTCTTCCCCCAATGTCCCACATGATGATGCTGTTGTCAGAGGCTCCTGAGAAGAGTAACCGCTGAATAGGATCCCACCACAGTGACGCAACGCTGCCTGTGCGGAGACAGATAAAGATCTGCATTCAGTATTACTGAGACAGCTAGGTCATACAACAACAACAAAAAAAACACAACTGGGCCACTGGAAGATCACAATAAAGAGAATAAGTAGCAGATGTGTCAGCTACCTACTGAATTCTATGAATACAGTAAGAGTATTTATAAACATTTTTCCTCTTACTAACCAGAAAAATATAAGGCAGCAAAAACTGCACACTAGAAAATGGCTTGGAAGTTAACGAACCTGTTGGCTTCGTCCTAGCATTTAATAAATAAGGAAAAAGTTTTCTTTTTTTTTGTAGAATAGCTATGAGCTTGAGTCATTAAATTTCTCCAAGTCCTTTAGAAGAGCTCTTGAAAGTAAGCATGTTTAATTTCATTTCTAACTAGGTATTTCACAGAAAAAATTGACTCCTAGACTTGGAAAGGCCCTTGGTGATCACCAAATCATAGAATCATCACTTTAAAAAAAAAAAAAGGAAACTGACCCTATGTAGATGAAGTGGTTCGCCCAAAATGAGCAATGCTAATCAAGAAGAGATCTGACATGAGACTCAGTTCAGGGCTCTCTGCAGCTATCAGGCTGCCTAGACTGAGCTAATCCAACAAGCCAGACTACTGCAAACTATACAAAAAGCTCAGCTGCAAGGTCTAAACTCTTATACCTAATTCTGTTGGTATTGTCTGACTTATCTAATTTGGAAGTGCATTCTTGGTTTGAAGCAATGTCGTCTTGTCCTGTAAAAAACATTCATTCTGTAAAATTTCCCAAACTTTCTCATTGTTAATATTTACTGCTGTTTGCCTAAAGGAAAAAAAAGAAAAGAAATATCCAGAGGTGTAAAGTCCTTCATCAGATCTGAAAAACTAGCTCAAGTTCAGCAAGCTGATAAATAGCAATTTGTAAAATTTCGAATGTACTCAATGAGGGGGGCAGCCACAGTGAGAAAGTGAACAGCAGAAGGAGTCTTCTATATTCATTTTCTTCTACTCAACCCAACAAAAGAAGGAACCTCAATGGTTTATTTCATATCAGCTCTGGGCCTCCTTCAGTCACTGTCCTGCCCTTCTGACAGACAGCGCTAGTGAGTGATTGTGACCCCTGAGTTTTTCATAACAGATACCATGAAACAATAATGGAACTCACACTGCCCTAAGTGGCCCAAATAGGAAAAAGGGGTCAGGAAGGAACTAGTCACGACCAACAGAACCTCACCCCACACTAATGGTATTAATTTCTGTGAGTCCTTCCTTCCCTCAGCAATTTTCTTTTGGATGTATGGTTCCAATCTCTCCTGGGGGCAGATGAGTCAAGAAAGGTGAAGTGAGTCAGCCAACAAGCATCTTTTAAGCACTTAGCATGTGCCAAGGACTGTGCTAAGCACTGAGGATACAAAGAAAGGCAAAAACACAGAACGATACTCTTTAAAAAAAAAAAAAATTGTTAATTCTTTCTCCATAAACCCTAAATTTCTTCAAATTCAAGCAGATGGCTACAAAATTTCTAATTTAGAGTTCCTATAAGAATCATATTTTGTGGGTTGTTTTCTTTAACTGCATGAAGGGATAGCTTGCCGTGGAAGGAAACTCTTTACTATGAATTTTTGCATCAAGCTATCTCAAATCCAAAGAGATTTCAAGCCCTACCACAAAGGTCTACCAGAATGCAGAAAGCTCATACCACATTAAAGAAATTTTCAAATGCCACTTCTTCGTAGAGATTCCACACCCACTACTTAGCTCGAGTTCCAGAGATTTGTTTGATATGCATTGTCTTCAACGGTACAATGCATAGAGCAATCTTCTTTACTGACGTGAAACTTGGAAATCCAATTAAAAACCAATTCCTCCAAAGGTTTTACCTTTCTCTGCATGAATTTTACAGTTTTTGAAAAATAAAATAATTTTTTTTTTTACCAAAAATAAGTAATGTCATTGGAAAAAAAGTATAACAAAAATATATTTAGGGAGGAGAAACTTCCTCTTCATCCTCATTCAATCCCAATTCATCCTTTAGAATCTATACCCTTTAGATCAACGATTTTTAACATTTTTTTGTATCAGGGTCCCCCTTGGGGTGGTCTGGTGAAACATATGAAGCCCTTCACAGAATCATGTTTTTCATTGTATACAACAAAATACATTAGATTACAAAAAAAATCACTTATGTTGAAATACAGCCATCAAATTTTTTTTTGAAAAAAAAAAAGTTTATAGATCCCAGGTTAAGAAGCCCTGTGCTGGTCCAGCCAAAAGTTCAAATTTATAATTAGTCATTAGGAACTAATTACTTGGGTAGAAAGGTCAGAATCTGGGTTCTGAAACAAGGTGGGAAAGTCTGTGCGAAAACAATTTACCTTCATGCCCTTTAAGGGTTGTAATAATTGAAGAGGTGTTCTGTTCAAGCTTTAGCAGTGTGATCTGCCCAGAATAGTCTCCAACAAAGGCATGTTGAGTATCAGAATCATATCTGAATAGAATTAGTCAAGGATAAGTAATGAATTACTATCCTCGAATTACTTCTTTAAAAGCAAACCACTATCAACTTCTGACTTAAAGCTATGCAGAAGAAAACATGAACAGTAGATACATACAAGATTTAAATTACAGCAAGTAATGACACAAATAAACAAATCTGCAAAGTTCAAGTTTCTGAGTCTAGATCTCCTACAGCTCTCTCCAGGGTGCAAACACCTTTGTCAGCAAAGTTACCCCAGGGTGGGAATTAGCTCTTTGCCCTCTTATCTATTAAAACCCCTCCCTCTGTTCAAGGTCCAATTCAAGAGCACAGTCCATATGAAAATTTTCCTGACCCACCCCTACATCCCATCCCAGGGCAAAAGTTTTCTTTCTCAAATTTCTCATAGCTCTTTTTCTAGACTTTTCTTTACTCATCTCTCACTTTTCATATTATCGTAGTTATGTACATCATGCCCTGTTCAGTCTATCAATAAGCATTTATTAAGTCACTAATAATGTTCACTATGTTCTAGGTGCTGTGTTAAACATTAGGGATATAAAGAGAGGAAAAAGACAGTCCCTGCTTTTAAGAAACTCTAATGAGGGGAAAAAATATGCAAACAACTATGTACAAACCAGACCTATACAGGACAAATTGAAGATAATTAATAGAGGTAAAGCACTGGGATTAAGAGAGATAAAGAAAGGTTTTGATTTGACATTGTTATAAGAAAAGGCAAGGTTCAATTGATTTATAGTGAAGAAAAAAATCCGTAAAGTTGCAGATGCAAACAGAAAATGTCTAGGAATTATTCAATGACTTAAAAATTCATTCAACATTTAGTGGCCAGAATTAAAAACTAATACTCAGAAATATATTACATAACAAGCTTTCAAAATGATTTATTGGAAAGGTTACCTTTCCAATGAGGGAATTAGAATATTTTTAAAGGATACTGTAAGCATGAAGCCCAAGAAGTGAAGTAATGTCTCCCAAGCATATTCCCACTTCTGGTACACATCCAGCTGACACACTTATCATGACCTGTGCTGATAACCCATTCTGCTCCCAAGCAGAAGATAACTGCAGACACCCGGTTCTGATGAGCTATTGGATTAGAAAGAAAAAAAAGTGCTTATTTTGGTTAGAAATACTATCATCAGAAATAACCCACTACTTACTATTAGAAAAGGAAGCTTAACTTCTCAACCTCAATATTAAATCGACATTCTGCCCAAATGGACTTAAGGTGCAAAGGTTCAAGGGGATAGCAAATAACCTCAGCCTTCACTGATCACTGTCTCTTGTTTCAAATTCTTTAGTACTTGGAGTCCAATAAGCCCTCCAAATTCTTCCTGTTTTAGAACATTTGCATGTTTCAAATATTTCAAGGTTTGCCAACACATCATAGGTTCAACTGTCTTCTGATCTAAGAAGCAGTCTCATCCACCTTCTTTTCATGAAAAGAGATACTTAAGAGGCCCTCCTTGGTCAAAGCCAATTAGAATCTATAAAATATGAAAGATTAACACCTTTTCTATAACTGGAATAACAGAGCAGTGAAAAAGGGAGAACATAAACACTATATTGCAAGAACAATCCCTCCGCACATACTATTTGTATAGTGCAATAGTTGCAACATTTCTTCCTTCCGAAATAAAGCCTCAGAACATGAAGGGTCTCCTGTATATTCTTTTTAAATGGCTTCTAACATGCATATCACAGTTACCCAGACACCTATTCACAAAGTCTCTTCCTATAGGACTATCATAGAACTTGCTACAGTGGTATGTATACAGTAAGTACTTGATAAATGCTTATTAACTCATAAATATAGTTTATAATGACAGCAAATGATAGGTATAAAAAGCTTTTAACATTATTTTTTGGATGTGTAGGCCACACAGGATAATCCTGGGTTAATTTATTAACTTCAGTATCTTTCTAGAACTTAGATGATGCCAGATCTATCTTTTAAACAATTATATTAACTTCTAAAGTGTAAATGAAAAAAATCTGAAAAATGTATAAGGTAATATTGTTATTCATTTTATAACAAGGCAAGAACATCCCAGATACTGAGGAAGAAAAATGTGATGATCAAAACAGACATTAGAAATGTAATGATCAAAATAAAGTCATCATATTATTGTGAGACACATTTTCAAAAGATAAACTGTAAGAATAAAGCAGGAAGCATTCTTCCAGATCCTTTCAAAAGATAATCTGCACAAATGGTAACTGAATCTGCACAAATGGCAATTGAGGCAAGTAATCTTTTCAAAAACAGCTAACAAGGTGGTTATAAAGTTTGTCCATTTACCCAAAAGTAAAAAAAAGCATTACATCAGTATGGTAAAATGAAAAAAACACCTTGCACCACTGACATCCTCCAAATTGACATTACTCCACATTGTTACACCATCTTCCTATTTTAAATATAATTCAAATTCCCAGTTGCCTTGGGAAAGGCAATTTGGCCTTATTTTATAGAAATATCTTTCTGGAGTCCATAACTATGTCAGCTCCTATGGGAAAGTAAATATGTGGTCAAAGTAAAAGTTTAAACTCTAAATCCAATAACTATAAGTGTAAACTCTGAAAATTTCATAATGGACTGAACAACTCAATACTCTGTTTTCTCAGAATGAATAATCTGCATACAGTTAAATCTGGTGTCACTTTACAGCACTGGCCTAAAATTAACTATGTACTTGATCTCCTGGGCCCTACATAGAACTATATGAGTTCATATTTTCCCAAACTTCTGCCTTAAATAAGCAATTTTACCTTTAAGAAATATTTGAAATCTGTACATAATATTACATCATGTAAATTATAATAGGCCTAGAATTCCTAGGCCTAAAAGAAATATGAGGAGTACAAGAAATGTTTTTAACCTGGAAATGGGACCACTGCCGCTGGCTGACTACAAAGTTAAAGGCTTATAACAAATAAATACATTATACCTGGCAATAAGCCTGGGAGGGGAGAAAGGGGGAAATTGAAATACTTTTTCTGAGCATCGACAGCCACCTCAATACTTCTGATAACTAAGCTAAGCAATGTGAAAACTTCATTCAGATAACGTGAGTGTTACTACAAATTTTTTAAAATGCTTTAAAGAATAAAGCAAATAATTGTGTGTATGGTATTACCTGGGTAGGTCTTAACAAAGTTCATCTTATTAAAATCTTCAGAGACATGAAATTCCTATAATTAAACATAGCAAATAAATTATATTTTTAAACATATATGCTAATGATAAATTTCAGAAAAAAATGCAAGGATGGCCTATGAAAAGATGGGGGATTTTCAGGATCAGCTTTATAAATGAAACTGTTTCAGCAAAAAGGCCTCAAACTATTACTTTTAACATGTAACACTTTAGACCAAAATGTTCAAACCTAGGGATCATAAATTTTTAATATCTTGATAACGACTTCAATAAACTAGCTTCCTTTATAACCCTATGTGTTATATTTTATCTATTTAAATAAATTATTCTGAGAAGGGGTCCATCAGCTTCCCACATGGCCAAAGGCTTCAAAAAGGTTAAGAATCCCAGGTCTACAGGTCAAAACCAATACCTATAATATTTACTGTATCTGAATGCAGAAAGTCAGTCTTCTTTGAATGTTTCCTTGTACCTTTTCTATACCCAAAAGGTGCCATTTATTTGTCCTACTATTTTGGCTATACTAAAATGGCTCCAAATGAATTAAACAAACCACACTGCTCAGAGTTATTTTTGACAAAGTACTTTACCCACCCCCACCCCCAAAAGATAAACAAATAAGGTAAGTAAGGTAAGTAGTTCATATAAAAAATGGGGAAATGCAACAAAGGAGTATGAGAAAACAACTTTCAAATTGGTTGGATGAGCTTGATCTTGCATTCTCCACACCCTGGAGGGCACAGCTAGTGTGAACTGCTGATGGACCAAATTAAGGAAAAAAAACAAAGGAAAGTCATCTTTATTCCAAAGGAAGTGCCAATATTTTATCAATCTACACCCTGTCATTGATAAGATTATACTAAACTTGGGAAAGTAACTGATTTTGGTAAAATGGGGAAGGAGTAAGGGAGGAGCATTATTATGCTTAGTACATTATACAGTATAAGACAGTGCCGTAGTAAAGGCAAGTAATCATTTGTAAATTTGACTTAGACACATCTTTTTCTTCAGGGCTTTCACAAGTGTTATTTCATAGCCCCTGAGAGTGGGTTATAAGGGAAAGTAGAAATTCATTCCAGCTACTGGCAAATCCTAAACACCATCCTGCTCCTTTTTTTGTTGCTCTGTAACTGTATGTGAAAGCCAGTATACTAGCTACCCTCTTAAATAAACACAGATAGGTATTATCCTCACTTTGAACACTGGAGAAATAAGGGCTTTGACTTCTAATGCTAAAGGATTTATGGTTCCAACTTAAAAATACCTAATTTATAAAAATAACAGCTATCCCTTAGTACCACAGTTCTCCTTGCCTCTGTCTGCTGAGTCTTTCACATGAAACTCCTCTCTTGCCTACAGAATCCCCACCTTTCTCATCCCTGGGGTCATACCCATTCCTCTGACCCCAGCAATGCCTCTCTGGCTCAAGACTTTGAACTACTATTAATATTGTGCCAGGTATATCAAAGGCAAAATACATTTGTGGGCAGGTCAAGGAATCTACAAATTATATGAGGAAATGAATTCTAATTTCCTACGGAGAAAATTTTGGAACACATCCATTCATTAAAGGGGATAACTGTAATGAACTGAGAACACTTTTGACAAGAGTCAGAATTATCTATTAGCTAATGATAACTGCATTTACAATGTCTAAAACTAACAAATACTTAGAGGCCAGAATAAAGAGAAATTGTGATACAAACAAAATTCAAGTAGTTTAAGTGCATTTAATATTTCAAATTCTCAAAGCTACCTACCATTATGGCTCCATTATCCTGCCCCACAAATATCCTTCTGCTATCATGATGGTATGCCATAGTTGAGCACGGAGCTGTCAAAAAACCCAAAGCCACATTAATAACAGAGTTAAGTTTTTAAGTCATTTTTAATATGATTTGTCCCAAACAGTTAAACTAAAAGGCAAATGAGAAAATGTGTAAGAATCATTAAATAACTTCGAATAGTAATAAAATCATTTTCCTCCGCTGAAGTGTTGTGGAGATGCTTCAGAAAACTAAAATGTCTTATGATTTTTTAAAGAAGGCACACAATTGTGTGATACAAACAGAAAAAATACATTACAATGAGGCTTTTCTTCAATATTTGTTTTTTAATACATGTCACACACACACAAAAAGCCTACTCAGAGTCCTAAAACATCTACCAAAAAGCTGGCTCATTCAAATACTGTTTTATGGAGGAAGACAGAGTGGGAAGAGTTTTAAATACCAAAGAAAGGCTTTTATATTTGATCCTTGAGGTGATAAGAAGTCACTAGAATTTATTTGAATAGGGGGACTGAAATGGTCAGATTTGCTTTTAGGAAGATCAACCTGACTCCTTGTTATTCACATACAATACTATTACCTATTATTATTTTATATTCTTCTCTGTATCCCAAGTAAGGCACTACTATACTACAGGTAGGCACCTATGTAGCGCTACAATGAAAAGAATGCTGAGGTTGTGGCAAGGACCAAATGGAACAAGGCATATAAAATGCTTTGCAGGACATAATTCTATACATGTTAGCTATTACAACAATCATTAGACTAGGAGGAAAAGCAGGAAGAAAAGTCAATCTTTTACAGTAAGAAGCCAAGGGGATCTACCAGGAGAGCTGGTTCCTGAAGATCTAACTGTTTAGTTCTGTACCCTGAGTGCCCTAGGTCAGGCCTAATTCCAAAACTGTCTTTGACATCATCAGACGAGCAAAAAATGAGTGGGGAGTAGTGGATCTGGAGTCAGAGGACCAGTGTTGGAACTCTGCTTTGCCATCTGATTTTCATGATCTGCAACAATCATAATAACAATAACTAGCATATAGAAAGCATTTTAAGATCTGCAAAGTACTTAAAAAGTTAGGAATGATTGTCATCCTCCTCATTTTAAAGACGAAAAAAGATTAGTCTGAGAGAGGTTAAGTGACTTGACCTGGATGGCACAACTAGTAAGTGTTTACAGTGGGTTGAGACTTAAGGTCTCTGGATGCCAGGGCCATCACTCTATCCACTAAGTGGCACCAGTACCTGTCTGTGACAGGTAAGGGCCCTTTTGGTGGTCCCTTCCTGTCCTATGTGTATGATCCTGAGGTGCAAATAGACTAAGTCATTCTAATGAGCATGAATTCCGGCTTTAAGGCCTAAAAGAGATTAGGCTAAGATTCCTTTACTTTCATTTACTTTACACAGAGACATGAGAAATGGAAATAAGAGCTCACCCAGTCAAATTAACAGGAAACAGTCTCAAAACAGGCAAAACTATAGGTTGCAGGTGTCCTAGACTTTCATAACCACTAGAGTACTTGACTCAATCATAACTGCTCATAGTCAGCTCTTTCTAAAGCAGATGCAGCAGATAGCCTGGGCCACTGCCACCAGAAAGACAGGAATGAGCTATTATAAGAACAGTGCTTTCAATTCACAGCAAGCTCAGAAGACCTCAGTGTCCCCAACTTTCTCAGAGTTAGCCAGGAAAGCTTCTGTGGTTATACTGTAAACAAAGTGGGTACCTGGAGCGTTCACACTATGGATCTATGTCCCATTGCTCTATAAATAGAGAAGCCAGGAAGTCAGGTGTCTAGCTGCAGGACAAGCTGAGGGGCAGTTCTCTATTTTGTAAAGCAAGCTTTAATTTTATTTTCTAGAAGTACTGTTCATATGCTTCTCTATTTCTGCACTGTTTTCAGAAATTCATCTATCAAGAATAGCTGTATAGTCTCACTGAATATGTAATAACATGACAGAGAAAAAAGCAGGGCAGCTCACCAAAATGGGCAATCAGTTTGCCAGCAAAATCCTAGGTAGCCTCTCCCCTGTGCAGGGGAAAAGTGATAAATCTAGTATCAGAGAATTTGGGTCCACATCTCACCCCTGCTAATTACAACCAAAGTGACCTTGGGAAAGTCACAGCCTTCCTCATCGTTCAAATGGGCATGGGGTGTTGGTTTGGACTAGGTGGTCTCTGAGGTCCCTTTCAGTTCTAAAACCTAGGACCCTGTGAAAGATTACATGGCTAATTAACACACATCCACCATATATATGAAAAATAAAAGTGTGGTAAAAAAAAGCTGGTGGAAAAGAGAAAGAAGGTGTTTGCTTGGAAGGGAGACTAGGGCTAAATGCTGAAATTTGTTTAAATTTTTCCTTTGTCTTTTTAACAGTCTCTGGAATTCCTCAAAAGCTCAACTTCTGAGTATTCAATACTTACTTGAATCATAAAAATTTAGAGCAAGACCTCTGATGCTTCTAATTCAACCTCTTAATTTTGGAGATGATGATACTGAGTCCTAGAAAAGCTCAGTAACTAAAGTCACATATATAGTACAACCAAGATCAGCATCCAGATCTAAAACTAGGCAAGTAACCCTTATAAAAAATGCATTTGTGTACATGGGAGCCCTTCCCCATTCTTGGAAATACTGTGAATAGTTGGGTCAGTGGACAGAGCACCAGGACCAAAATCAGGAAGATCTGAGTTCAAATGCGGCCTCAGATACTTAAACAGCTGTGTGACTCTGGGCAAGTCACTTAACCTGCCTCAGTTTCCCCAACTGTAAAATGGGAATAATAAGAGCACTTACCTCCCAAAGTTGTTGGGAGGATCAAAGGAGATAATTGTAAAGTGCTTAGTGCCTGGAATATAGTAAGTTCTATATAAATATTATCTATTATTATATTTATTGAATATAAAAATACAAAAAAAAAACCCCAGAAGTTACACCAGTAAAGAGCCTTCAATCAAAAACCAAAACTACAAAGCATTTGACACCTATGGACTATTATCAATACTGACTTGGACCACCTAGGTTGTCAGGGTCCTGTCAAATCGGGAGATTTTTCTATTGCTATTAGGATTCACATTTAATGTTCTGGCAACTTTCAGCTGTGCTTCAGGGCTTCACTAAAAGGTTATGTGGTCTCTTCTATCAAAGCATGCGCATATAAGGAAATCATCTCTTCTAGAACTACTATGATTAATGAAATATTCCCCAAGTTTTAGTTTGCATATAAACCTCTTTAATTTCTGGAAACCTCACTAAATGATTTAGCAATTAATTAGCTTGAGCTCCCTCATCTATAAAATGAGAGGGGGTGGGAAGGAGATCCTAACATTCTATCACACACTAAGGGAAATATGTAAAAGCACAAGGACCCTATTTTTATAAGTGCATTGCCCAGCGAAAAGCAGTATCATGTTAAGTTTGACAGATATCAATAAAAGAGTAATAGAGGTACATGAACAACCAGAAAACTACATATAAAGCCCTCAATTAGCCTTTGAGACACCAACCCTCCAATCCAGAAGTGCTGTGAGGACTGTTAGATCCTAGAAAACAAAGTTTTACTTACATGCCATTGTGTGATAAATGCTGGGCCAGTACTGACCACTGTCTCGTTTCAGCCATACCCGGATTGTTCTGCAGAGACAGAGAAAAGAAGGTAAGTCCATACTGACATTGTCCAGAACAGTCTCAGCTCTTTTTACTCTAGAAAGAGAGGAGAGGCAAGGAAGGGGCATGGGATTCTTGAATGACAAGCTATGAAATGATCTTTTTCAATACCTAAGACACTATTACAAAAGTATTTTGGTGTTTGGTATATAGTGGGTGCTTAATAAATACTAAGCTCTCTTAAGCATCCCTAACTTTCCCTTATAATGTATTAGAGAATGATTACACAAAAAGATAAAGAGTATTCCTAAAACAGACTACATATTTGTATTTTCTGCTTGTACCAAATCTGAGGGTGATGCTGTTTTGGTTACCTTTTAGCACATAAAGAAGGAAAAGACTTTCTTCAAGTTTTAATATTCTGGGACCTGGTGATCAAGCTTGTATTAATACCATAAATATACTTATCCTACTCTCAAAAATATCCTGGTATATAATGAAAATACTGGAATGAAAATCCAGAAACCTAAGTACTAATTAATTTATTATCTGTGTTCGCCACATAGTCAAAGAGTTGGAAGGGAGGTTACAACAACAATTTACAGTTGAGAAAATGTACTCAGGTTAAGTAATTGCCCAGGGTCAGGCAACAAATAAGTAAGGTCAATTAGGGTTGACCCCTGCCATGTGTCTCAGACAAGTCACTAACATGTGCTGTGTCTGTGATGTCATCTGTACAATGCTGATACCAGAAGACCTGCCCCAACACCTTTTGTCAGGATAAAATATTAAAAAGTGTACATTATGATACAATATCAATTAAATTAAAACCCTAGAAATTCCAAATTCAACACAGTCCCTTCTTTAAGGGCCTTACTTTAGTAGAGTTAGGTCAAGCACCTAACATACATCTATAAGAATCTATTCCTATCCTATAAAATGGAAATAAAAATACCTGTCCTGCCTACCTCAATGTAAGTAACAATGTCTGTGAAAACAGGAGTGTGCCCTGATGGGAGTTTATATTGAGTACATTATTATTCACTTGTTTCACTGTACACATATGTATTATGCAGACATATATTATAGCATAAATAATTCTAAGAGATAAGTAAGATTGAGTTTTTCCTCTAACCTCCCTAAAGGAAATTCTAATCTGAATTGTAAATATGGCTTTTGGATCCCCTACAAGCTGAGAGATAACAAATTAACAACATTAATTTTCAAAGTTCAATCAAGACAACTATTTCTCCACAGGGTCTCCAGAATTTATCCTTTTCCTCGTTGGTTATCTTTGTCAATTGGACGCCAACTCCCTTGTTTTAGAGATGCTGGAACTGAGACCTGGAAAGCTTGCAACTTAACCAATTCACAAGGACTTTAAGTGGCTAAGTTAGGAATCAGAGTCAGTACTTTGAATTGTCATTCAGTGCTCTTTCTTGCATCCTGGAGTACACTACACTTTAAGATGAAGAGGTAGAGAAATTCTAAGAATTCAATAAAACTTTCTAGATTAAACACCTACCTAGATATTCAGTGATTTCAAAGTAAAGGTGGTCATAAGGTACAGTGTCAAAAAATATTTTGGAAACATGGTTCTAGGATAAAAAACAAAACAGGACAAAGACTTACAGATTATATGGAAGCCTCAGGATTAAATATCTGAGCACTTTCTAAAAGAAGCCAGAAGGTCATAATAGCAGCTAGCATTTAGATAGTGTGTTAAGGTTTATACTTTATACATGTTATCCCAGCTGATCTTTACAACAACCCTGGGAAATAGTTGTTATTATTATCCTCATTTTTATAGATGAGGAAAGCTATTGCTGAGAGAGGTTTAAGGGACTTGCCCAGGGTCACAGCTGGTGGCCATCTGAGGCTGGATTCCTGCTCAGGTCTTCCTGTTTCTAAGTCCAACACTATCCACAACTCTTACTTACAACCAAGTAATGTCACCAAAATTACACTGGAAATTGATTTTATACATAGGCTATAACAGCCAAGGGCAACACTATAGTTTAAAACAACAGTTCATATTTATAACACATTTTGAGGTACTTTCTATGCATGATCTCATGTGAATCTTACAACAACCCTGTGAAGTAAGTGCTACGAGTATTATTATCCCCATTTCACAGATAAGGAAACTGAGGCAGAAAAAGGTTAACAAGAGGCAGGAACTGAACCAATCTTTGATTCAAAAAGCTAGTGTTCTTTCCTCTTATGCTGGTAAGCAGTGAAAATGTACTGGTGAGAACTGAACAAGAGACAGCAAGTAGACTGAATTTCCTTTGGGAAACTGCATAGCACTAATTTTAATGACCACAGGCTTCTCTTCAAAACAGAGGCTCTATTTTTTTTTAAATGTCAATATTCTTCTGGTGATGCTATATGGCTGCAAGTCACAAAACAGAATTAAAGCTAAGAGTCACCCAAAGAGCAACAGAGAAGTCCAAGTTCACAGGATCATAATATCATAGAATTAGGGCTTGACAGGCCCTGAGAGGCCACTGAGCTCAGTCCCATACATTTTATACCTAGAGGCCCAGAGAGGTTAAGACTTAATCAAGATTTGAACTTAGATCCCCCTACTTGAAAGTCAGTGGTTCTTGCCACTGTTTCATGCAAGTGGGCATTTGATGGCAACATACTGTACTGCCAACAAGGAATTACAGAGAATGAGCCTCCTAAAGAGTACCAGAAAACCGTATGATCAGAAATGGAGACAGGCAAGGTAATACACTAGTCAAGTGCTCCATCAATACGATACACACAAGGTGTCAAGGTGTCAAGAGATCTAGCATAACACTGAGTGGACCAGACTTTCCTCTAACCTCAAGGCCTGAAAGGTTCATGGGAGGACGTGGACAAGAATGGCATAGCCTGAGAAGGCATGCACAGGATGTGACTGGCAGATCCAATGAATACCCATAGTGAGGAAATCACAGACCTAGTGAAGTAAGCCAACAATAAGCACCTATCATGGAGTCACTCTGTATAATTATCTGTATCATATCCTCCTACCAGAATGAGCTCCACTAGCAGAGGGCCCAGTCATATCAAAATGCTGCCTCCCTTACTCCTGAGCAGCCTGTTCTGCACAGAAGAAGCAATCATCTAATCTACAGTGAATCTTCTGATTACCCACAGCCCATGGTCGAGACATGGTAGAGAAATTACACACAGCAGATGCTCACTAAATAGTTGTGGAATGAATGAAGACAGAATCTAGAAATCTCGGTTTCTTTATGTGGTAAAGCAAGCTGTGTGATCTTTGGCATTTGACTTCTCTGCAAAATGGAAAAACAGTGAGTACACAGGATAAGAAAAAAGGTAGAGGAAAATGATCTTCAAAGTATAAGAATGCTTCAAAGGGTCTGCAACATTATAAAACATATTTAGATAACTATATTTCAATACAATTGGTTTCCTTTGAGATCCTATGTGTTTTATTTGATGCATTTAAAAACCTTTTTCTGAGAAAGAGTCCACAGGCTTCACCAGCCAATCGAAGGGGCCCATGACCCAAAGAAGAGCCCCTCCTATACACAAAGAGAACAATTTGGGATTCACTAACAAGACCAGACAGCCACCGCTCTAACAAAGGAGAAATGCATTTTAACATCCCCAGATTTCTTTGGACATAAATGAGGAATGTGTTCATGTCTGGAATATAATTAACAGAATTTACAGAGAAAGTTAAATGCCTATAAGAGTGATCACGGACTTGACTGTTCACTGTTTAGAAACACAAAGACTAGGTGCCAACCTTCATTCAATCATCATTCAATTAATCATGGGCATCTACTGCATATCTAATATTATGCAAAATCAATCAATAATCATTTATGGAGCACCTACTATGTACCACCCACTATGCTAAGTGCTATGGATACAAAAAGAGGCAAAGACAATTCCTGCCCAAGGAGTTCACAATCTAATGTAGGAAATAACATACTAAGAAACATATACATGCAAGCTATATGCAAAATAAATAGGAAATAGCAGAAGGAAGGCACTAAAATTAAGAGAGGTTTTGGAAAGATTTTCTGTAAAAAAAAGAATTCTGATTGGGGTCTGAAGGAAGCCAAGGAAGGCAGTAGGCAGGGAAGAGGAAGGGGGAGCATTCCAGGAATCAGAGACAGAAAGAACTCACAGAGATGAGAGATGGAATGTCCTGTTCATGGAACAGAAAGGAGGCCAGTGTCACTGGATCAAAGAGTATGTGGCAAGGCGTATGGGTTAAGAAGACTGGAAGGGAAAGGTAGAGTAGAGACTAGGTTATTAAGGGCTCTAAAAGCCAAACAGAAGATTTTGTATTTGTTCCTGGAAGTAACAGGGAGTCACTTTTGTTAAACAGGAAGGTGATATGATCAGACCTGTGTTTGAGGAAAATCTCTTTGGTGGTTGGAGGATAGATTGTAGTGGGAAAAGACTTGAGGATGACAGTCCCACCAGTGGCTATTGCATAGTCTGGGGATGAAGGGCTGTACCAGACTGGTGGCTGTGTCAGAGGATGGAGGTGGACATATTTGAGAGACATTGCAAAGGTGAAATTGACAGGCCTTGCCAATGGGCTTGGATATGGAGGGCGTTTGGGGGAGGGGGGAAAATCATAATTAAATCCAGAAAAGCTGATGTGATTATCAAGTGCAATAGTATCAAGAGAGAAGAGAAGAAAGCCCAGGACAGACCAGGGTGTGATCTGAAGGAAGATCCAATAAAGGAAACTAAGAATACTCAGATAGGTAGGAGGAGAACAACAGAAAATGATGTCCCTAAAACCAAAAAAGAAGAGTATCAAGGAGGAGAAAGCGATCAACAGTGTCCTAGCTAGGCTGCAGTGGAGTCAAGAATGAGGACTGAGCAAAGGCCACTGGATTTGGCAATTAAGAAATCACTGTTAACTTTAGAAAGAGCAATTTCAGTGGAATAATAAGGTTAGAAGACAGACTATAAGGGAATAAGAACAAAGTAAGAGGACAGAAAGTGGAGATACGAAACACAGATACACTCACTGTGTGGGTGTGTCCATATATACCTATGATTAGGGATAAGCAGATGTATATAATCTTTACCTATAAAGCATGTTCAAACTCTTATATACCCAAACCCCTTAGTCAGAATGAGTACCCAGAATATGCGTGTGTATATACATATATATGTGTGTGTATATGTATGCATGTGTTCATATGTGCATGTATATGTATATATATTGAAAATACCTGTATAGATGAATATATTCTACAGTTGGATAGAAATTGCTTGGCACTCCCCTGACAAGAGGAAGGAAGGAAATAAGCATTTTATTAAGTACCTACTATAAGCCATGCATTGTTAAGTGCTTTACAAAGATTATTTCATTTTTACCCTCACAACCATCCTGGGAGGAAGAAGCTATTATTATCCTCATTTTACAGATGTGGAAACTGAGGCAGGTAGTTTAAATGACTTGCCCAGGATCAAACAGCAAAAAAGAGATAGAGGCTGGATCTACAGTCAGGTCTACCCACTGTCCCACAGTATTGTACAAAAGCATTCTCACTAAATGAAAAGGAAATTGAGGCTAGATTTTCCAAAAGAGACAACAATGCACAAAGAGGGTGGTGATTTGTCCCACTGGGGCTTCTACTTTAAGAAGTGCAGTAAGCAAAATCTTGCCATCTTAATCAAATATTTAACATTTCTTCAAACATCCCTTTAACTGCTATTTGTGAAAAGGAGGGGGTGGAGGGAGATTGCCTCCACAGAGAAAGGATAAAACTACTCTTTTTTTCTGTTTGTTTCCTAGCAAAACCTTCAGTTATATGTACTAGTATCAGTGGTTTCTGGCTTCTCTCTCCTACACACAAACCTACCATTTTAATACAGTTTTTTCATAAAACTATTATATCACATACAGCAAAAACTCAGGAACTTTAGTGAAAGAACAGCAGCATTGACACCAGAGGACCTGAACTCAAATCTCTGCTCTGCTACTAAAGACCAGGACAAACTGGGGTGAAGTCACTCAATCTTCACTGGCTTTCAGGTTCTCATCTGGATTGCAAGGCTCTACAGTTTGTTCCAGCTCTAAATGCATGGTCCTCTGAGACAACAATGTAACCACCAGGCATCACAATCAGGATTCCCAAATGGCTCAGATATGTGCCTTACTGAGCTTTTGTAAACAGCATATCCATGATCACTGCAATATAACTGATATTACATCAAATCCTCCTTGTCTTTTTAAAATGAATTCTCTGTAGGTAAGATTTTTTTTTTCAAAATGAGAACGAAAAGGACAGAGGAAAAGGTTACAGGTCTTTTCAATACCAACTCTGACAGGAGTACAAGTAAAAAGCTCTTTAGATTACCCTTCTAGCCCTAATTCTAAAGTTTGGAACATTTTCATATTTTGTGTATTTTCTGTTAGAATTTAAGAATCCTAAAGATAGCTGATATGTACACTGAGAACAGTAAGTAGAGCCTGGGTTCCCCTTTACTTGTTCTTAAGAGCAGCACTTTCCACAGAAGACTGGTGTTCAAATGATATGAACAAGAGCCTTGCTAAAAAAAAAAAAAAATGCTTATTTTAGTGATATATTAAAACCTATGTACTAAATATTAAATTATGTATCAAAATTCCAATCTCTGGCATTTTTATCTGGCAACAGCTTCAAATGTCTCTATTTTGCTCCAATCTTCCCTAGTGCAGAGCCCTCCCAAACTAGCACTTAATAGTTATCTATGTAAAGTGATTCTATAGTAAAATTGACTTGGAAAATATTGCTTGAATGCATACAACATGGTAAGATTATTTTATTTAAATTCTGAGAATAATCTACCCTTGACCCCTTGGTCCCAAAGCGAATTACTCTTATTTAGATTTGTACAGTTTCTTAAGTTTTGGGCTTCTACCATTTACAACTCACTATAAACAAGTCCTTCATCTTCCCTGCCCTCCTCTGCTGCCAAAGATTCACCTTTCTACCTCTCCTACTAACCTTGTTTTTTGTCAGTCCTAGGCCTCTGAGGGCCCTGATTGGTGGATTTGTTCTGATCCTCTACTGCCCTTGCCCCATCTCATCAGATGTGTGGGACAGACCAGTTAACCAATTATGAACGAAGACCTCTTATACTTGGCTTCACATGTAACAAACTGGAAGTAAAGATAGTATAAATGGTTTAGGATTGACTGCATTAGAACTACCCCAGACAGTGTCTGGGTTGGGAATTATTAATGTAAGCTTCACCCCACTCCCCTGTAGGAGTGAGTACTGTGTACCCTGAAGACCTGAAGTATATTTAACTGGTCCCTGGACAAAGCCCACCCACCAAAAGACTGCTGCCATTCTGAAGGATTTCTCAGGCAGAAAAGATCAATGCCTCTGCTGATCTCAAGCAGCACTCTAATCATATGCGATCTGGCTCTCTTTAAGTAGACACCAGGGTCCAAGCCTGACTGTCACTTTAACCAGATGGAGAACCCATCTAGCTAGAACCATTACCCCCACTACAAAAAAGAAAGCAAATAGTGAATAATAATTTGGGGTAAAGTACCAATCTCAGAGCATAAATCTTTTATATTAGAACAATATGGTGAGTTCACAGGTTGTTCTCAGGCTCACAATGTTTGGGGAACAATCTACTGGCTTCCCAGTGTCGATATGAATTTTAAATGAAAACAATCAATACAATAAAATTGAGGTCTTTAATCAGGGCAAGGGAACAGCAGTTCCGCCACCTCACAGCAAGTGCTGGGGTATCCAAGGAGGGGGCATTCTCAGGTACTAAGGCAAACAGAGAGAAGGACTAGGCTGAGGTGGGTGGGGTTGGGCATCTCAGTTTCAAAAGGTAAGATGTTTTGCCTAACAAGCCAAAGTCTATAAAGAAAGGTTGGGAGGGCAGTTACAAAATAACCAGAGGTTGGAAATAACAAAGCCTGGTCAACCCTGCTGACAAGGGCCTAGGACCAGACCAGTTCAGCTTCAGAAAGTTCTTAATCAACAGTGTTTGTGTGTGTTCATCCTTCGTGGCCAAAGAAGACCATGCCATCAGAGAAATGATGACATGACTTGCACTTGACTTTGTTTTGAGTGGGAGGGCTGTGCAGGTCACCAGCCTCACTTCTCCCCCAGAGCCATCTGAATCCAGTGACCAGATATTCATCAGGATGACTGGAGATGACCCAGGATGAGGCAATTGCGGTTAAGTGACTTGCCCAAGGTCACACAGCTAGTGAGTGTCAAGTATCTGAGGTGAGATTTGAACTCAGGTCCTCCTGATTCCTGCACTGGTGCTCTATCCACTGCACCACCTAGCTGCCCACATGTTTAGTCACCAGGTTGAGCACCTTTCTCAGTTGCTTCCTCAGCCTACAAAATTTGTATATAATCAGTTACCAGGTCTTTTATTTCCTTTTTATTTCTCCATAGTCACAAATACCATCCCTATTCCACAGTCAACATTTTATACCCAGATTATTGAATCAATTTCCTGCCCAATGACTGCCACTCTCAAGAAGTCATGCTGTACTTACAGGCCTTCCATGGTTCACTTTGCCTGCCACGTCAAGTCTAAACATCACTACCAAACGTTCAAACCCTTCTGCCTATGAAAACTGATTATTCTCCAATGATACAGTTTATTTCAGTTAGGTCCATTTCCCTCCCATACATTATCCTCATGCAATCAGTCCTACCTACCTATAAGATCCTCAGAAAATTGGAACTGGGAATTTAAAATTTAAGGCTATTCCCCAAGATGATAAATTCCAGTGTAACAATTTGGTTTGCACACACTAGACAAATGAGAAAACTGCCAGAGGGACATTCAATACTATCTCCAGAAGGTGTTTTCAGTTTAAATCTGTCTTTGTAGTACTAAGGCTGGGAAAAGGCTGTTGGTTTTGGAAACAATCTCACACCCACACTTGACCTTATTCCTCCACCCATCTAGCCTAATACGCAAGCAAATAGTATTTACATACCTACCGAGCTAGCTAGGAAGAGACACCAGATAGGAATCACAGGTTCTGGGCTCCAACCCTTGTTCTGCCTTCTTCTGAGTTTGGATGAAAATGAAGGAGCCTGATAGCCTGTATGACCTCTCCCTCCCCCTTTCCTAACTATCCCTTAGATTTTAAAAATTCTCCTATAAACCCTCCCAGATTAACTCCAGCACACTGAGGTCACTCCTAAAACTCCTGGAATATAACTCTGTTCGAAAAAGAGTTACACAATTATTTCATGTTACGTTCGCATCTGACTGTCCTAATGAGGGTTGCAAAGTAGTCTTCAGTTGGTTTGCTTATTAACAATTAAATTATACATACATACATACATACATACACACACACACACACACACACACACACACACAGAGGAATGTGGAATTCAATACATTACAAAGAAGCATAATAAAGAGCAGTAAGTAACCTTCTTACAGAGGCAATAAAAACTCACTTCAGAGAAAGCTATCTTTAAAAGCAAATCAGCCAGGTCAGGTAGATGACAGAGTGGACAGTCCTGGGACTGGAGAGGAAGACTGGAGTTCAAATCCAGCCACTGATACTTACTAGCTGTATGACCCTGAGCAAGTCACTTCACCTGTTTGCTTCAGTTTCTTCATCTGTAAAATGGGAATAATAATAGCACCTGCCTCCCTGGGTTATTGTGAGGACCAAATGAGATAATATTTGTACAAAGCTTAGCACAGTGTCTGTCATGCTGTAGATATTATATAAATAGGAGCTATTATTTACTACATCGACTTACAATGTATATCATGATCAGAGGCTTCTATTCTGTATCAAATGTTAGGGACCAAATAAATCTCTAAGTTTCCCTTCCCACAATTCAACTTTCCCTTTAACGTTTTGATCTTTATGTACAGTCTTACCCACAGTCTTATTTTATTTTCTCTTGATGCTTATTTAAATCTTAGTTGGTAAAGGATGATCTTTCTTGACTCAGATCTAGAGTATGTATTGCAAAATTCAAGAAAAATGAAAATGTTCCTCCATGCTATAACATCACATGCTACACTCATCTTGTTGAAAAAAAAAACAACTCAAGTTGCCTTGAAACAAAAGATCAACATTTTTCCCAGAAGGAAAAGAAAAAACAGTGATATTTCTTGCCGGTCCTAAAGGATAACAGACTTAGAGACATAAGAACCATAGAAGGCCCCAGAGATCCACTATCCATGCTTTCATCTTAGAGATAACAGCACTAAGCCCCAGGGAGGCCCAGTAACTTGTCCACAGTCACACTGTGAACAACCATCGGAGGTAGGATTTGAACTCAAGTCCTCTACTTCCAGGACTGCCTCCTAACAAATGGTTCTCACATTTCCACAGGCTACCATCCCCCTTGAAGACCTATACAATCCAGCAAACCTTCCCAATTAGAAAAGAATGCCTGTATAACATCTACAAAAAATTTTATGAGAAAGCCTAGCATCTCCTTATATAACAACCCCTAAATAAGGCAAACGTTTTTTCCCTTCTCACTCATCTTGCAAGATTCAAACTCCATTGTACCACCTTGCTAATTTAATAACAGGACAGAAAGTGTTCCACTTAAGACACTAAGTGTTCCATTAAGACCCTTTAAAAAACTTTTTAACCATTTCAGAGGAAAATATTTTTCACATGTATCATTTATTTCCTTGCCTTTTTAAATACAGCCGACAATACACAATTCAGCCTTTTCTTGATAACTGTCACCATTATTAACATCCATTATAGTCCTCTGCCACAATACAGTTAATACCCTAAGGCAGAAATGTCAATCATGTGGTCCACAAGACTTCTAAATGCAACTTGAAGCAGATTAAAATATAGTTTCTATCTGATTTTAATGGGTTGATATGTTAATAAAAAAGAGAAATATATAACAAACACGGTTTTTTTAATCAGGATGTAACCCACAGGGACTCTTAGGTACAGTCTGGTGATTCTTGGATCACTGACATTGATTTGCCCGAGCTCTTTGGGGTTTACATCCTGTTCTCAGCTGTGCTGTCTGTAAGTCCCCTCTAGGATATGTAAAGAGGTAAGCTGTTCTTCCCTATTTGGGAAAGAAGGAAGGTCCAATTTGAGATCTATTTCCTGTTACAGGCTGTTCCCAACCTAAAGAATTCCACAAAGCTGAAGATAATCAGGGAATATGGTTATATCAGTTTTGTTTTGGTTTTTTGCAGACTAAGTCAGAATCGAGGAGACAATCAAATGAGTTTCTTTAGTACCTTATTCAGTAATCTTATTTTGTTGATTTGCACTGTCCCTAAATATAAATAGTGATTCTGCTTAGGTTTTGACTCCTTGGAGAAGATTTTGCCTAAAGGTGAGCCTATTAATGACTATGTATGTGAGATTCCTGCAGTAGGGTTGAAAAATATCTCATGCTGACAAATAGAAATGAAGTTAGAAATATATCCCCTCCTTTAAAAAGTCACATGTGCTCTTATGCAAATACTTTCATATATATCTCTCCAGGTTTAGGCAAGACAGGAGCTCAGAAAAAAAGGCTAGCTTAGTTTGTGTGTGTGTGTTCGTCCTTTGTGGCCAAAGAAGACCATGCCATCAGAGAAATGATGACATGACTTGCACTTGACTTTGTTTTGAGTTAGAGAGGGGCGGCGCAGGTCACCAGCCTCACTTCTCCTCCAGAGCCATCTGAATCCAGTGACCAGATATTCATCAGGATGACTGGAGATGACCCAGGATGAGGCAATTGGGATTAAGTGACTTGCCCAAGGTCACACAGCTAGTGAGTGTCAAGTGTCTGAGGTGAGATTTGAACTCAGGTCCTCCTGACTCCTGTACTGGTGCTCTATCCACTGCACCACCTAGCTGCCCTAGTTTAGTATAGGCCTTAGAAGAACCCAGAGGTCAGACTAGGCCAGGGTGGGGAACCTGCACCCTCGAGGCCACATGTGGCCCTCTAGATCCTCTAGTTCAGCCCTTTGACTGAATCCAAACTTCACCGAACCAGTCCTGGACTAGGCCTTGTTAATCATCAGAACTGTCCAGCATGGTGGCTCCCAAGATGCTCTGAACTTCTTTGTCGAGCCTTTCCAAAAGATGCTTCAAAATTCTCCTGGAGACTCACTGCTCCACTTGAAGATGAAAATCCATGTCCTACAGCAGTTTGTTTCTTTCTTCTCTCCACCTCTTTTTCATTTTTTATTCCTTGAAAGCTGAAAAATTCTTCTGGCCCTCAAACATACATTAAATTTTGCTTTAAATAAGTTCTGAAAAGGAGAAAACAGGCAGACTGGGTTCAAAAGGAAAAGACTTTGCTTAAAAAAGGTAATTCATTGTGAAAGTTCCTATACTCACATTGGATTTTCCCAAATCCCACCTCATGAGCACCTAGAAAATCCAGAATAACAACTCCAGACTCTTCCTGCATTAAGCAAACAGATCCAGGTGGCTGAAAAAGAACCAGGCTCCTACTCATGCTGCATAATCAGTCAAAACAATCCCTGACTACTCCCCCAATAGAAGCTATAATCCCTAATTAAAGCAGTACTACTTCAGTGCTAAATTTAGGGAAAACGGAGTCTAACTACAGTATTCAACCAGGAAATGCCATCTGCTGCAGATGAATGCTTTATATTGAAGAATAACTAGGACTCTGATCCCATGATATCACTTTATAACTGAGCAATAACATTAGGTATTTACTGTTATCCAAGCAAAGATCCCAAAGCATGTGCTGACTTACTAATAATGAGCAACAACACTTCAGTCCTTCCCTGAAGTAAATTAACTCTGTTCATTGTATTAAGAAGCCAACATCCAAACACACAGCAGAAAAGGTCCCTGGTAAGGAATATTAGGCATGAATCTTGGTGATTGCAGAAGTTTACCTTTCTGCCTAATTCTAGACAGCAGGAATACTCCCCCCCATCCTCACCCCAACATTCCACTGATTCACTTTATAACTCTGGGCCTGTTATTTCATTTCAGTTTCCTCATTTGTAAAATAAGGAGGATGCTACTCATTTTTCCAGGTTTTTAAAAAGAAAATTAAACTTAAAATTACATACACGTTTGTGATAAGGAATAAAGTACTCTCAGAGGATTTGAGAGAAGCTCAAAGTTAACTAAAATGTTTTCAGCCTGATAAACACAGACCAAGAGTGGCTCCCTTTTCTTTCTTTCAAATCACATATTCTTGTGAAACCAAAAGTTTCTAGATCCAAAGCAAATTTGTTGAGTTTGAATCTGAATAATATTTAAAGTCAAAGGCAGAATAAATTAAAAAGACAAAAAACTTTTAAAAGGCACCTCATTCTGAAAGTTCCTACTACCGTATTTTTTCAGAAGAAAAACTATATGAAAACTACATCCTGTATGTGAGGCCTGGAGTTACCACCACTCTGAGTTACAACTACCACAGGTTGTAGTCTGTACAGATACAGTGGCTCATTAAAATGTTCATCTTTCTTTCTTTCTTTTGCACAAACAAGAAGTCTCCTTCCAATGTCTCACCATGGTCTATGGAAGGTACTCTAGGTTCCTGAAGGCTGTGCCAGGAGACTATAAGTTCTGGTTATGTTCAAACACACTGAAAGTCTTCCAAAGCATGTCTGTTTTCTGAGGACCAACCCAGCTAAGAGCAGACAAGCTTATCCCCCAAACAGCTAGCCACAGCAACCAATGAAACAAAGACCATACAAAATGGCTCTCTGTCCTAATCAAACAACCTTCTGATTCTACAGTGATGGTAGGAAAATGGCAGAAAAGGGGGCATGGAGCAGTAATTATCAATTATTAACTGATATTTAACTATCAGTATTAATATTATTATATAATATGATACATTAATAATAAAAATTAATATATTCCATCATAATATAAGTACAATATTAACTATCAATACTCTAAATGTGAAGTCCTTATCCAGTGAAAAATGAGTAGATATATGAGTAAAGGTAATGTCAATCTTAATATGTACCATAAATGAAAACAAAAGGAATCAATCAACATGCACTCATTAAGCATTCACTAGGTGCTAATAAGCATGTGGGTAGCTAGATGTCACAGTGGACAGTGTCAGGCCGAGAGTCAAAAAGACTCATCTTCCTGAGTTCAAATCTGTCCTCAGGCAACAACCCTGGGCAAGTCAATTCACTCTGTTCACCTCAGTTTCCTCATCTGTAAATGAGCTGGAGAAGGAAATGGCAAACCATTTCAATCTCTCTGCCAAGAAAACCCCAAATGGGATCACAAAGAGTTGGACATGACTGAGAAATGACTGAACAAATATGATAAAGCACTATGCTAAGCAGTGGAGATATCCCTCTTCCCCCTGCCTTCAAGAATCATACTTCCATGTTGGAGGGTGCACCTGTATCAAAGGGACCACAGGCTAAAAGTATGAGTCTCTAGCTCTCATTTAAATCAGCTGCACTGCTTTGTTTGTCGAGATGGGTAACTTTCAGAATGAGTGTATCCTCTAAGAAGGGACCTCAGAAGCCATCTGCTCTAACCCATATCTGAGCCGATATGGGGAGAAAATGATGAAGAAAAACAAACCAACAAATTGTGTGGCGTGAGAAACAAGCTGCCTTTAATGAAGCTTCTAACAGAACAGAAAATGCCACCACAAATCGTCACTGCTGTTTCTGATCCCCTAATACTGCAAAGAAGGGTTCTGGAAGCTGTAAGCATAGGATTATTACTTCACACCCTGGGGAACAGCATTGGTCTTCCAGCACATGGCTCAACTACTCCAAAACATTCCAGCTCTACACCAAAATGTCATAGGTTGAGGAACATATTACAAATGTAGTTTTAAAAATCTTTAATTCCACTTGGCAGCTCAATATACGTCCCTCTCTATGATGGAATTCAGACCAACACTGGGGATCAACACTTTCAGTGTACCATATCCCTGTGCTGTGACCTCAAGGGTCATAGATTCAGGGCTGGAAGGGGGCTGAGAATGCTTTACATTCAACCCTGTAATTTTACACATCAGGTGATTGAGACCCAAGAAGTGCAGTAATCTGTCCAATATCCCACAGAGAGTAAGTAGTGGAGCTGGGGGTGCCCTCTAGGTTTGCAGACTCCAAGAAGAGTGCTCCTTTTACAGCAGCAGAGTTACTAATGTACATGTCTCGGCCTCCATTCTATAGCATTTTTCCTGAGAGTAAGAGTTAGCTTCTTTTGGTTCCCAACGCTTTGCCTATCATGACTAATAAATGGCTGCTGAAGTTAAATTGAACAGAACCACTAAGTCTTCTGAAAAACTATCAGATTACATTCTTTGGGGTCTGTAAATCTATTATCTCTTTCCCAAGTAATCCTAAAATACTGAAATAAAGCATCTCAATCTTTTTCTAACAGCATATGCACTCAACATTCCCCCTGCAGATTCTAAACAGAAAGGAAATAAACTATACATATACATAATTTATCTCTGGAACAATGCCTTACTTCTTCAAAACTTTGGGCACATATTTCTACTTCCGGGCTATTCTATAAGGTTTTTTAAAAGTACCTCTAGTCTTGCTTATAAATTATATTTATTAATCAAATCATTTTTTTCCCCTCTTCTCCACCAAGAAAAGCAAATTTTCTCATTTTGTCACAATCTCCCAGGGATGCAGAGGATAGCAGCCTCATGACTTCTGTGAACATGTCATCCTACACAGTACTATACAATGTGCAAAATTGCTATGCTCATCCATGCAAGCTCAATTCATGAAACAGCAAATTCTTTCAAGTTTTTTCTTCCTGACTTATGACAGCAAGGAAAACACCAGTGAGTGAATTCTACATGATAAAAAAAAGAGAGAAATTCATTTTGAAAGAGGAAGTTCAAATGTACTGATGGAAGAAAAAGAAACAACTCAATTTCTATTCCTTGCTATATTTTGCTGAACAGAAAATGGGTAGCTCAAAAAGGTGAAAAATAAGGAAGTATAAAGTCACTGATTTGGCCGCATGCAAGGTGTCAGTCACTCAGCCTGAAACTGTCAGTCATTCTTATATTTAGCTTTAAATTACTCTGACGCTAAGCATACTTAAATGATCTCAACCACTATTACCGGGTGGCCCAGGTTCCTGTAATGCCTCTAAGAAAGTTGGATAATTAGTTTTCTACCTGAAAAGAACTTTTTTTAGGTGTCCAGCCCATGCTCCTCTTTATTCTGAGCTTTTCAAACACAAACAAAAAACTCTTATGACTTCTTTGAGCCCCCAGTAGTGTGCTGGAGATGGTGATATTGGTTTAACCAGCACTGGAGCCGTGAGAAAAGGGACATCTATAGCTCCTTTTTGAACATGCCTTCAAAGTGGAGATCCTGGGCAATGAGCTCACTGGTGTCTGCAGACATGGCCAATGCTGCCCCTGTCATCTGCTCCTGCATCACCCTGGACTGGTCTGTAGCACTGTACCCAGAATCAGGGAATAAATGCTTCAAAGTCCAAACACATGGAAGAAGTTATTAGGAGCAGAACTCACCCAGGATGCATCTAAAATGAGCAATTCAATTCCTTGCCGTAGCACGGGTTTAAATGGGAGAGTCAGAGGAAATCGGACCTTGGTTGTTACAAATCCCAAGAAAGTCACTGTTGATCCATGCACCAACAAGAATCATAGGAAGTACATTTGTTACATTTCCTTTCATCATGTCTGTAAGAATGGTAAGATCTGTCAGAGGACCTTCCTCTCTGTTTTTTTAAAAAAATCCATCCTCAGGATTGTTGAAGTAATACTTTTCATGTCAAGAAAGGCTGTTTGGGAACATATTTTCCATTTTCCCTGAGGACTCTACTTTAAATTAAATTAAGACCTGACTGTCAGACACCTGCTCCTGCATGAACTTCTTGTCACTCTGCAGCAGGAAGGACACATAATGATGGATCATGCCCACAAAGAAGGTGATGAAGACGATGGGCAGGACCACCCAGAGATGGATGTTGGAGTCCAGAGGCAGCTCTGGCCTCAGGGGACTCTGGCTGCTTCAGAGCCTTCTTCCTGCAAGGACCCTGGGAGTGAGCAGCTGTTTCCTCGGGTTGGCCTCCTCATCTCCCCAGTCTCCTTCAGTAGGCCCACTCCCCTACCCTCCCCTTCCCTCAGAGTCCCAGGAGGCCTGCCTTAAAAGATTTTTTTTTTAATCTGAGAGATCACCTCCTGCTTCTGTTACCTCACTGCTAACAGTCATTTCTATTTCAACTTTAATAAGCACTTGCTATTTGCAAGGTACTGTGTTAGTAAATGGGATATAAAGATAGCTCTAACAGATCCAGATTTCATGAAGCTCACAATCTAAAACAGGGAAGGGAAAGAGGTCAGTAAATAACTGTTAGTGCTCCAGAGATCAAAGAAAAAAGGGAAAGGACCCTCATTTCCCCATACACAGAATTCTTTTTGATAAGTGAGCCAAGATCAAACAAATGTTGAAGGAAAAAAAGAATGAACCTTGACAATTTCAAGCTAAAAGCTGTCTGAAATTAGTTATCTCTGTTGCAGAGCCATCCAGTACTTCACACAGAGGCTGTCCAAGATAAAATCAGTATGAGGTAATGTGGGCCCAAAAATGTCCAATCTGCAATAAAAGCAATTGAGGCAGAGCTCCAAGTCAATAACCATTTACTGAAGGGACCTGGCCCCCTTTTAATGAACAGGACGTCAGATCTTCCTTATGATCTGAGATGTCCCTTTTCTCCAGGGCCTTGGTTTTACAGTGTTTGGCAAGATGATACAGATGATGCAGAGTAAAATACAAAATCTCATCGGCTGACAGGCATATATATATATACTTGGCCCTCCAGTATAACTGGTAGAAATCAGCTACATCGGGAGAAAAATGGGTAGGGCTGATGGTCATAGTATGAACAAGGCAAGGGTCACCCACTGGCTAAGTGCTCATGACTGTTTCCCCATGTTGGGAGGGAGAGATGGAGGTGGGAAGGAGGAATGAGAGGGTGGAGACAGACAGACAGACAAAGAGAAGAGATGGAGAACGAAAGGACAAAAAGAAGATGGGGGATTTTCTCTATCATTAGGATATCTCAGCCACGCTGGGCCTGCTCTCTTAGTCATCAAGAATAAAGGGTAGAGGTCTTTTAGTTAGCTTCCTGTGGTCAAGCAAGTGACCCTATAACCCATAGCTTAAATAAGTTCACTTGCTTAACCAAAAGGAAGCCAACCTTATCTAATTATCCCTAAATATAAATTAACTATAAAAGCAACTGACTAAATATATATTAATAGACACATATAACAGAAGTAATCACTGCTCCTATGGAATCACATTAAGCTGAATAATACTAATTGGAATAAAATAGGGGTTAAATTAATCATTTAACACAGTCAAGAAAGAAAAATAGATTGGGCAAAGGATGAAGCTCACTAGAAAGGATGACATGAAATACTCAGCATGGATGCTTACACAAATTTAAAACCTAAGAAAAGCTGAAATCTGAGAATCAATGAATGGTACGGAACAGAGGACCCCAGTATAGTACACTCTTTAAATTTCCTGAAGAAGTCCATCTCACATGCAAAGCTTTTATTGGTATAGATTATATCTACTGATATTAGATTAGAAATCATGAAAAATTTTGACCTCTCGGATCACCTAAAACAGTCTCAGGGACTACTAGAGATCCCTGGACCACACCTGGAGAACCCATGGTTTAGGCTTCGAAAGCTATAGGTCCCTAGAGGAGAGGGAGACGGACTGAGGGCTGAGAGCAGTCTGGGAGAAAATGGAATGCTGCCCACAGAGTGTGGATTTAATAAGTGCTTGCTGAAATTAGCATGTTATTATATGAAAGGACCTGGAAAGACCAGAAGATCTGGATAGGTGGAAAAAAGGAAGTCTTGGTGAAGATAAACACAGTAAGGAACAGGAACATACAAACAGGAATGAACACAACAGGTTCCAGGAGAAAGACAAAAAGTGCCCTGACATCACATCAGAACCACGCTAGAGAATAATCTGAGGTAAGGCTAGAGATGGGGGAAGACAGATTATGGAAGCCCTTGAAAAGAAGGGGGGTGAGAGTAGGGGGAGAAGAGGGTTATACCTGACATGAAAGAAAGAGGGATCCATTGAAGGTCCTCAAGGGTGAGGCATGATAAAAATGGTCAAGTTTATTCAGAAAGGCTGGATTAGAATGGAGAAAAATCTAAACTCCATGAGATTTTCTAGGTTGCTGCAGTCATCCAGGTCTCATCTGAAGACCTAACACAGTGGTAATGACAGAAGGGACAATTATTACATATTTCTAAAGAAAAACCGCCAAGATTCTAAATATAAGAACAAAGGAATGACTTAAATGACTACTGGGTTTGGAACTTGGATGACAGGAACCAATGACAGAGACAAGGATGTGTTCCTGAAACAGAACCATCCTGAGTCTTCTTGAGTAATGAAAGGAAAAACAAGATAGCTACAAGTAAAACAACCACCCTAACAATGGTGAAATAAACTCATTTTCTTACAGGTTCCCTGCCTTCCTGGGGTTTTTTTTAACATCTTGATTTCTAAATCCAATTCAAATGCTATTTTCATTAGTTTCATGAGAACCAAAACACATTAGCAATCATCAGGATCTGGTTATATACTAACAACTTAGTCATCTGTAGGTTTCCCAGACCACTATATTGTTAGAGCTTACAACTTTTTTTTCTAAACTTTACTTAACATTGTTTCCACTGGAAGTTTTTTTAACTGCAAAAATTTTCAAAGAAATCTCTATGTAGCAATCACTTGCAATTTAATAGGGAAAAAAAAGATGTTCATAAATCTGATTTAACACAGATGACTAGAACTCTTAAATAGATTTTAAAATATGCAATAAGACAATAGAGACTAAAAAATACATAAATGAAGTACAATGTTCTAAAATACTTGCAGTCAAATGGAATCCGTCTTTGTTCCACTACTGCCAAACAAAACTGGTTTTCCTGCAGAGACCAATACCCCAACAGCAATTTCATTATAAGCATGCTGATATGCAATCTGTGTGTTCTTTTTAATCAAAGTTACAGGCCTCTCTAATAAAGTCTTTATCTACTTTAAATTCCTCTCTTTTCTCTAAATGAATACCTGAGTCCTTTTTTAGTGTTATTGATGTGTTATTGGTGTATCGCTTTTACATTGCTTACATTCACAGATTACTCTGACTTGCGAGAGTTGTCTGACCTCATATAAAAGTTCATGCAATATTTCATTCCTGTACTACTACCCCTTCTCTGTTCCTGCTGTGCTTTTTTTTCAAATTAACAGAAATCTATTTTCTCTCTTTTTAGGACCTGTTAATTTCATTAATATAAGGAACTGAAGGTTAGAGTAAACTTTACTAAAGTCTCATGGATTTGCCTAGAGCAGAGGCATCAAAGTCCGAGGGGGCCAGAACCATATCAAACTGTAATTGGAAAATGTTTAACAAAATAAATAAACATAAAATACAGCACTAGGTGTTGTTAATTTGTGATTTTCTAAGTCAATATGAAGCCCCAGGGATCCATTTCTACCCAAAGGCCTCTACAGAAGAGGAAACTGAAGAAAGGGATCAGGGCAACCTAGTGGTAAACTGTAGTAACTGAAAGAACCACTCTGAGTCTGTCTTGTGACTCAATTCTAGAACTAGTTCAGCTCTCTTTCAATTATGGGTCTAATCCAACTTCTACCTTGCAAAGAAACTTTATTCAATTGTAAGAAAGCTTTAGTATATTGTTTTAACTTTATTTTTAAGACCTCTATTTACTATTTGGAGACCCTTAACTAAGGACCCAGGTTATGCTGTTCAGAAGCCCAGTGAGACCCAAAGATTGATGCAAGGAGTTTTCTCACAACTGTACATCTCAAGCAACCCATATGACTTATCTGAAAACTGGCCCACATGTTCAGACACTTGGGGGGAGTGGGACACAGCTTTTTCTGATTTCAGGGAATTACACCCCTCTACTTTCCTCCTCTCAACTTGTAAAGTCCCTAATTTTTCTTCCAACTAGAAATCAGATTACCTAATGTTGTATCCTGATTATTTTCTTTTAATTAATTGGTCTTATATGATTGATTTTAACATATAAAAGTCTGTCTTCCCCTGTATTTGGGGTCCAGGATAAAGCTGAGGAAGGATATTGTCCCAATTTGTTGGGCAACTGGCATTCACTGCTTAATAAATCAATATGCTCAGATGGGCCAAACCTTTGTTTCATCAGTCATTTCCTTTTCCCCTGCCACATGGAGGTTAAATGACTTGCCAAGCATCAGAGAGCCAGTTATGTGTCAGAGACAGGACTGGCCTCCCAAGACAGCTCTCATTATATCAGGAAGATTATAAAAAATAAAGCTATCCAAGAAATAAGTTGCTGCTTCTCAACTTTTGTGATTGATGTAAGCTATCTTCCACACTAAGAAAAAGCTAGCAACCGAACACATTCTTAAATCTAACTATTTAGGTTAATTGTTATATAGAGATACTTAAACTAGTAAAGCTATAGTTAACCTATCATTGAAAAAGAATGCAATTCTCACTTAAGTGGCTTTTTATAAAGACAACTGTAGAACCTTTCAATCATCCTTTTTTTAATGCTGACTTAAGATAAAAAATAAATAAATGAGGGGTTGGGAAGAAGTGGGCTTACTGCAATGTGTCACAAGAATAAACACAATTCAGTCAAAGATTTTATCACATTTCCCTGCCAAAATATAAATGAAGGCTAAGAAAGGAATACTCTATTGTCTGTAGCCACCTGCCTTATCAGCTTAATTATACCTAGAATTTTCTACATGGACCCACAAGCCTCAATTTCCAAGGTCATAATGCCCATTGACCCCTTCAAGTACAAAAGAATTTAATTCCTATAATGTACTTTGAATGAACACTCTTTAGGGTGAAGCTGGGAAAAAAGATATTTTCTTTTAACTAAGTTCATTAACCCAGTGATCATAATCAGAAACAGGACTGTCTAAAACAAACTGATTACATAAGCTTTAAAGACCAACCTAAATGAATAACCTACTGATAGTAAGTTACAAATCTTAATAGCATCTTTATACATAAAGAACGGGGCCTTAATGAAAAGCTAACACATGATCATGAACAGCCCTCCTTTACAAAAAGAGAAAAATGCAAGACCACTGCATTAGTACCAGATGTGAAATCTGAATTCTAATTCTTCTACTACTAAACTTATGACTTTGGGCAAGTCAACCTCTCTGGACCTCAGTCTATTCATCTGGAAAATGAGAGTGTTTTATCAGATGATCTCTAAGGTCCCTTCCAGCTCTTAGATCCTGTAAAAAGTATTTTAATTCCAAAGTCCAAAAAGTGGGCTTTAAGTTCAACACAATTGTTTTACCTTTTCCCCAAATAATGTCAGTCCTTTAGCTTTTGTTTTAAAAAAAAGTTTTTGCTGATAGAAAAATCAGTTTTCTGGGTATTAAAGCAGAAGTTGCACCAAAAAATAGTTCTGAAGAAATAGAAAGTAAATAGGAAGGCAGACTAGGGAAATGAAGAATGACTGAGACAATAAAGTATAGAGGCATGGACGGTCAATTGCAGTCAGAATTTATTTTATCTTCTCTCCAGCTTTAAAAGGAGGATTAAGTTGGGCTCAGTTAAAGTCAATGGTTCATAAGCCACCATTAGTCAATGAACCAAGAGTACCACTGAAGTCAATGATAATGAGATTATAAACTAAAAGAAAGCATGGGGAACAAATTTCAAATCCCTAATGTATGGAATGCCTTAAAAGATTGTCCTCTGCCTCAAGAAGAGATGGCCATCTAAAACAAAAGGAAAAACATCACAATTCAAACACTAGAGTAAAGTAGTCCATGAGGTCACTGTTGTTGCTGGGCAAAGAAATAAGCAGTTATGTCAACTGTTTATACAAAATGTCCCTGAAAATTGTATCCTGCCTTCCCTTAGTAACTAAACAATCACCACAAAACGTGTATCAACATTGCTGCCAGTCAATAATCTCAAATATTCAATAATTTACCAACAGACAGGAGCCCCGAACAAGGCATTCTGAAGAATAAATACCATCATCGAAGTACCAACTGTGTCTAAATTAGGCTCCTGCATTTTTGAATGAGTGTATCTCACTCAAAAGTGAGAATGTGGTAAGACCTTAGGCCTGAAAGGGCCAGAGGGCCCCAGTGCATCCTGGGCCACCTCTAGCCATCCTGATGAATACATGGTCACTGGACCCAGATGGCTCAGGAGAAGAATTGTGAGGCTGGTGACCTGCACAGCCCTCTCCCTCAAATCAGAGTCAACTACAAGTCATGTCCTCACCTGGATGTCATGGTCCTCTTCCAGCATGAGGGACAAACACATACACTCCCTCTCCCCACAAACAGACACCCCCTCCCCCCCAATTAATGAAAGAGATCCTACTATGTGCTGGGCTCTGAAGAACGTTAAGGTACTACTACCCTAACTGGTTTCTAATCAAGCTGAGAGAAAGCATAAATATAGTTAAGCATGAACTGAGAGAATTAATTCTTTAACTTTTGATCCTGATCAGGTCCCAAGTTAAATAGAATCTTAAGAGGAAAATTACTTTTCCTGGCCTTTGAGAAACCTTTACGGCGTTTAGCCTGTTTTTTTAAAGACACCGTCTGTAGGATTATCAGAAAACTTCCTCAAAGAAATCCAAAGCGGCTCGCCTTGACAGGGCTCTTTACTTCCCTTTAACCTACTCTCCCACTTCCTTCTCCCCGCCACGCAGGGCACCTGAGCCAAAGCCCAGTCCGGACAGCCCGGCCCTCGGGCTGGGAAGGACCCGGGGCACTGCTCCACTTCCTAGAGGAAACTCCCATTGGAGACACACTTCAGAGCAAAGGGCCCCGCGCCGTCCGTCGGCCCTGAGTTCAAATCTCGCCTCCGCTCCTCACTAGCCGGGCAGGGCCTGCGTGAGCCGCAAACTTTCCGTCGGTAAAGTAACTACTTGGGACTCCTCCGCCCCGCAGGACCGCGGCGAGGACCGAGACAGGGCAATGTACAGCGCTCCGCAACACTCCGAGCGCCGCAGTTAGCATCGTTATCCGCCTTAGACACGGAATAAATCTGGGCAAGGAATTAACCCTTTGGGCTGGGGGGAGGAAAGGGCAAAGGAGAAACACAACCGGCGGCGACCAAGGAAGGGGGGATTCGAGGGGAGGGCACCCGCCGGCGGCCGACAGGGGGCGAAAGGGAGCAGCGGCCCGGCTAGAACTCGGGGCCCGGGCGGGGGGCTCGGGGGGCACCCGGGGGGCCGGGGCGGAAGCGGACCGCGGGGACGGGGCGCGCGGCCCGGGCGGGGGGCTCGGAGCGAACGCGAGGCGGCGGGGCCGCGCTCCCCCACCCCCGCCCCGCGCTCCCCGACCTGTCCTCGCTGGCCGTGATCACGCCGTCCTCCTTGGGGATGAGGAGCGCCGCCGTGACGGCGTCCTGGTGGCCCTCGATCTTGTTGAGCAGGACCGGGCGGCTGCTCTGCGGCCGCGAGTGGATTTCCGCCGCCATCTTCAGAGCGGCGGCGGCGGCGGCGGCGGCGGCGTCGGGAGCGACGGGAGCGATGGGAGCGTGGGCTGCGTCGGGAGTGACGCGGGCCTCCCGTCAGCTGACGGCCGGAGATCCTGGGGCCGTATACCTGTGAGTAGCGCCGCCGCGGGCCGCCGTATTGTCTGGGGATGCTGCGCCACGACCAAAACGAGGCTAACCCCCTCCAGGCAGAATGTTCGGAAAACCTTTAGTCAGTTACTGGGTGTGCCCTTCCCCTCCCCAGAAAAATTAATACGTGAAACAAAAATCCCGGCGGCCTGGACGGGGCAACTTTGTTACTACCTTAATCTAGGTCCTTAAAAAAAACTGGTATTTGTCGAAGGAGATCTTGTAAAAGCAGAAGGAGTAAATTATTGGATGATAATAATTATGCAAAAAATTGTTTCTAATAATTCAGAAGGAGGCACACATAGGGCAATTTTATTACTACCTTATTACATTAATATACCCTTTTGTGTAAACAAACTGCATGTTTTTCCCAAACCCTCAATCTAGGTTCTTAAAAAAAAACTAGTATTTGTCGAAGGAGATCTTGTAAAAGCAGGAGTAAATTATTGGATGATAAGTATGAATTGTTTCTAATAATTCAGGAGGCACTCATAGAGCAATTTTATTACTACCTTATTACATTAATATACCCTTTTGTGTAAACAAACTGCATGTTTTCCCCAAACCCTCAATCTAGGTTCTTAGGAAAACTAGTATTTTCTCAAAGGAGACCTCCTAGGCAGAAGAGGGAAGGAATTACTGGATAATAATAGAAATGCCAAAAAAAATGGTTTTAACGCATTAAAAATTTCAGAAGGGGCACAAACTGGGCAACTTTGTTACTGCCTAATATTTGGTCATATTTGATATGATAGAATTTGAAAACATTATTCTAACCTCCACCCAAGTCAGTCTAGGGTCTTCAGAAAGCTAGTATTTGTAAAGAAAGAGCTTAATGTGGATTGTAGAGGTGTGTGAGGAGAGTGTTACCGGGTAACAATAGGTCTGCAAAAAAAAAAAATCAAAAAAATATTTTTATTTAAATACAGAAAAGTTCAGAAAGGCCCACATAAAGGATGAGTTGGTTACTACCTTATTAAAGTTGATATGCTATTTAGAAAATATGGATCAAGTTCACAGCTGCGTATTCAAAGCTCTTTGTTCTTATTGAAAGGTTTGTATTTTGGTACTAGGTGGTAAAGAGAAGTTCATTGGTGGAACAGATTGGATACATAATATACAGAAGCAAATGAGCTCAGTAACTTAGTGTTTAATAGACCCAAAGATCCCAGCTATTTATTTAGTAAGGCAAGAATTCATTATTCGCCAAACACATTTGGAAAAACTGGAAAGCAGTCCAGCAAACATAAACCAGCATCTCACACTGTATACCAATATAAGCTCAAAATGGGTACATGATTTAGACGTAATGGGTGATATAAGCAGATTAGTAGAACTTGGAAAAAAATGCTATTCAGATTGATGGAAAGAGGAAGAGCTCTCATGACCAAACAAGAAATAGAGAGGCTCACAGGACATAAAATAGATGAATTTGATAATACAAAATTTAAAAGGTTTTGCACAAATAAAAACCAACATCATGAAAATTGGAAGAGAAGCAGAAAAAAAAACTTTGCAGCAAATACCTCTAATAAAAATCTCATCTTTAAGATATGTAGGGAACTGAGTCAAACTTACAAGAATAAGAACTATTCCCCAACTGATGAGTGGTCAAAGAATGTGAACAGTTTTCAGAGAAAAAAAATCCCATGAAAAATGCTCTAAATTGTTAATAACTAGAGATATGCAAATTCAAACAACTCAGAGCTACCATTTCATACAAGTCAGATTGACTAAGATGTCAAAAAGGAAAATGACAAATGCTGGAGGGGTTGTGGGAAAACAAGCACACTAACGCATTCTTGGTAGAGTTGTGAACTAATTCAACTATTCTGAAAAGCAACTGGGATCTAAGCTGAAAGAGCTATTAAACTGTGTACAACCTTGACTTATTAATACTGCTAATTATACCCCCAAAGAGCTCAAAAGAAGAATCCATACTTCCAAAAAAAAAAATTTATAGCAGCTCATTTTGTTTTGGCAAAGAATTAGAAACCAAGGGGATGCAGATCACTTGGGAAATGATGGAGCAAGTTATGGTTTATGTTTTGTGTTGGAATATTATTGTGCTTTAAGAAATAATGAAGGACATGGTTTTAGAAAAATCTGGAAAGCCTTATATGAACTCATATAAAGTGAAGTGAGCAGAACCCAGAGAATTATTTATACAGACTTTGTAACTCATTAACACAATGATCAACTACAGTTCCAAAGGCTTCATGATGAAACGTGCTATCCACTTCCAGACAGAAATCTGATGGACTTAGAATAAGGACTGAACCATCTTTTCTACTCTTTTTCTTTATATTTTTGGATAAGGCTAATGGAGGGTTTTGTTTTTCATAGTTTTATATATATATGTATATATATATACATATATGCATATATATATGTATTTGTGAGGGGGTTTGTTTTTCTTGTCTTCTCAATGGGTAGGGGAAGGGGAAGAGAATTAGGAATAAAAAATAATTGAAAATTATTGTAATTTATTCTTGTAAAATTATTGTAAAAAAGGAAACAAAAATAAAAGTTTGTGTTTATTGATGATTATGATGTTTATAGTAAAATAAAATTAAAACATTTGTGGTTCTTTTTATTTGGTATTTCATGTTTGTAACTAGGAATGCCTTGCATTACAGTTAATGACAATTAACCCCTAGATATCCCCTTGCATTGTTTTATGCAAGAAAATATTGGTGTTTGGTTCATTTCTAATTTGGTTACTTAACCTGACTTGCAGTGATCTCTTGGAAACGAAACTTGAATTCATTCTGCATTTGTAACATATGGGTATATAGCTAACCATTAAATTCATAGTAAATATACCTAAGTTCCCAAAACAATTGAGTATTTATCTTTAGGGTGGGTAAATAGATTTGAGGATAGGGAATAAGAGAGGATTTGGATTTTTTTTTATCAAGGGTCCATATTGAATTCAATTTGTCTGTAATTGTCTGTTCCCCTATTTGGCTCTCCCTCTAAACCTAAATCAAAGAAGAACTCTAACTTTCTGTGGAGAGTGAGAAAAATGCTTTGGGGCTAATTCATTCTTTGGTGATATTTAGAATTGAAAAAAGTTAGAATTACAAGAAATTCTGTTAGACCTCAATCTTAATCATCAATAGTGTAGTAATTGCTTATTCTGGCTAGGCACTAGGGATGCAGAGAGAAAAATGGAAACAGCACTTGCCCTCAAGGACCTTAGATGAGAGGAACTCATATTTTATCAGAGATCTAACTCTCACTTTTTACAATTAAGAAACAGAAGGAAACTCACTTGTAGATTTCAAGCTGGAAAGGATTTTAAAGATTATCTAATACAATGCCCTCATTTTACAGATAAAAAGACAGACTCCAAAAGGCTGTCATTTTTTTCACTGGAAGAAAGTGATGAAAGCTGATTTGGACCCAAGTCTGATGATAGAGAAATGGAAGAAAAGTCCAGGTCATCTGACTCCAAATTCAGCCCCTTTTATAACACCAGGTTGCTTCAGACATGAAATTAAAGAACGTGTTAGATGTCCTTCCCAACTATAGGATATAATTCTGTTCCATAAAATAAATGATCAATATGTATGCTATACAAGATATTCTTGTATATCTGTACTTCAATTTGGTTTCTGGTTTTGTTACAAAGAGCATTCTTATGTGTCACAGTTTATATTGATGAATAAGAACCTGAAAATTTCTGTTCTAATCTTGCTGTAATTTCCCAACAGATCTCATACTGTTAAAAATAAAATTCCTGATATTTGCATCATAAGATTATGTTATCTGATAGAATTGATTGCAAAATGCTTTGAAAAAAATTAAATACTCCATATGATTATTTTATGTAGAAATCCATTTATTTACTAACAGAATAATTTTGAAAACTATACACAAGCAGTATTTATCATTATTATTTGTTCATACATATATGTTTTTATTTTTTCCTTAATTACATCTTAAAACAATTTTTAACCTTTTTTTTAAGTTTTGAGCTCCAAATTCTATCCTTTCCCTGACCCTCCCTGAGACAAACTCTCTCCTAATGAACATGTCACATTTTACTTAGTTACAGTTAATTTGTGTCTCGGTCTTCTCTTACTTCTCCAATTGGATCCTTGAAGGCAGGAACTTTGTTTTATTCATCTTTGATTCCCTAGCATTTAGAAGAATATGTGCTAAGGTACTGAGTTTAATAAATGTTAAAAGAATAAAAAGAAGTAAAAGCTCCTTCCCATTCCCTCCACCACACACATACAGACACATATATTGTCTTTCTGTTTCAGGATGATGGGGTGTGGGGATGGGAATGGAGAGATCATGTTTTACATTCACCAAAAAATACCCTCCTCATAGCCAGAGGTGGGAAATCTGTGGCCTCAAGACCACATGTAGCCCTTTAGGTCCTCAAGTGTGGCCCTTTGACAAAATCCAAACTTCACAGTACAAATCCTCTTAATAAAAGGATTTGTTCTGTAAAACTTGGACTCAGTCAAAAGGCAGCAGCTGAGCACGTAGAAGGCCACATGTGGCCTTGAGGTCACAAGTTACCCACCTGTACCTAGACCTTCCCTCTTTTAGTTACCCTATCCTCCCAAATCCTTTTTATCCCATTTTCCTGGTCCCTCATCTATAAAGAGAGTAGAGGGCTAATGAACCAAGGGATGAGGGAGGGCAGGTGAGATTTTTTTAATCTACCTCCTCTATAATGAAAGTAGTGAAGGATTCCAGAGTCCACTCCCAATCCAACCTTGTTCCCTCTATAATCAAAGTGAGAATGAGGGTAAGGTTAGTTATTTCCTCTCTGAGTTCCTCTCCTGGCACTGCACCAGATGAATAGAGCGAGGGGAAACTGGTGGAAAGGAACCTTGAAATCTTTTGAAATTAACCCCCCCCCCAAAATAACCAGAGCATTCTACAATGTTTAGGAACTCAGTATAGTTCTCAGTATAGCATCTTGCTCTCACCTAGTACTATTGTGTTCAAGCTGGTTTCAAATTATTTTTCTCCAAAAGCAGCTTCCAATTTCCCTATTTCTGTTGATGGTTCCACCATCTAACTCCCTAGTCACCCAGACTCAGTTTTGGAATCAGCTTTGTCTCTCCCCTCTTGTTCACCCCCACATGTCTAATCAGTTGAAAAGTTCAAAATTCTACCTCCACAACACTGTTTGGATATCTCCTCTCCTCTCATTCTACCATCACTTCAATTCAGGCCCTGTTGTACAGACTACTGAAACAGCCTCCGAATATCATCATTGACTTTAGTCTCTCAGGATAAGCTGGTAAATATTTAACAAAGGGGCCAGGAGGGAAGGGGGGAAATGTATATAGGACCTACTTCTAAGTTTACGCTGGCTTCAGAACACCTACCCCAGCTCTCCTTTCCAACTGTTAAAACAGTTGATACAATTACAATTCTGTTGTTTGACTGACTGACTCCCTATTGCCTACAGGATAAAATACAACCTCCTTCCTCATGTGTTCAAGAAGGACTAAGGCCTGAGGACTTGCTGAGCCTTTTTCAGGGTTGCTCATCTACCCTTCGGGTCTACCTGGCTCTCAACTCTCATCTGCAGCTCCAAGAAGCTGTATCATGCTCTGCAATCATACCCTGGCAAACTAGGTTAAGGGTAACTGACAGGTCTCAAAATCCATTGGTGAGTTAAAGGGATGTCTACCCCAAGCACGTGAAGACTTCCCCCAGGGAATGGGTGGATGAGAACAACTTGTTCCAATGTCCATGAAGGCAATTGAAGCAGGTCCTGTGGAGCTCTTAGTGCTCAGTCAGGCATCAAAGACACTGCAGCCATTTTGACTTTTGTCCTGCCATTGGACTTTGATTACTTAGGAAGATAGAGTAAGGCTGACAACTCTGTGCAACTCTGCCTAACTTAAATCCAAGTCACGCTTGAATCAAGACATCACCCCATGATGTCACTGGTCCTCTTCAAAAATGACGGATGAACAAACAAATTCAAATCAATTGGCATTTACAGCTTCATGGTTAGCACATTCCTACTCCTTCTTCTCCGACTTGCCCTCTGCAAAGCAAAAAGCCCCTTTCCCAACTACCTGTCCCTAAAGGATGTCTAACAGAGAAACTTGACTTTCCCTAGAAGGTATCTTGTCACTGGTCCACTTTTCCAGGATTGATCACTGCTTCCCTCATATCCTGTAAGATATTAGGCCAGGATAAGGAGTCAACATACTCTTTGCTCCCCATTATCAATTTCAGGCCTTCCCTTTGCCACTGACACCCAGAACCCTCTGTGAGTTCCATTCCATTCATCTCCAGGACCCTTTCTGAGTTTCTGTTTCTTTCATCTACCACTTTCTAAGTCATTCTTCCTCTCTCAAGAAGGATCTCTATACCTGGTCCACTGTTTTCCTCATTACCCTCAATCCCTGCCTTTGTCCTAACTGATACTAACACTCACAACTGATGTTCCTTTGAACATCCTGGCTTCTCAATTGGCCAATGTTTGTTATTCTGGTGACCTCCATAATCTCCACCCTACTTTAGCCACTCACAGGATTGGTGTTTCTTTAAAGCTCACTATCTAACAAAATGACTTTAACACCATCCCAATCCCAGCAAGTAATATCACTTCTCCTTTACTGAGAAAATTGAGGCCATGTGAACTGAACTCTTACATAAACAAAAACAGTGGAAAGAGTATGTCACATGACGAAGGAGTGATATTGCCACACACCAGCAGACAGCTGGTAGATGATATATCTGAAATGAAGCATATATTTTAATATATTTGACATATATGAAATGAGGTATATATATTTTCAGAACTGATCAATGTGGGGAGCCAGTAGGAAACAATAGTGATGGAATAAAAAACCATCAGTCAACAAGACATTTTTACAAAGAAACAAACCAGAGGGCAGAAAGATCTATAAGAGGACAAATTAAAGTAGGGTCACTTTTCAATGCAGAGATGATATGACTTAAAGTTTGCCACAAATTATTGCAAATATCAAACAAAATGGAAACATATGATTTTATTGAAGTGACATCTATTTCAGAAATAAATGAGAACCACCAATAATTGCTAGCTATGGTTCAACAGTCACAACTGCCCACTCTTGCAACCCTCAGGGGATGTGTTTAATATGGGCTTGGTGATTTGAGTTAATCAAGGGAAATCACATATTCTCTTCCATTTCCTGACTTGTCTTGATTATCAACTCCCTATTATGCATTTTTGTTCTAACCTACCTAAGCCAAAAATCTCCTTGGCAGAGAAAACAGTCAAAGTAAGACCTGAAGAGATATGACTTCCTTCCATTGTTGGAAGCCATTTTTAAATTTCCTCCCTTCCTACCTCAAAGTGGTCCTAGCACTTGTTTGGTCTTCTAATTTCCCCTAACAGAACATAACAACCCTATTTCTTGTTGCTTTGCACTCAAATTCTGGCATAAGTTTCCTCCTTTCATTGTCTTAACCCTAAATTTAACCAGCTCAGTCACAAACACTGCCTTCTACCTTTGAGTTCCTAGAAAAACTGTCAGCATTCAACCCTGGGTCATCTTTCCCATTGGACTCCTCTGCTCCTTGTGAGCTGCTGAAGACTACTAGAAGAAATTACCAGACCATGCTGACTGGGTCCACTACAAATTTAGGTTTTAGTAACACAAACCTTTATCAATTGGTTGGTTGAAATGAGGCTTCTTGACTATTCAGGAATCTTTTCACTCTTCCCTGATTGACTTTATCACACTCCCAATGACTGCTGTTTCAAATGTTTTCCCCTCTCCTCACACCAACACTAGCCCAAACCCAGCAGATGACATCACCTCCTCCTTTACCAAGAAAAGTAAGGCCATCTGAACTGGATTCCTTCATAAACATGATACAATGCAAAGAGTTGAAAACTAAGAGTTATAAGTTGTGAGTTCAAATCTTGACTCTGCTTCTTTTCACCTGTGTAACTTTGGGCAAGTCATTGAAACTCTTTGACCTTCAATCCTCTCATTTGTATACATGACCTTAAGTCCCCTTCTAGATCTATTATCTTTTTTTTATCCAAACACATCTTAATTATCACCCATCCTCTCTTCCTTTGCTCTAATTACTGAGAAATTGGTGGCCTTCCTCTGTAGCCAAGGTTAACTCCTCTACATGTGCCCTCAATTCCATATCCTCCAGTGGAAACCTGCTCCATTGATCTCTCTTTCTACAATCTTCTGTCTCTACTAAGTCTTTTCTACTGCCTATAAATAGGTTCAGATCACAACAGTCCTCAGGATCATAGGATCTTAGTTAGCTCTAGAGCTGGAAGGGAACTTAGAAGCCAAGATGTCCAACCATGCATTATAGAAATGAGAAAATGGAAGCACAGAGAGGACTTCCCTAAGCTGATGAAGAAGCTGAACACTGGAGATTATTTGCTTGTGGAGCCAGTTTTCTTTGTACTGTACTCCAAGTCTTCCTTAAAAAACAAAATACTTTCATTTCACCAAAAATTCTTTTCCTGGAAATCATTTCTGATTTCCATTATCAAATTCCTGGAAAGAATAGTCTACACATTGTCTCTTCTTCCAAATAATACACTTCTGAAACCCTAATAATCTGGCTTCTGATCCCACAATTTTACTGGAATTCCTTCTTTGGAGCTGACCATTGATTTCTTAACTGTTAAGTCTTATGGACTTTTTATTCCTGATTTTACTTTCCTCTCTGCAGGTATTCCTGGATTTCCTCCAACCCTTCTGACTGTTCAGTCTACTTTGCTGAATCATCATTCATACTCAACCCCTAGATATAGGCATCCCCCAAGACTCTGCCCCAGATCCTCTACCCTTCTTTTTCTCCTTGGAAACATCTACTCCAAGGATTCAGTTATTATCTAAAGATGACTGTTGAATTATGTATTCCTAACATCTCTCCTGAATATTAGTATTATCAGTATTATATATTATTATGTATTTTATATGATATAATTATATATTATAAATTGTTTATAAATATAAAATGTATTGTTTATAATTAAAAATTTCTCCTGTATATTCCATACATAAATTTAAAAATACAATAATATAATTATATATTATATAATATTAGTGTTACTATAATTAGTAAAATAAGTATTTCCTGATACTAATCTAACTTCATCTCTAACTGCTTCAGAGACATTTCAGCCCATACATCCTGTTAGATTCTCCAAGTCAGAATGTCCAAAATTAAAATTCTTTTTTCCCCTAAATTTTCCTCTCCCAAAGAAACTTCCCTGTTTCCATGGAAAGCATTGTCATCTGCCTGGTGATTCAGATTCATACATTTTCAGTCACCTTTGACTCTTCCCTTTCTCTCCCCCACTCTTATTCAATCATTGCCAAATCTTAATTCTACTTCCACAACATCTGGCAAACACCCTATCTCAATCCCTCATCATCTTTCACCTGCATTTGCAAAAACCATTTCATTAGTTTCCTTACTTCCAATCTCTTCCTTCTCCAATCTATCTTCCACACAGCTACCCAAATACTTTTCCTAAGACACATGTCACCCCTCAGCTCAAAAGCTTTTAGTGACTCATTACTGCTCTTTAGCTCAGGTTAGGGGAATAGTCAAATGAATGCTGTCTCTGAAGTCTGAGAGCTGTGGTTTGAAACTCAGCTTATCTACTTCTCCTTACTTATCTTGGCCAAGACACTCAAGCTGAGTTTGTGCGTCTTTAAAATAAAAGGATTGGATTCAATGACTTCTGGTCCTTTTGATTCAAAATCAGTGATCCTTCACAGTCTCTCTTTTCTACCCAAACTAAAGCTGACTTTTCAGGGGCCAAACAGGAGGCTGCTGTTCCCTGAACATCACAATTCATCTCTTGCCTCACTAGCATCTCATAAGTCCATCTTTCATGCTTGGAACACTCTCCCTTCTCATCTGTCCCTGTCATTATTCTAATCTCCTTTCTTCAAGCTTCCTTCATAGGCTTTGGACTATGTAGTATGTACTTGTTAAATTATCTGGGTGCAATTTCTGTGGCACAGTAAATAGGGTGCTGGACTCAGAGTCAGGAAGGGTTCAGATACTTAGGGATTGTATAACCCTAGCCAAGTCATTTCACCTCTCCCTGCCTCAGTGTCCTCATCTGTAGACTGGGGATAATAATAGCACCTACATTGTCAGGCCTAGAGGCCTGTGTGGGCTACCCGAGTCTTCTTACCTCACCTCCGAGGTCTTCGGTTGGCCAAAACTGGATGCTCATATGAGAGAAAGGACGTTCCAGAGTCGAACAAGGGTTGAGCTTTATTTCAGGGTCTAGTTACAAGTGCAGGGAGGTCTTCCTTAGGAGGAAGAGGGGGAGATTTCCTAAGGAGGCTAGGATCTTAAGGGATTGGAAGTAGAAGTACAAGCGGGGAGAGAGGGGGAGGGGAGAGAGAAGAGAAGAGAAGCGGAGCCTACTGTCCTCTTGGCTCCTCACGTGCTAAGAGAGCTTTCAGGCTCCCTCAATCCTACTTAACCTTCAGCCGCACAGTTTGCATCTAAATACCGTGCTGTTAGATAACAATAGTGTGCCCAGAGCCGGGACGACCTCGAGGGCAGGGAGTCTCCAGCCATCACGTATCTCCCGGGGAGAGGCGGAAATACCCGAGCTAGCCGAGCTAGCTCAGTCTGACCTTCTCGAATCCCCGCTGTTCATGGAGGGCCTCGTAAGACTCTAAGATTTAGAAGTCCCACTTTTACCCGCCCGAGACCGTCCACACGGATTTGAACTTCCAATCCCAACACTACATCACAGGGTGGTTGTAAGGATCAGATGAAATAAAATGTCAAGTACTCTGCAAAGCTTAAAGAGCTATCAGTGCTAGCTATCATCATCATCATCTTTCTCATGTAAGTTTCTCTAGGACAGAAGTGGTTTTGCTTTTTGTCTTTGGATCTCCAGAACCTTGCACATAAAAGATGCTTAACAAATATTCAGACAAATTAAATTTCTACTCAGATCTCTGTGGATTTTCAAAAGGGCATAGCCAATAAAGGTTACTAATATTTAATATGCTTCCAAGCCAAAACGTAGTTCACATATTCTACTTTTCCTGCCTGTATTTCCTCAAAAAGATTTTTAAAAGTTGTTTTTGAAAGGATGAAATGGTCCTAATAAGTTTTAGGAGTCACTGTGGCGTTGGTTGGCTCTAAGGATAGGAGAAAGGTTGCTAAGGGAGGTTCTCAGGAGGCTCCTTTCCAATACAAAGCACTGACTGTAGAAACAGTTGATCCTACGAGTTACTATGCTGTCACCAAGGGTGACTCCAGCTATTCAAAGGCAGAAATAGAACTTCTTGGTCACTTGTCTGCTAATGTGGTGGCTTTTCACATGTCCTGAAGTCAGGATGGTATTCAGACATTGACAATAAAAAGATTTCCTTCTTTATTTCTCTCCATGTATGCTCCCAATAATGAAATTAATAACATTGGCAATTAAAAAAGAGTAATTCAAACAAGTGGAAAAGTTGAAAGGCAGCATGGGTGGTGTCTGTGGTACATTGGGCGCTGGAGTTGGAAGTAAGAAGACCTGTGTTCAAATTTGGCTTCAGTCTTAGTTCAGCAAGTCACTTAACTGCTCTGTGCTTTAACTTCCACATCTGTAAAATAAGGTGATGGACTACCTGGCTTTTAAGGCCCCTTCTAGCACTAAATCTATGATACTAGGCAAACCCCTCAACAAAAATAGGGAAGTTAAGATATTCCATCTCTTGCTTCCAAGCATTTTCTCTGTCTGGTTGTCCCCTATGCCTGGAATGCTCTCTCTCCTTCACACTAATGCTTTCCTTGGCTTTCTTCCTAAAATCCCACCTTATACAGGAAGCCTTCCCTAACCCCTCTAAGTTCCAGTGTTTTCTCTCTTTTAATTATTTCCTATTGATCCTGTATATAACTTGTTTTGAATATATTTGTTTGCATGTTGTCTCCCCCTACCCCCTTAGACTGTAAGCTTCTTGAGGGCAAGAGAACCTGAATTCAAATCCAACTTCAGTCACTTTCTAGTTGTGCAACCCTCAGCAAGTCACTTAACCCTGATCGCATTCACAAAAAACCCCTACTGTCTTTTGCCTTTTTTGTATCGCCAGTACTTAGCACAGTGCCTGGCACACAGTAGGTGCTTAATAAATACTTATTGGGGCAGTTGGGTATCGAAGCACTGGTCCTGGAGTCAGGAAGCTCTGAGTTCAAATCCAGCCTCAGACACTTGACACTTACTAGCTGTGTGACCCTGGGCAAGTCACAACCCCTATTGCCTTGAAAATAAATAAATACTGATTGATTGACTTGCCAATGGAGAGGTCCAAAAGGCAGCTGATGATGAAACAACATAGCTCAGAACAAACGTAGACTGGAGTTATCTGTGTAGAGATTATAATTGGAGCTATAGGAACTGATGAGATCTCTCCGGAAGAGCATATGGGGAGAAGAGTCGATGGAGCCTTGGAGTGATCCATACATATCAAACAAGACACAAATGAAGATCCTGAAAACTGAGAGAGTGGTCAGACAAGCGGGAGGAAAACCCTGAGAAGGGAGTGGTCAGCAGTCCATGGCAATAAGCAGTGCATTTATAAGCAGCTGGGTGGTGAATTGGGTGGAGCCCTTTGTTCAAATGTGGGCAAGTCTTTCCGTCTGGCTGCCTCGGTTTCCTCATCTGTAAAAAGGTGATAATAACGGTATTTACCTCCCAGGGCTGTCCTTGAGGATAAATGAGGCTTGCGTAAAGCGCTTCGCAGACCTTAGGCACTCTATCAAAGCTAGCTGTCATTCCAGGGTCAGGTTTCAATCACTTCTAACCGGCTGAACAAGGGTTGCTTGGCAACAGAGTGAGCTGACAAGTGCTCCGTCCGAAGCCACAGAAGCGCTTTAAGTGCTGCAGCAAGGGGCAGCGGTCGTCTGTGTCGTTCTAGCCCTGGGACCGGAGTCCCCTGGACGGGAGATTCTGATGCATCACACCAAATAGCCAGCAGAGGGAGGAAAGGAGGACGAGCCCGAGAAGGAAAGTCAGGCCCCGCCCCCAAGAGGCTGCCCCGCCTTCTCCGCGCCCCAAGGAGTGACGTTTGCAGACTTAGCTCCGCCCCTGAATCTTTGCCGCTCTCGTCCCCATTCCCGAGCTTGGACCCCACCTCCAAGGCGCTGCTCCCCCGCCCCGTCCCCAAGGATTCTTTAGCCCCGCCCCCAGGAGCTTGGCCCCGCCCCCAGGAGCTCCCTTTGCGGAGGCCCCGCCCCCAGCTCAGGAAGCAGGGAGCGGTGTCCGCGTAACACCGTGCCGACGCGCTTCCTTCCTTCCTTCTTTCCTCCCTCCTTCCGCCCGCGCTGGTCCACCATGGCGTCCGGACTGGTGCGGCTGCTTGTCCGGGGGTCCCGCGGCCTCCTGCGGGCCTCAGCCGCCCCGCAGCCCGTCCAGCCGAGCCGGGGCGTCAAGGGAGGGATGCGCGCCGCGCTCCGCTTCCAGAAGGAGCTCGAGCGGCGGCGGCAGCTCAGGTGTCCTCCGCCTCCCGTGCGCCGGTAGGTTCGGGGCCTAGACGCCGTGACTGGGCCTGTGCCCCTGCGCATGCGCGGGGGTGGCCGGTGGGGCTCTGGGAGTCAGTCCGTTACCTTAGCACAATGGAAGAGGCCTTAAGGGGTCGTCTGGGCCAGGCCGTTACTTTGCCAGATGAGGAAACTGAGGCCTGGAGAGGGGAAGGGCCTTGACCGAAGGGGGAAGAGGAGGAACAAGCGCTCATCGGCACACCAGCTGTGTGACCCTGGGCAAATCACTTGGCCGTTCAGTGTTTGCCTCAGTTTCTTCAGTTGTCAGATGAGGCTGCCCTAGCGCCTGCCTGCAGGGTTGTGGTGAAGGTCAGGTAGGACGGTGTTCGTGGTGCCGGGCCCCTGCAGGCGCAGGTCCTGCCCTTTTGTGTGCCAGGCACCCTTTGAAGGGATGGGTACAAAGTGAGGCAAAAGCTCAGTCTGCCCTCAATTCGAGCAGCTCCCAGACAAGCGGGGACACTAGACCCCCGTGTACCTGGAGTGTAAGTGGTGTAACTGGGGGTGAGCGCTTAGGGACAACGCGAGTTGGGTGAAGGGGTCCCTCTGCAGGTGGGGGAAGGCGGATGGGGGTCCGGAGGCAGGGGTGGCACGTGTGGATGTGTGAGGAGTGTGCGAGAGGCCAGTGTGGACGGAGCAGCGAGGTGGAGGGGAGGGAGCGTCCGACCAGCAAGGGAGGAAAGCGCTGGACTGTGATCAGTTTATGCTTGGTTCTGGAGGTACTAGGGAGCTTAGGAAGGGTGTGGGGGGGAGGGGGTTAGAATGACATTCGTTTTTCAACCCTGATACTCTTTGGTGCTGAGTGCCTGGAAGGACTGGACCTGACTGAAGTCACTGGGGTCCGCCTGGGAATTCCTCTCTAAGACCCTTGAGGGCTAAGGGATGTGGCTTGTTTGAGAAAGATCATAGAAACCTGGCAAAGACTTTACATCATCTGGTCTAACTCTTTTATTTAATAGGTAAAGGTCATTGACCCGTAGGGGTTATGTGACATAACTGTCACTGTGCCAGGTGAGGCACAAAAAAACATTGTGGAGGAGGGACAAATAAATGATGTACTTTGAAAACTTCATGGATTGGGGGAGATGGAGATTCTTGACAAAATCTAGAGCTTCTAAATTAAGAAAATGTTTTACCATGAGGCATTGCCGGACTGTAGCTACTTTTCAAAAAATTAATCTAGTCATCTGAATTTCAAAAAATTATAGCCATTATTAAGTCTTGATTTGTTAAAGTTTTGAAAATCAGTACCTAAAATTAGGAATAGTCATTTTCCTAGTTGTTTCTTGTAGTTGCAGAAGGAATGCCAGTTCTTTTTTTTTTCCTTTTTTAAAAATATAATTGTTTCCAGTTTTCAACGATCACTTAGGGATGCCATTTTTTAAAAGGAAAACTATTTTTTCAAGATAAAATGTATAGTTTTACATTTTCAGTCTTTAATCCCTTGTCTGCTCTTTTCAGTTCAGAGAAACCCAACTGGGACTATCATGCAGAAATCCAGGCATTTTGTCACCGGCTACATGAAGACTTTTCTTTAGAGCTTCTCAAAACTGCTTTTGTTAACAGATGTTACATTGAAAGTGAGGAAGCTAGACGACAGAAACTGGGAGTAGACAAAGAGGCCGTGGCTCTCAACCTTAGAGATAATCGAGAACTCTCAGAACAAGGGAGAACCTTTTCACAGACGTGTCTCACACAGCTCCTTGGAGATGCATACCCAAACCTGCCCTCAGAAGGCGTTCAAGCAATTGTGGATTTTCTTACCAGTGAGGACATCGTGTGTCATGTAGCCAGAAACTTGGCTGTGGAGCAATTAACACTAAGTGCAGAATTTCCAGTCCCCCAGACAGTGCTCCAGCAGACTTTCTTTGCAATAATAGGAGCATTGCTGCAGAGCAGTGGGCCATTGAAGACATCAGTTTTCATCAGGGTATGTCATTATTTATTCCTCGTGCTTTTGAGGTTGAGTTTATTTAAACAGCTGCACTTCGAAACCACACAGTCTTTATTCCGGATAACTTGTTTTTTTGTGAAGATACTTGGATAATTTAAAAAAACTATTCCCAAGACCAGATACAAACCAAGAAAAATCAAGAGTAATGGAATAGTTTTGTATTTTTTTTGTTTCTGTTAAAATGTTAGAATTATGAGCAGTCCTACGACTCACTCTCTTTAGAACCATCTGCCCAGGTATGCTCAAGTTCTCATTCAATTTGATAAATATTTATTTATCAAATATTTATTAGGTGCCCACCAAGTGCAGAAAATTGTGGTGGTGGTGATTCATGTCAGTCGTGTCCAGCTTTTCATGACCCCATTGGATTTTCTTGGCAGAGATACTGAGTGGTTTACCATTTCTTTCTCCGGCTCATTTTACAGATGAGGAAACTGAGGCAAACAGGATTAGGTGACTTGCCCAGGGTCACACAGCTAGTAAGTGTCTGAGGCCAGATTGGAACTCAGGAAGATGAGTCTTCTTGACTCCAGGCCCAGCACTCTATCCACTGTGCTGCCTAGCTACCCCACCCCCCCGAAAATTGTACATTATAGTTAATATCAGTAGATGAAGATTACTAACCACTTGTCATTGACTCACTAATTCAAGTGATATTTGATTAAAAAAACCAATCAACTCCAGTTGAGCTCATAGAGTCTTTGTAGATAATGCTTTAGTGGAATTTGACTTTGTTTAATGTTGCTAAAATGTGGGTACATTTTATGTAGATTATAAATTAATACAAATATTTACATCCAGTAATAAATGTTATTTATATAGCAGATGACCCCCTGATGTGTCTGTCTAGCCTTGGTATCACCTTAACTCCAGGACGTGTCTGTTAGATAATTCAAACACGATGGACCATAGGTACCTCAAAACATGTCTAAAATGGAACTTTTTCTCCTCTTCCCTAAATCGGGTGGGGAACCTGCGGCCTTGAGGCCACATGAAGTTTGGATTCAGTCAAAGGGCTGCACTTGAGTTCCTAGAAGACCACATGAGGCCTTGAGCCTTTAGGTTCCCCAGCCCTGCAAACCCTCTTCTGAACTTCTCTGTGTCTGTTAAGGGCATCATCAGACTTGCAATCATGTAAGTTCACACTCTTGGTGTCATGCTCCATTCCCTAGTTTTTGTCACTGCACATATTTATTTATTTGTTAAGTCTTGTTGATTCTCCTTCAGAGTCTCCCATAGCCATGTGTTTCCATCCTCTCACACAGTCACCCCCTAGTTCAGATCCTCATCACTTCCCCCTTGGACCAGTGCAGCACTTTCATAATTGGTCTCCCTACCTCAGGCCTCTTACTGCATCTAGCACGATACCTGGAACAGAGTAGACAGGCTTGTTGATATTCTAAAGTTTGCAGAGCACTTTGTTATTTTTTGGTATTTGATCCTTGAAAGAACCCTCAGAGGTTGGTACGGATCAAAGATAGGTATTTTTTGGTCGAGTTCAAACACGTTGTTCACTGCACTGCTGAGATCTCATCCCCACCATCTTCTTGTCATATATATGTATGTTTATTTAAACAGCATATCTAGTTGAATAAATTGCTTTAACTATTAAGTCAGTGTTTTGCTAGTTACTATAGAGTTCATGGGTGTTAGTATGCTCCATTTTCAAATAGATAGTAAAAGAATGAATATTGGCATTTTTCTTGGATTGTTCATCCTAGTTTCTCATCTTTGTGAAGCTTCAGAATATATTTATATCTCATACCTGTTGTAAGGTGATTATTTTTTGAGTTAGTAGTACTTTGACCACCCTTAAGGTAAATAGAAGCTTGTGAAATTTTGCTTTGCAAATAGATACTTCATATGTAAAGTAAATAATTAGATAATTAACAAATCTGGGACTACCTAAAACTTTTGTCACATATTAGTAGCGCTTATTAACTTGTAACCTCAGGAATATTTTAGCACCTTTCTCTAATAAAAGTCACATCTGAACAAGGGTCAGTACAAGTTGGACTTGATGTCTAGAAATCTGGGTTTGAGGCTAGCCTCTGGTGCTTCTTGTGTGTCACTCAACCTCTTTGGGCCTCACCTTTTTGATTTCTCAGTGGGGACACCTACCTCACAGGGTGGTTGTGATAATCAAATGAAGATAATATATGTAAAGAATTTTTATTTTTAAAGTTCTGTGTAAATGTTGTTATCAAATTGAACTCAATTCACATTTTTCATTGCATGAAGTTTTATAAAGAAATAGGCAATGATTTGGGAAGTGGATTTCCTTTTGTTCTGTGGGAACTTTGTTTTTAAAGAAGTATGATCTGGATCATGCAGGAAAAGCTACATGACAGCATCGTTAGAATTGTTGATGGCTTTCATTACCTTCTACCTAATATCTGTAATGTTATCTTTATTTGCAGGATTTCTTAATTACACAGATGACTGGGAAAGAGCTTTTTGAGATGTGGAAGGTTGTAAATCCCATGGGACTACTAGTGGATGAGTTGATGAAAAGGAATATTTCTGCTCCTGAACCCCGAATTACTAGGCAGTCTGGAAGCAGCACAGTGTTGCCACTGTATTTTGTTGGTTTATACTGGTTAGTAAAGTTTGCCTTTTATTTTATAGGATTGTTTGCAAATTTAACAAAATTATGTTGAAATATATTGTGATAATTCCAGAGGAAGATGACTTCTCAGATCCTACGTTGATGTAGATATCATTGCAATCTGCATGACACCTGTTGAAAAACATGGCCTGTGTTATTTTGCTGATAGCTTCTGTTAGTTTTACTATTGAATGCTGAGTTTTGTAAGGTATATGATGACCTAAGAGGTTCTCCATAAAATTTCAAGGTCTGAGATAGATTTGCTGTTGGAACTAAGAGGAACCTGAGTTCAAACATCCACTTGGCTCTTACCAGGGAGGCTCAGTTCAGCTACAGAAAGGAGAAACTACTGTCAGCATTCAGTTCAAATTTGGGAAGCTTTTGGTTTTCTTACTTTGAAAAATCACCTTGTACACTGAGAATATTCACAGTTTTTTCAAAAGGCATAATATATCTATTTTTACAACTTTAAATACATTGTTAATCTACTGAGGTCTCACTCTGATTCTCAGTTATGACATGGAAATTTCCTTGTAGATTCTCAGAACCTGTTGGCAAACAGCAAGATCTTTAGGTCCACCCAAGCCATAAAGGCCTCAGTTATGGCCTGGCGTGGACTATGCTTGTTGTCCAAGGAGTAGCTTAGCGAAGTTGCAAGAGGCTTACTATGCTTCTCAACTACAGCAATTCTAGAAAACCCTTTATCAGATCAGAAGGTTATGATCTGCATCCATGGAGATGGTACCTGCCTACATAAAAGAAATCACAGATTTTTGAAATTTATATGTTTAACACCTGCTCTAGTTCACATGCTCCTTCATGTACCTTTATTTCAGTTTAGTTTAAATTTAAATGTTCCCTCAGTCTTAGTCTAAGCACAAGTTAAGGCAGTGTTGTTAAATCAGTACACTTGTTTACTATTTAGAAAGCAAGTTTTGTAGCAATTCTTTATCTGTAATAGACCTGAACAGGGACCCACTTGAAAGCACAGTTCAGTGAGTGATTTGTTAATGATGTTGAAATCTTAGAAAAAGTCTTTATAATGAAGATGACACAGAATCCATTAAAATCCCAAAGTTTTGTTGTTGTTTCAGTTGTGACCAACTCTTTGTGACCCTATTTGGGGTTTTCTTGGCAAAGATACTGGAGTGCTTTGCCATTTCCTTCTCCAGCTCATTTTACACATGAGGAAACCAAGGCAAACAGCGTGAAGTGACTTTGTCCGGGTCACACAGCTATTAAGTGTCTGAGGCAGGATTTGAAAGATGAGTTTTGCTTACTCCAGGCCTGGCACTCTATCCATTGCAGTACCTAGCTGCCCAAAACCTAAAAATATCTATATAAAAAAATCAGTGCCACCTCCATTGCAGGTTTTCTTTGCCCTTTTTTTTTTTTTTGGTCATGGACCCTACTGACAGTTTGGTAAAGCCTAGGGATTCCTCAGACTGATTTTAAATACATAGTTTACAGAGAAAACCAATCAATTATATTGAAATACAGTTACCAAAATAGTAAAACAAGCTCATGGACTCCTAGTTCTAATGAATGTTATCTCCAGATGACTTTCAGAAGACCTAATACCTGCATATAGTAAGACTGAATCCTGACATTTAATTGTTGTTTTTACTTTCTAGTGAAAAGAAACTGATTGCGGAAGGACCGGGTGAAACAGTACTGGTGGCAGAAGAAGAAGCTGCTCGGGTAGCCCTAAGGAAACTTTATGGATTGATGGAGAATAGGCGGCCTTGGGACTATTCCAAACCCAATGAAAAATTAGCAGAAAAAGTTATTGCTGCAAGTTAATTGGACAAAAGCATGTATGCACTTGAATTCAACAAAGGAGCAGAAAAACAAGACACAAATTTCAACGTGACTTGGAAAATATGACAGTTCCCAGATTGCTCAGAGACATCTTCTTCCTCCTTCAAGCGCTTACAAGAGAGTCAGTTGTTCAAAAATGGTTACGGGGAAATCCTTTCAAGTTTGTTAAGTCTTGTTTACCTCCGTGGAAGAACTTGCTCTTAAAGTTTTAGATTTATCACTGTGTGATTTGTAGAATGGGATGCTTTTTTTCATATAATTATTCCTTTCTAACTTTGAAGTATCATGGCCTAAAGAAAATGTTTTTTAGTTCAATCCCCAATAATAATAATACTAATTTAAAAAATTTGAATACAGTTAATCTTTCTTTTCCAAAGTGTTACTGATTTAATTTGAAGCATGTTGTTAACAGGTTGGCTAACTTGGCTTACTTTAAAACAACTGAGCAGTATTTTGGTACAACTTTTGACATCACGGGAAAGGCAGAAGCCAAATTGTGACAATTATCCAGTTAATGGCTTAATCTTGTGAGCTAATAAATCACAGTTTAGAATTCTAAGCAATAGTAAATAAAGGAGAATGTTCAAGGCTATTTTTTTAAATCACTCAGAATATAAACTTAAAAGACCACTTTCAAGATTGTAAATAATAATTCAGTGCATTTAGAATTAGGAGGATAATTTATTAAAAACATTTTTGCTTCTATAATTTTTGGAGGAGAAAACTTTCCTTTCAGTATTGTCCTTTTAGGACAGTTTTATCAGAAACATCCATCTTGCTATTTCGGAAGAAAACGGTTCTGTCTATGTCCTTACTTTGAAATAAAGTAGTTTCTAAACTTTTTAATTAAAGTTCTCAAAAGTCCTTTGCAAAGGAGTTTGAAATTGTTTTTTATTTTTTTAAATAGTATTTTATATTTTCAAAAAAATTACTTGTAAAGATAATTTTTAGTATTCATTTTTATAAGATGTTGAGTTCCAAATTTTTCTCCCTCCCTCTCCTCCCCTATTCCCAAAATGGTAAGCAATTTGATATAGGTTATATATGTGCGGTCATGTAAAACATATTTCCATATTAGTTGCAGTTGTGAAAGAAGACACAGATTAAAAGGAAAAAAACCACAAAAAATAAAATGAAAAAAGTATGCTTCAATCTTCATTCAGAGTCCATAAGTTCTTTATCTGGATATAGACAGCATGAAATTGTTTTTGAAAGAAGCATTTTAGTAAAATGCAAGACCTGGAGAGGAAGTAGTCTAACAACTTCTTTGTATACTTGAAAAAATAGTATGAAAAATAGCATGGCCTGGTATTTAAGAACCAGTTCTTGGACCTTCAGCTTCTAAATTTGCCCACCCTAAATCCTACTATGAGTTTTAAAATGCAAACAGATAAAGGAACAATTGATCTATTCCATAGAACTAATAGAAATCAATGAGAGAAATCATCTAGGTCCCCTGCTTGAGGAGAAAAAGAAAAAAAATTGTTTACTGGGTCAGTCTCAGAATAGACAAGAAGAAAATTAGGTGTCATCAAGGATTTGTTACATAATTTGTAAAAAATGTAAAGCCCAGTACTTGAGTTCAAGTGAGGACTAGGACAAAAGGTTATTAGATACTTTTCTTTGAGATTGTAACTGATTACTGTAAAAACTGTTACCCAGTTTTCTAAATATGTAACTCATTCCACACAAAAAAACTTTAGCCCCAAATTAAAATTCTAAAAACTAAAATACAAAAACATTATATTAGACAGCAAATCATTATTTCATAGTGGGAAATCTGGGCATAGCAAGCTGTCCTGAGAGTTTAAGCATTAAGCTTATGTTTATTCCACAAAGAGTGAACTAAGAAGTAGGACTTTTCCAGGTAAAAAAGAATGGGTCACCTGAACTGGTGGTTTTATGGCAATCATTCCTATCTTGACCACCAGATGGCGCTGTGGTCACTTCCTTTTACATGGAGGAGGTGTTCTTTTACTCTAGTGAAAGAAAAGCTAATTTTCCAAAGCAACAATTAAGTGATTTACATTAAGAATAAATCCACTGTAGTTGAGAAAAGGTGTAGTCTGGCTTTATAACCAGATTTCTCCTTCAGTTATAAGCTCTCTATCATGCCCCTAACCCTACCCAAAAAGCTAACCCTGCTTTCTAGTCTGTTCTTTCTGGATGCTTAGTGACAGCTGTGAGCCTGTTATTGTTGCTTTAAAACAAAACCAAAAAAGCTAAACCTTTAATGAGCTAGACATTACCTACCAAATAGTCTACCACCTTGGCCTGGTATTTAAGAACATGCTAATTGGTCAAAAACCTGCTTTTCCAGCTTTACCTCATTTCTTACCTTCATTTTTACCAAGCTTAGGTTCTAGGCAAACTAGGTAAAGGTAGTCTGTTCCCCTAAAGCATCCTTTTCTTTTTTTGTATACACTTTTCTTACCTGGCATGCCTTTTCCCACATTTCTCATTATTCAAATCTGCTTCCTGCTCATCTTACATGCCTGGCACAGGTTACCCTTCTTTCCTGTGGTCTGAGTTATACCTTCATATATTTAGAGCTCAAAGAGATCTCAGAGGTCATTGGGTCCAACCTTATTTTACAGATGAAGAAACTGAGGAAGACAGGTTATGTGACTCACCCATGGTCACACAGGTAGTCAGATCTGAGACAAGATTCGAACTCAATCTTCCCAAATTCATTAGCTGCTTGAGAACCTCTACTGAAGTGGAAACCCATTATTTCCAAAGGTAGCCCATTCAACCTTTAAATGACTAATTATTTGGGGTCATTATTTCTTTATTTCTTTCCAGTGTTTGTGCATTCACATAGACTAGGTGAGTAGGTATAGATCTAAATAGAGTCTAGGACCAAGTCTTCATTTATTCTCATTTAGATAGTTGCTGGATTTTGCCTGCATTACTTCCAATACCTTAGGTTCTGAAGTTACAATACTTTCATGTTCAGTAAGGAAGTTATTGTAAAGGCTTATACAGTCAGCTTAATACACTTTGGGGGAAATTACAATAAATATTTCAAATTCTATTTTACTTTATGCCTAAGTTTTGACCAAGTCAATTTTGAATATAGAAAAAACAAAAAGCCCTGATGAATCATTTGTTAGAATAACGTAAGGTAGAATTTTGTGCCTAGTTTGTAAAAAAAAAAAAAAATCTTATTTTGGATGATTTGGCAAATGGAATCAACTGCCAGTTAATCTGCCTTTATCTGGCCAGTGATGCTATAAATATGTGATCTCTGATGTTTCTTCGAACTCTAAATTCTGTGTGATCCTTAGAGGACAGAAATCCATAGTTATGGGCAACCTAATGTTGAGTACTAGTTGCAACCCCTTCCAGTAAACTTATGACCAGAAGAAAGTTACAAAATGGGCTAACTTTTGTTTCTAGCACTTCTAGCATTACAAAAAAAAAAAAAGGGATAAGTGATTAAAAGTGAAGAAAATGGTGGAACAAGTCATCTGTATGTAAAGGAACCCAAACTCAGGTGCTGCTAATGTCAATGCCTACTAGCCCAAACAAGATGTACATACAAGATACGGCATGACCACTTCCTTGTGACACTTTCTGTTTCACTAAACCAGGCCTCCTCTACATTTTTTGAAGGCTGCTCACCTTTGGTGGTCAAGCCATATATTGTACAAACCTGCACTAAATGAAAAGTGACGGAACTGTGAGGACCTTTTCTGAAACTACCACCCCCAGCCCTATATCCTCTCCATTCAAAACAACTCCACCATATCTTAATTATATCTCTTATCAAATGGCTGGCAATACCAATGGCATTGGGCATTCTGATGCCAGGGTCATTTTAGGGGTGCACATATACCTTGTGAGTAGATAAATGCATTAGAGGACATAGACATTGAAATTTAAATGGAAGCTACTGTCCCCTAAAGGCACCTCACCCAGGACATGGCCACAGAAGTCCTACTAGCTTAAATAGACCTCACCTATTTTTCTAGAAGTTCTTTCCAGTTGGTCTTGGGAGGTGGGCAGGACTGTGTAAGAATAGTGCGGAAACCAAGGATTAAAACAAATCTGTGTTCCTCTTTCAATTCCCCATTTCCCTTCTGCAGCACTTAGAAGTACTAAGCTAAACTGTTCAGGTTTTTCATTTTCAGAAGAACAGAAAATTACGGGGAGTACAAAGGGCCACTCCCTTGTGTCCTTTGGAAAAGCTCTCATGAATGATTTTTCAGGTGGCTTGTTTCCAGTTGCCTTCCAAGGACAAAGACTTTTGTAGGCCATCAACACCATACAGCTTTACAATTATTTGGGTCAATGCTTCCTCTCTAACATTTTTCAATGCGTTGTGTTTGAGGCCCAATTGAAAGCACCACATGCACTCAGTGTCAGGATGAGTAGGTCTACCTGCCACTGTCCTTCCCACTACTGTTACTCTTCAGAACTGCCTGTCCTTCCTTCAAACTCAGCTTGACATCTAATCTGTGTGAGAAATCATTTGCTTTGTATGTTTAATTGCATGCAAAAGCCCATACGCACACAAGTGCAGGCAAACACACACACGCACGGTGTCAATACTACCATCCCCCAGTGGACTGTGGTTTTTATTCTCATCTTCAAACGTTTTGAGTTTATTTGGTTTTCCTGAAAGCAACTCTACCTGAAACAGCCCCTGCTACAGCTCCTGCTAAACTCTTTTGAGAATAGGAATCGTTTTATTTTATTTGTATTTCTAGCATCTAGCAGTACCAGGCACATACACAGTAGTATGTAATTAGCATTTATTCATTGATTGAGTCTGGTCTAGGCTTCCCACTGCATTTTGAAAATTTCTGGGACACAGGACATGTGGGGTTGAAATGCCTAAGGGTATTGCTGTAAACGGAGCAAAAAGTCATACTTCAACTGAGGGACTCTTTAAAAAGGGAGGCCAGCTTTGTAGGTAGTTGCTGGGTGATTTTCTTGCTTTCTGGTCCTCCTGGAATTCTAACTGGCAAGGTTGGTGCGATCTGCTGGTGTGGCTCAGTTGGTCTAACTAGGTTACTTTGGATTAGCTGGAAGCCTGAAGACAGGTGATTTGATTTCAAATCAAGAATTCTTTTCAATATCTTAGGTTGTTCAATTTCCACAAGCCTCAGAAACAAGTTCAGTTGTATTAATGAGAACAAATCTCAACATTAAGTGTCCTACTAAAACTTAATTAGTTCAGACTAGTTGGAAGGGAAAGCCTGATCAAGTTATAGCAGAACAATTATTAGGAGTAGGAACACTTGGGTTCTTGTCTTTATAGACCCTACTCGCTATATAACCCTCAGTCTTAGTTCCTTCATCTATAAAATGAGGAGATTGGATTGTGGTCTCTGAAGTTTCTTTGCAACAACAAAATTGTGCAATGATCAACTATGAATGACTTAGCTTTTCTCAGCAATACAACCATCCAAGACAATTCCAAAAGACTTGTGATGGAAAATGATAACTACATCTGGAAATAAACAATGGAACCTGAATGCAGATCGAAGCACACTATCTTCACTTTTTGTTTGTTCTTTCTTTCTCATGGTTTTTCCCTTTTGTTCTAATTCTTCTTTCTCAACATAATTAATGTGGAAATATATTTAACATGATTGTACATGTATAAACTTACATTGGATTGCTTGCTGTCTTGGGGAGGGAGGAAACTTTTGAACTCAAAATTTTGCAAAAATGAATGTTGAAAACTATTTTTACATGTAATTGGAAAAATACTATTAAGGAAAAAAGAGACCTTTATTCTCCATTTTAAAAAAATTTTAAAAATTTCTCTGCTAAATTCTGTTATGATTCTATAATGAACTAATTGGGTCTCAGTTTCCTCATTTGTAAAAAGAGGGAAGGGGAGACCATATGCTTCCTGTGGTTCCTTCCTTCCAGTTCTAAATTTTGTTAGTAAATACATTTCTAGATGTAGTTGGAGGATAAGGGAAGCTAGGTAATTGTCTGATAGATGCAAGTAATTTAATAAACCGCTGAGAGAGCACTGCATGTAATTAGCACACTTTTGCATGTAAACAGCTGGTGAAAGAAGCCCTGTAGCCAATTCTTCATTCTTCCTTAAGTAAGCATTCCTCTGGCTTCCACTCTTTGCTTAGCCAACGGTATTTTAGAATAACTGATGTCAAGCAGTAAACTTCCACTCAGTCAGCACATTGGCTTGATCACAAGCTGTAAATTAGCTCCATCCCAAGCCTGACATTTTCATGTACACATTGAAAGGTGGCAAATATAACCTGGGGACTGAAGAAGTGGGAGGAAAAATCCAGGAGAAAGATCATATAAATAAATTGTGGTGAGAAACCTTTAAAAATATTCTGAATGTATCAGAGTTTCAAGAAATCCCTTAATCAATATGGAAAGGAATTTGTGGTGACGTTAACCTTATGAAAATTGTTTATAAGTTTGCCTTAGAAAACTAAGATCCCAAAGAACATGGAAAGGAGTCTTGGCATAAAAAGAAAAAAACAAGAAGAAAAATCCCCCACTCCCTCAAGTTACCAAGGTCATAATTTTTTCTTTTGGTACCTGCTACAGAAGACTGCCTTCCCTTTGCTGGAAGCCTAAACAGACCTCTCCTGGGGATGGGGTAGGGTGGGGAGTACAGAAGAGATTAAAATGGGTCACCTTTCAGGCTACTCCTCTGAAATCCTAGCTGAACAAAGAAAGATTGAAAGACTGAATTAAGTTTTATCTGTCAGGCTTGAAGGAAAAAGGAGATGAAAGATTTGGAGGTGTTGGATTTTTTTGTTGTTTTGGTAAGGGCAGAGGTTCTAGAAGGAAAAGTTTGCTGTCAGATCAAAGTATCACTGCTCTGTGGTCCTACTCCCACAAATCTTTTGTCTTATTTTCAAATGCTAGAAGAAAGCATGAAGGATTTTTTTTTGGAGGGGAGAGGGAGGGTTGAAGGAGCATTTTTCCCCACTGTTTACAAACACTTTATTGTTTCTTTTGTACAAAATACAAAAATGCAAGTCCAGGAAAAAGCACACTCCAGCAAGGGCAGGCCCACCACAGAATAGCAAACCTTGTCTAGCAAAGACGCCATTGGTTCATTAAAGTTTATTTTAGTGAATACATGCATTATAGAAAACAAAAACAAAACACACAAAAGGCTGAGAGTTATTTCTGTCCCCCAAATGCTTATTGTCAAGTCTTTGAGGGGCAAAGAAGACAATTAAAAAGGCATTCAACAATTTTTTTTCCATAGAAAAAAGTCAACACTAACACAAAATTTTTAGTCACACTGGTTAAACTGCTTCTCCCAAAGCCATGGCTTCAAAAAAAACTTTTTTTTTAAATCCTGAAACTGACGGTAAATACTCAAGAGGTTTGTTAGCCTAGGTAACCATTCAGTAGTCTGAAGAATCTTTTAGACATTTTGAAGTCTTAAGCCTTTCTATTCACTTCTTGCAAGGCTCCAACCATCCCTATCCTTCTCCCTCTAGGATACTTAGCCCAGAACAGCAATGCTTCTACAGTAGAGGCTCTATTAAAAAGACCCAGCCAAATTTCCTAAGACCTAGTTTTGGAACAGAATCAGAGTAATGTACAAAAATATTCAGCAGAACTATTAAAGATGTAGTCATCAAGGTATCTTTCCTTCACAGCAAAGGAGTCTTTGCCTCTCAAAGAAAAACTGCATTTTTTTTTTGCATATTCTTTAGGGTTTGTTTATTTGTCCCATGAATAAAACGGCACCTAGAGGAATAAAAAAAAACAAAACCGTTACATAGTTCATGAAAAAACTCAGCTCCTTATTTATTCATTTGTCAATTTATTTTTTTGAGACTAGGAGTAAAGTACCATGGCCTCTGGGGCTACATTGAGACACAGAGGCATGGAGTACAAAGTCTGTGCTGCTAGAATAAAAGCTTTTATAGGTCCTCATGAACTGCATGCAAAAATCTAATCCAAGGCTGGCAACCAACTGTCGACTGAGGACCTGCTTTTTATCAGAAGGGTGACTGAGCACCAAGTAACAAAGGTCTTTGGCTACAGCAACCTATGAAAATAGAGACATGCAGGAGTTGTGATAAAAAGGATCCAAATCCTATATTCCTCCAAACCTGGCTTTTTATAAAATCTGATCATGATCTCTGATCATTGGAGCACAGAGTAGGGATTACTTCATTCTTCGTATCTGTATGTATACGTAGTTATGTATGTATGTATACATATATATACATTTAAAAATGCTTGTTGATCGACTGGTTTAATCCAACCCCCTCATTCTGGTGATGAGAAAACTGAAACCAAAGGAGATTAAGTGGCTTGCCAATGATTTAAGTGGCAGAACTAGTCCTCTGACTCTGAATCTGGGTGTCTTTCCACTACACAAGGCTGCAGTCATGGATAATAGCAAAAATTACAGAGTGCAAAAGTATTAAGGAAAGAAGAATGACATTCAAAGTGATTAAGACAAAAAATAAAGATGATAATAATGAATACACCATTTAAATTTGAATCATAAAATATAGGAAAATCTTTTTCTATTTCTAGGCAAGTATATATTGTAAACATATATAATAATTTTATCTGTGTGTATGTGTATATTAGAAATATCTCTAAATCTCTATACTCATACCTCTATCTCCCTGCTCTCCTTTCAAAGAGATTTATTTCATTTTATTTACTTAGTCTGTATTTGGACCAATATGGCAATATATTAAAGACATGCTGGATTAAAGTCTTTAGAGCCCTATAGTCAATGAAACATGTTAAGTATGGGTCAGAGTGTTGCAACATGTTCACAGGTGTTACACAAAAAATGTGAAATTTCCTATTAAATTTTATCACCACCTATTAAACCTTTGGAAAATCCAGGTGGTTTCAGTAAGTCAACCATCATGCCTTTAAAATGCATACCCTAAACAATTACAAAAGAAACCCACCTACGATTCTGCCAAAATTTGAAAGGTCCCATCATCCTCTGGCAGTACAAATGGGCTCCTGCCAAAAAGTTTCCTAAATCTAAAAACACCACCTTGAAGATCTTCAAGGTTGATTGAAATAGTATACAAAGGCGAGATAATTGCTGCCATAGAGCAATTATAATATTCAGTCAAACAACCCTTGGGCTATAAGGCTTGATAGAGCTATGCTCCCCACACACTTCTTTGAATGACAACATTTAGTCCATGATAGAATCAGTAGTAATTACTTACCTGTAGGATTGTGTCGAATGAAAAATAGAAATGGTCTGTCTACTATAAACCAAGGAGGTGATGATCTTGCTATTAGAATGGCAGCTAGGAAAGAAAGAAAGAAAGGGAAAAGGGTATAAGGAAAATGTCAGTAATCTAAACAAGACAGAGGAGGAAAGGGGACTGGGGTGGAACGAATACTTCTCTCATTAGAAAACCAAGTCACAGCACACTCTTTCCCTCCAACCCCTTGTCTGGTACGGTTCAGTAAAAACAATTTGACACATGGCAACACCGTTGTTAATGTCATTTCCTCTGTTTATAATGCCTCCCCATCCTCTTTTAGTCTGCCCACCAGGTAAGCATCTTTTAAGGCCTTCCTCAAGGGGCTACCTCTATGAAGTCTTCTCTGATTTCTCTAGCCCACCATAACTGTTTCTTTTATATCACTCAGATGTCACTTATTTTGCAACAATTTTTTTTTTGTAAATTTTTAGTGTATGAATATATCAAATCCTCCTCCGGTCTAGTCTGTAAGGTCATTAAAAACAAGGCATGTACTTTAAACTATTTGTCTCTTCCCTTCTTGACCTATCTTCTCCCCACCTAGCTGCTACTGTCCCTTACATATGATATGTAAGCACACTTCAATATACTAAAAACTAACTCTATCATAATGATGTTCTACTGCTCTTTTAATGACCAATAAGGAGTTTTTTTAATATCCAGGTCTCTTTAACTATGCCTTCTTAAGTAAAGGCTACGCAGTCCTATTCATTTTTAAAACTTCGTCATATACGTACTTTGCTAAAAGTCAGTAATGATTTATCTCTTGGCTCAGATTCCTTTCTTTTTTGGTATTTATTTAGTATTTACTATTTCCCCAGATACACATAAAAATAATTTTTAACACTTGTTTTTAAAACTTTGAGTTCCAAATTCTCTTCCTTCCTCCCTTCCCCCACCCCCCTCATTGAGAAGGCAAGGAATTCCATATACATTATATATGTGTAGTCATGCAAAACATATCCATAATAATCATGTTGTGAAAGAAAACATAGAAAAAACACTCAAGAAGAATCAAGTGAAAAAAAACCCCACAAAAGTTGTCTCAGTCTGTATTCAGATACCATCAGTTCTTTCTCTGGGGATGGAAAGCATTTTTCATCCTAAATCCTTCAGAGTCATCATGGATTTTTGTATTGCTGAGAATAGCTAAGTCATTCATAGCTGATCATCTTACAATATACTGTTACTTTGTAGCTAGTACATTTCACTTTGCAACAGCCCATGGAAGTTTTTCTAGGTTTTTCTGAGAGCATCCTGCTCATCATTTCTTATAGTACAACAATATTCCATCATAATTACACACCCCAATTTATTCTGTCATTTCCCAACTGATGTGCATCCCTTCAATTTCTAATTTTTTGCCCCCAGAAAAGACCTACTATAAATATTTTTGTACATATAGGTCTGTTTCCTTTTTTTTTTAAATCTCTTTCGGGATATAGACCTAGTAGTGGTATTGTTATGTCAAAGGGCAACAAGGAATTTCAACTACAGTCTTACTGTGACACATTTGTAATTTATCAGGGTTAGTCAAACAACAATTTTTTCCTTCCGACTAACATAAAATTCAAAATATAATTACTTATAAAAGAAAAAAGCATGCTTTCAGACTTTCCTAAACTTCTAGGCAAAGCATATCTAAGGAAGCTCATCCAACCTAGATTAGGGACCTAAGTGAAAGCTTTCAGAGACTAAAATATATTAAGGAAGGCTACAACTGTTATAAAGGATTGTACTTTGTGATATTGCATAGTATGGGAGAAATGCTTCCATTAAAAAAATTCTAACAACTTTTCTAGGTTTTACAATCTTGACTATATGTACTTTTGTCCCCATTGGAATGTCATCTCCTGGAGAGCAGAGACTGTTTCATTCTTTGTTTTGTGCCCTCAGTTTCTAGTGGAGTATCTGGCACACAGTAGATGCTTAATCCATCAAATTACCAGGCAGTTTGAGGTGCGTGGGATACACGAACAACAATGAAACAATTCCTATTCTCAAGGAGCTCAAATTCTAGCCATTAATGCTCATTCAGTGATGGACAGATGGAGAAATTGAGTGAATGACCCATTGATTTTTGCTCATCTCCTGCATTACTCAAACCATGGAGGGATAAAAAGTAGATTTGATCAAGACTGGAAAAATGACTCAAATACACTTAGTTATGGAGAGATATGTAACATATTCTCTGTTTCTATAATAACGATGATGATGATAGTAACTTGCATTTATATTGTGTTTTAAGGTTTGCAAAGTACTTTACATGTTTTCTCATTTTATCCTCACAACCCTGGGAGGTAAGTGCTATTATTACCATTGCCATTTTACAGATGAGGAAACTGAGGCAAGGAGAGGTTAAGTAATTGCCCAAGGTAATACAACTATTACCTAAGGCTGGATTTGAATTCAGGTTTTTCCAATTCCAGTCCATGGTGCTATCTAGATGATTCTGATTGTCTGTCTGCCTATCTTTATCTTCAGCTTTCTGGGCTGTTAATTCTGTGCGGGCAAGGACTGTGGCTTATCTCAACTTTCCCTCTTCCCTAGCATGGTGCCCTACACACAGCAGGTTGTCAATTAAAGGTTTTTGAATATATGAACTACACAGCTAGGATTCATCAAACAGATGTCAGCCCTTCATTTTGCTTTGGATAGAGAGGGAGGTTACTTTGCCCTAGGAATGAGTTTTCTGAGAAAGAGAATACATTCTGCCACCTTCAGATCATGGTCTGAAAAGCATGGCTTTCCCTAGTATCCAAAGTGAAGAAAGACCACGAGAGCAGGAGCTTAGCCTGCTTTATCTGGTCTTCTAATAGAAGGGCATCTCTTGCTCATCAGCTGGATGAGGGCCATGTTCTTCTCTGTGTAGCTGTTGCCCTGATCCCCATTCAAGACTTACTTGTGGCTGCAGAAGCTTTGGTTCCATCTTCACTTACTTCCACTTTTGCTTTTTGCAAGATGTGAGAAACATGAAGGTTTCCTGATCCTGTTCAGGCAAAACAAAGTAAGATTGAATTTTAAGTCAAACCACTGCTGCCCTCTGCTAGTGTGTACAGAACCCATGCAAATTATCATTCTTACAGACCACCAGGTGCTACAACGGAGAGAATGTTGGCCCAAGATTTGGGAGGGACTGAATTCAAATCCAGCCTTTGGCATGTACAAGCTGTGGGACTCTAGGTAAGCCACTTAACCCTATGTCTGTCTTAGTTTCCTCATATGTAAAATGGGGATGATAATAATAGCACCTACCTCCCAGGGTTGTTAGGAGGATCAAAGGAAATAATATGAAGTGCTCCGCAAAGTGCTGACACATAATAGACATTATATAAATGCTAACTATCTATTATGATCATTATTCTTAAAGGCGGCAAGGGAGGTGATCTGGTGAGCCAGTGACTGAATGAAGCTTGTTGTCTCAGTGTCACCTCAGATGACTTTCAGTCTCTGCTGAATTATACAACAGTTCTATGAACTAGTAGAGACCTTAATGATTACCTAATACAACCTCTTAGCTTACAGATGAGGAAACTGAAGGCCAGAGAAGTGGCTTAGTGAGATGGGAAGTCATATAGGAGAAGTCACTGACCTTAAACCTTCCATACAGAGGCAACTGATGCCCCATAGATCATGGGAGCATAAGTTCTGAACTAAAAGAGATAGTAAAGATCATCTAATCCAACCTCATTTTACAGACAAGGAAACTAGGGCCAGTGAGGCTAATTGTCTTTCTAGGTCACACAAATTCGTAAGAAGTAGGAATGGGGAATTAAACCCAGGTTCTCTGACTCCAAACACATCATCATTCTTTCTACTGAACCCCAAAGCTTCTCTCAGAGCTCAGAGGCCCTTCACAGGGGATTTCTGTGCCTAGCATTCCCACCATCATCAGCATCCATTTCACCCACCAAAGGATAGCAGAGTCATAGGCAGAGCATCCTCATTAAAGTGCACCACCATACCCACATAGGCTGCTTCACAATGTCAGGCACATAAGTCACCTGGCAGGTATATAGAACTGGGAGGGGAGGAGAATAGAACACCCACAGCTGTATCCTGATTGATGGATTAAGTTCTTAACCTTTGAGGGAATGAATATACACATATACGCACATGTATGCACATATGTATATATGTGCATGTGTGTGCACACATGTATATACATATGTATGCATGTATAATACATGATACATACACTCATATAAATATACACGTGCATATATATGTGTGAAGTGTTTAGATATTTTTACTTTCAAAAATGGAAAAGAGCAAATTCAAAATTTTTAAAGGTAAAATATACACAATGTATATTATGTATATATATATATGTGTGTATGTGTGTGTGTTGAGATCACACCTTTGAAATATTATTTTGAGGAAAAAGTTATATCAAGTACGATGTAATAAGTGCAATTTCCAATCTATAAATCTTAAAAGTGGTTGCAAAGGGAACATTGTTCTCTCAGTTCAAAGCAAACTATAATCAAGCTCATCTTTGGGATTTTATTTCAGATTCACAGATAGAAACATACCTGAAATAGAACTTCTGGATTCAGGGTAATCTTATAGTTACCAACCTCATACTTGAGCATTTAAAAAGGCCAGCAATGAACCCAGAACTTTCAGATACTGGAATGAATTTAAAACGAAGAGTCAAATGGCTTGTAACACTCATTTTACAAAATGAAAGTCTTCCCAGAATCTAAAGATAAGTTCTGATAAGTTTAATCAGGTGTTTATATAAGATTATAATTCTCATTAATATTCAATCGGACCATTCTGTGGTGTCTATAGCAAAAAAAATTTAAAGCTTCTCATGGAAATGAATGTGAAGGATCTACAAGCCTCAGATGAGAATTTCTTCCCTCTTCCTAGTCAGAATCTGCAAAGAGCTTAGTAGGTACCTCCTAAGCAGCTGTGAGACACACAGAGATTCAGTAACTTCCCCAGAGCACATAGCCAACAATTCTCAGAGGTGGGATTTGAACTCAAGTCTTCTTGACTTATAGCCTAGCCCTCTATTCTACCCAGCAGAGCCATCACATCTCTAACTGAAAGCACAGGACAGGCTTATTTAGGAACTAAAACTTGTCAAACATACGTGTTATTTTTGCAAAATTTGCCTTCGATGGATCAAACATGTCAGTAATGCCAAGAGCCTTCAGGGACTCCTTCAGATCAACATTTGCTACTGCTGTGAATCTGGTACAAGAGAAGGAAATAAAAAAAAAAAAAAGAATGAACATGTACCATTAGAATTCAACAAAGAAACAATTTAGGAAATGGTTAGTACCCAGTGGCAAATTTAAAACTAGGAATTTAAACTGGCATCTTAATTCTTAAGCCCCAATTTGAAATAACAAGCAAATAGAAGCAATCCCTAACAATGGCATTCCAGACAACCTTACATATGAAAAGGAGGCGGAGGGAGAAAAGACTCGGTGTCTCCATCTACTTAAGCTCCATCATCTGGGTTAGGGGAGGGAGAGGGAAAAGAGAAAGAGACTCTGGAAGTGTCCCCTTTATTCTCTAATTCAGAACAGATGGGAAATGTATATGACCTAGAGAGAAAACTTCCATAACTGTCGATGTAAGTGACTGTAATAAACCAGGTACTGAAATGCCTAGCATAACTTCTTGGCAAACAGTTGATGATTCAGGGAAGAAGCAATGTTCTCAGTACCCCAAACTGCAGCCTGGGATTCACAATCCAAAGCTGTAGAGCTGGAGGTGACTTGGGAGTTCAGGAATCTAACCACTGATTTTGTGAATGAGGAAAAGGAGGTTCAAAGAGATATAAATGACTTGTCCTCAGTCACACAACCTATAAATGGCAGTTCTGTGACTAGAACCCAGATCACGTGACTCTCAGTGTGCTAAGATGCCCTTTCTACCAGACCACACTTATTACAGCAGCTAAGCCTACTTCAGAGTTCCACCTGGCACCCAAATTTAATGTCTGCTGAGCACTTCCATCCAATAAGCCTTTTTTCTTTAGGACAAAGCGCCGCTTACTTGGGGAGAATCAGCTGAACTCTCTTTGGTACCATGTTAGTCATCCAGCTCTGTATTGTCTTGGTGCTGATGTGAGGGATGATGGCGGAGAGTGGGGTGGTGCTCTCTGTAGGCAGGGCAATCAACATGCTGATGCTTTCTCCGTGGTAAGGCAGTTCAATGAAATTGTACCATAAATCATTAGGCGTGCTCGCTGACCCTAAACAGGGAAAAAGAAATCAGAGTCAGCTTCAGGACAGCCTCCATGGTTTCCTAGAAGTTCACAGACCGTCCTCCCGACAAGAAAGCAACAAAGTATTCACTAGGACATCCCCCAGGGGAAGAGAGCAATTCAGGTTGACATTTTCCCTCCACAGACAATAGCTCCCAGGAAGGAACAAGGCCAAGTATAATTACATCTGCATTCCCCATGCAGCTTTACAGTTCTTCAAATTAAAAGGATGTTTGAATAGTGTGGCTACTGTGTTTCATAATCACTACATTTGTCCTGGTGTGGAATTCAGCTGAAATGCAAGGGCACAGACCTTGTCTTTGGAAATACTTTCAATTCTGGGCTTTGCATTAAATGGGGATCAATTACGAAAAAAAGGGTGAATTTAGGTTCTTTTGGTGTCCTGTCATTTGCCCCAGGGTAGGAACAGGAGGTTATAATAAGGGATGTTTTCCATTAGTTTCTGTAGCCATCCTAGTAAATGCATCCAGAGTCCATAAAGGTACACAACACAATGACTGATGGATTTGTGTATAACCTTTATAGCTGGTCCATTAGTATATACACATAGTACATGTGTATATAATTACCCACTGAGCAGGTCTATCAGTACATGCAAATTGTATAATGTGCTTTGAATTGGGAGGAGAAGAATAGATTGGAGTATCTTTGGGGAACTATACAGTGCTTTACTGATCCTCCCTCTCCATTCTCCTTGAAGTGAAAGCACATCTTTTTAACATCAATATTCTTCTGGAGATTCTGTAGGACTAGGAACCATGGAAAGTCACACTCTCCAGCTGATTTGTAGCTGAAACCTTCCATGTGGATGGTCTCCCCCAGTAGAATGTGAGTTCCTTAAAATTAAGGACTGACTTTTCTTTTTAGCCTGTAGTTAGCATACCCTGCACGCAGTAAGTGTTTACTAAATGCTTTTTAATCATTTATTCCCCAAAAGATTAAAGTTCTAGTTCCTTAGAGAGTAATGGAGAGATGCATCAGGGTCAACAGAGCCCTGGGGAATTATATGCTAGCCCATTCAATAGATGAGATATTTTATTCACTGTACCTACTGTACCTTTACAGCAGAGGTGTCAAACGCATAACCTGGGAAGGGAAATGGATTCCTGAGTGAAATCCAAACCACGTTAAAAAGTAATTGTTAAATATCTAACAAAATAAATAAAAATACAATCCAGTATTGAGAACATGCAGATGTGTTTTCTAAGTCAATACGCAGGACTCTGGGTAGCCTTAGGTCTAGGTTAGTGGTCCCTATTTCTGAGTTTGACATTCCTGCTTTAAAGTCTGAAGGCTGGTCGAAGTGAGAGGAGAGTGAAATCAGAAGATCAGGTCCCGAACAACTCCATCATCTTGTATGAGCTATATGACCTGGCATGACCTTGAAGCTAGTCAGGGGATAGTTTCTCAGAAGTCAAACCAAAGCAATGAGAACAGCCTCCAAATCTCTATGAGAATGGGCTCAAAATTCCATAGAAAGACTTGGATTCTCTTTCTATTTTTCCTTCCCAATCAATGATAATGCTCAAAACTTCTAAAATGTGGACTTCAAAGAGGCAGGTAATAGAAACCACCTTGCTTCCTCAGTGATAACCTGCCCCATTCCCCCCCTTCCCAACTTTTGCAAATCAAAGGAGCACCCTTAACATACAAGGCAGATGGGACATTTCCTGTAAAAAAGGAGAAAGCTGTAGAACCAGCTTAGAAGGAGGTCCCACATCACCATCCTAACCTGGATACAGACTTTGAGGACCACGGTATCCTTCCAGTTTTCAAACCTTTTGAATTTTCAGTTGGTCTTCTGGAAAATCCTTTAGTAAATCTCAATCTAATCTCATTCTATCTGCAGGCACTTTTTGTTACAACTGTAATGATCTACCTGGCGTTCCTCACACTCAGCACTCTAACTTCTACCTCCTTACCTTTGTGCTTGGCTATTGGTCCAAGCCTGAAATTTCTTCTTCTACCTCTCTGCCTCCTGGAAGCCTTGGTTGCCTTCAAAACCTAGATCAAGCACCAACTTCTCCATGAAGTCCTTCTTGACTTCTTCCTCCCTGTGCTGCTGTCCACCCCAGTTCCAAATGCTTTCTCTCAAAAGGCCTGTGTATTGTGTGTGTGTGTATGTGTATATACATGTTGTCTGCTGTATAATGTAAACTCCTTGAGGGTAGGTATTATAATTACTTTCAATTTATCTCATATATATATTTTTAAGAGAAGAGACTGCCTTCTGCCCTTCCTTGCATGCTTAGTTCTTAGCACAGTGTCTGGTACCTTGTATCGGGGGTTTAAGAAATGTTTTTTTTTGTTTGTTTTTTTTTAGGTGACCAAAGAGTCTTTATTAACTTCGTGACTCATTCTGGGTCTTCAGTTTATGGCCCTAACGCCGCATGACTTTGGTGTCATTGGTCTCTGCCACCACTTTGCCATCTACAGTCCTCTGAGTGCTGGGTCTTATGTTAAGGAACTGCTGCTGCTGTCCAAGGCATGCACAAGATCGAAGTCCTCCCCATTCTCTAGCAGGTTTCGCTAGGTGTTGATCTCTGCTTCTAGTTTGTCCTTAATGTTGAGCAGGGCCTCGTATTCCTGGGCCTGGCGCTGCCCCTCTGTTCGTGTTTGCCCCAGCTCTGCTTCCAGATGTAGCAGGGCTGTATTGATCTGCTCCATCTGGATAGCGTATGGGGTCTCCACCTCCCTCAGTCTGTCCTCCAAGCTGGTTTTTAGATTTCGCAGGGAATCCAGGTCAGTCTCTAGGGACTGGACTGTACGTTTCAGCTCCGTGACAGTGTTTCGGGCTGCTTCCACCTCCTCAGATCTTGTGTTGATTGTCACGGTGCTCTCCTCAATCTGCTGTGACCAGTATTATTTATCAAGCTCCTCTCTGTTCTTCTGAGCCTGAGTGTCATATTGGGCTCAGATATCAGCCATGACCTTGCTCAAGTCCTGCGATTTGGGAGAATCCACCTCCACAGTCAGCCGAGAGCCTGTGATTTGGGCTTGTAGAGAATTCTCCTCCTCCTCATGGTTCTTCCTCATAAAAAGTAGCTCTTCCTTCAAGGTTTCAATCTCAGTCTCCAGTTGCAGCCTGGTCATGTTTGTGTTACCAATGACCTTCTGGAGGCCATGAATGTCACTTTCTACAGACTGTCTCATGGCCAGCTCTGCTTCATACTTCATTCTGAAGTCATCAGCCCCCAGATGGGCATTATTGATCTGTAGGATGATTCTGGCATTGTCCACCGAGCTTGTATAAAGCTGCTCCCACAGATCCTCAATTGTCTTGAAATAGTGTCCCCATTCTCTGATCTGAGGTCCCTTCTTGTCCAAATGCTCCCTGATTTTCCCTTCTAGTTTGCAATTTTCGGTCTCCAGGCTCCGCATGAGCTCCAGATAGGAGGTGAGGTAGTAGTTAAGGTCCTGCATGGTCTCCTTCTCTCCCTGGATCCCCTCGATCCCAGCCAGCCCTGCCATCAGGTTCCTGGCCCCCAATCCCCCGAGGAAGCTGGTGGAGCAGGCTGTGGAGATTCCGGAGCCAGAGCCACCCATGCCCACGTAGACACTGGCGACACTGCTGACTGGCTGGACCTGGAGGCTGGGCGGCTGGACCGAGCCCAGGGAGTAGTAGTTGGTGGAGAAGGTGGTGGAGAAGGTGGTGGAGCAGGTGGTGAAACTCATGATGTCGGTAGAGGAGAGCTGGACACAATCACAATAAGAAATGCCTTTTGACTGATCTGTATCCCCATTGGTTAGCATAGCACCTGGCACTTAGCTCTTGCTCTTTGTCCTTCCATTTTGAAGAGCACCAGTGACATCAGGGTGATGTCTTGACTTGTGTGTGAATTGGATTCAAGTGAGACAGTTACATAAAGCCATCACTCTCAGTTTCTCTTTCTGAGTCTTCAAAGTCCAGCAGCCTGGGATGCAGTGGGTAATCTTGCTGTCTTTGATGGTTGACCAAGCTGTAAATGCTCCACAACAGATTCTGAGTAAATGCATATTGCCTGATGGATAATACTGCATATTGATTGATATCAAACTGAGGTGTGGCTTTTCCCCCCTTTCTCCAGTGTGAATACTATATAGTCCCATGATTACTCTTTTGGAGAGGCCATCCTAGACAAAGGTTGGAATCTAAATAGGTAGAGGGGAAACTGATCAAGTCTTCTCATTTTAAAAACTCTTACAACTCCTGCAAATAAGCTTCATTAAAATGGACATAGTAAGTGACCCTCATGTAGAGTTTCACAGTAAGTGTGCATGGGGTATAACAAACAGCCAGTGATCTGCATGACTAGAAAAAGCCATAGGCCAGTCATGTAGCAAGAACAAGGGATGACTGATGAAGAATACATGTGATCAACTATTACCCTGCCCACATCAAGAGACCTAACAAGAAGGTCCACAGGATTTAAGTGGGTGGATTGCTGCTCAGGGCATATCTCCCTCAATGACATGACAGATCCATCAATATACTGACATAACAAAGCACATCTGTAGAGCATTATCCTAAACTTCTTGTAGTACACAAGTAGTACAAATACTATTTTCCTCTGTTTTATACACATGTAAACAGGATTTAGAGGTGAGGTTGACTAGTTCAAGGTTACACATAGTTAAGTTGCAGAGTTAAGACTCTTAATGTCAAGTCTGGTGTTTCCCCCACCTCTCCAAACTATGTTAACATTAGAGGCAGTATGGTACTGTTGGTAAAAAGCAGGTGTCAGAGTCATAAAGACCTGGGTTCAAGCTCTGCCTCTGATACTTACTGGCTGTGTGACCATGACAAATCATGGCAAACAGCCTCTCTGGACCCCAGGCAACTCTTTAGCACAGTAAGTTGGGGTATATCACTGGAAGTTCCCTACGTGGATGAAAGCACAGATCCTACTTTAAAAAGCAAACCATTCACACTACCTAATAAGCTTGGTATAGAAGCTCAAAAGAGAATACAGACATGCAAGAGAAGGGTTGACCAGAAAATAGAGCTGCTAACAGCCTGAAGGGTTTTGTTGTCTTTAAAGAAGACAAATCAGTGCATTAGAGGGAAATCATCTTTTTTCTGGCAATTAGAACTTTCATCTATCAGCCAAGGACTTATTAATAGTTTACTATGTTGGGCAGCTAGGTGGTACGGTGGATAGAGTGACAGGCCTAGAGTCATCTTCCTGAGTTCAAATCCAGCCTCAGACACCTACTAGATTTGTGATCCTGGGCAAGTCACTTAACCCTATTTGCCTCAGTTTCCTCATCTGTAAAATGAACTGGAGAAGGAAATGGCAAACTATTCGAGTATTTTTGCCAAGAAAATTCCAAATGGAACCATGAGGAGTCAGATGCAACTGAAACAACTGAACAAAAAATGTTGCCAGGCACTGCACTAAGCACTGGTAAAGAAAATGCTAAAGAAAAAAAATTCCTTGCCCTCAAGGGCCTAAGGATTTTAATGGTTGAGAAAATACATTTTCACAAGAAACAAATGACACAGGTCCATACAAGATACACACAGAGGAGATGGAAGGTAGTAATCTTAGCCAGAGAAGGTATTAAGAGATTGGGAAAGATCTTTTGTGGAAGATGGCATTTGAGCTAATTCCTCTCTATCAGGGGCAACAGTTTGTTGGAGTTGTTAGCCCTCTTCCACGGGGTTCTGGAAGCCTTCAGTCTGCTATAAAATCTACTTATGCAAAACATAAATGAGTCTGCCCCTATGTGGGACATAGGGTGCTCTATTACCCAAAGAACATCTTGGATCATAAAATGCAATAGAGCTAGTCCAGCTAGTGGAATGCATGACACCAGTTTCTCTTTAAAGAGGAAATATTTAGACAAGCATGTTAGTGTAACCTTTTGGAACATGGTGTTCCCTCCCTCTATCCACAGCATTCAGACAAGGCCACTCAGCTGTCCCAGCACACTCGGCCACTGCTCAGGGATACATAATAACTCTCGGGATGTGAGTGACTGTCCTTTGATTACTTGAACACAAAAGACAGAGGGATTCTTTATTTTTTCCCCTAGCTTCAGGCATCAAATATTCTCAAGAAAATGAGTTGAATTTTCAAAGGCAAAGTTAGGACTATTAGTGTTTTTTTGATTCCTTGGCGAGGAATGATGATCTTCTCAGTCTTAACTCTTCCAGAAATTTACTTTTGAGAATGCTTGTGATTTCACTGGAAATTTGGAAACACTTTAAGACTGTTTAGAAGATTAGAATAAATTTTTTTTTCTTAACAAATCATTTTTTGTAAATCAGTAGGATTAAGTCATTACTGATAGAGAGACATAAACTAAAAGCTTCCCTCCAAAAAAAGAAAAGAAAACATTACTTTTTCAGAGACTAAATTATATTCTTTCACTACTTTTTAAAAGATAAGAAAAATTCATTCCCATGATCTTATGGAAATTTCCTAGAATCCTAAACTTCTTGAATCTTGCTTCATTTCTAAAGTAGTATACTAAATATAAGATAATTTAGGGACCAAAAGAAATCACACCTGCTGCAGCTGAAAGTTATTGTTTCCATAAAACAATGAATCAAATCAGGAGCATAAGGGAGTATAGGCAGCCTCTTGGCAGAACACAGAATTTCTTTCCCCATTGCTTAGATATGTCTCAGTTCTAAAATTTTATGTATTTTGTTACACATACTTGGGTACTACAGGACACTTAATATCTAATAGGAAGATTTTGGGGAATGCTGTCAAAAAGGAGGCAATCTCATTTGATAGGCTGCAAAGAAAAACTATGGGAAAACAAACATTTCTCCTTGAAGGAGTTGTAATCTAGAAGATTTGAATAAAAAATAAGAAATTAAGGAATGAAAAAAAGCATCATAAAGACCACAGATGCTTAGAGAGTGTGTATGTATTCTAATATGTGGTACTATGGGGAAGCCCACTCACATATACTTCATTTCTATCCTTAGTCCCCAAAGAGAAGACATAAAAAAGGTAATCACATCTTTTAAGGAAAAAAAGCTTTCTTTCCTAACGCAAGGTAAAAAGTTTATGCAATTTTCTTTCTTTTCAAATAAATAATTCTACGAAGATTTAACACAGGAAACCAGCTCTTCTGGTTCTCTACACACTAATCAAGTCTCATCACATGTGGCCAAATGTCTTCCCAGGACTATCAATCTACTTTATGGACAATAGTGCAATGTTGCGAAAGTGTATGCTAACAGTGGGAACTAAATATGGCCTCCTAGATCATGAAAATAGTAGACTCACACCTAGAAGATCTGTTGGTTTAAAACAAATTAAAAATACCAACGTACCAGAAGAAACCAATCTACTTATTGTATCAACAACGTGAATGTCCATTTGCTTCCTGAATCTACTTCATTGGCTTGTCTGATATACATTTCTTCAGACATCCCATTTATTAAAGTGCCTTCTATGCAAATACTGTTAGATACTAAAAAGACCATGGATTAAAGTGCTTATTATTTGCCAGGTATCATGCTAGGCTTTGGGGATACACATATAAGCAAGGGAAGCAAGCTCCTACCCTCAAAGGAGCTTCTATTCTATTTTTTAAAATTCACTTTGATTTTCTTTTCAGTGCTAACTTCCACCCCCCACCCCCAACCTTGTCATCTCCTGACTAAAGAGAAGGCAAAAAAATAAAACCCATGACAAATATGTAGTCACGCAAAATAAATTCCACATTAGCCATACTGAAAGAGAAAGGAATCTGTACTGAGTTCATCACCTCTTTTATCTGGAGGTGCACAGTAGGTGTGATCATGAATCCTTTGGAATCTTGGTTGGTCATTGTGTTAATCAGTTACTATTCCAATGGGGGAAGAAAACATATAAAGTGGAATGGGAAAGGTGGTGGGGAGGCATTATTGAGGAGACCATGGCTAGGGTCCCTCCTAAAATAGTTTTTTTGTTTAGTTGTTTTTCAGTTATGTCTGACTCTTCATGACCCCTTCTGGGGCATTCTTGGCAAAGATCCTGGAGTGGTTTGCCATTTCCTTCTCTAGCTCATTTTACAGATGAGGAAACCGAGACATACAGGGTTAAATGTCTGAGGCCTATTTGGAACTCACAAGGATGAATTTTCCTGATTCCAAGCCCAGTGCTCTATCCACTGGACCATCTAGTTGTCCCAACTAAAATAGAATGAGATTTAAATCTGGTCTCTGATGACTACTACTGGTGTGATCTTGGGAAAATTACTTAACTTCTTTGGGCCTCAGTTTCCTCATCTGTAAAATGAAAGGGCTCAAAATAGCCTCTAAGGGCCCTTCTAACTCTAAATCTATGATACTATGAAACTCTGATTTTCAATTAATCAATAAATCTTTATTAAGTGCCTGTTACGTGCCATGCACTATGCTAAGTGTCAAGGCTGCCACAGCTATGTTTCAAACTATCAGCATTTTAGGTGTCCCATGGGTCAATGAGATGTGTTTGGTTCATATTTCAATGTTTCTGAAAACAAAAAGTCAGGACACAGATAAAACGAATGAGGCAAACTATAAGACTGTTTCGTGAAGAAAAAAAAAAGAACAAAAAAAAACTCCACCCAAGGAAAAGAAAGTTTATGTGGTCAAAATGGATAGCTCAAGTGATTTGAAGTCTGTCCAGATAAAGCTCCAATAACGGTGACCTGACCTGCCCAAATCTGGATCATGATTTTCACTAGGTTCTCCTTAGTCACCCTGGACAGATCACTGATTTGGCAATGGTTCTGACTTTTGTCACAGGCACACATAAATGCTTGCTAGAAGCAGAAGAGCCTATGGTAGCTGTTATAAACCATTGTATTCTCTTAGCGCAGAGCAATACATCAATGTGACTATAGGAAAATCAGTTCAGTTAACAAAAAATGGTTCCAACTAGCTTAATGGAAATCACTTATCTAACTCAACCATACAGGACATAAAATTAATTAGATCCCAGTTTATTTTACTCTGTTTTGGGGTAGGTCTCAGTTTAAACTTTCCAAAATGTTTGTCTCGTTCCCATCTATTTTTCCACTATTATTTGATAAATCTCTTTGCACACTTTTTTTTTCCCACTCAAATTGACCAGCTAGTGATTCTCAGTGCATGTGTCTAAGAGCACTGTATCTTCACTTTTGTCTCAAAGAATCGCTAGCTACCTTCAATAAATGGCTCAGGAGTCACCTCTTTACACAGGCTTTTCCTGAACCACACTCATTCTTTTCCTTTTAAAATTACTCTGTTTTAACTTCCTTGTATAAATGTTACATTCCCTCACCTACCAATAGAAGGTAAGCTTCTTGGAGCAGAGCAAATGTTGATTTTGCCTTTCTGTCCCCAGAAAGGTACTGTTTTTAGAAAAAAATTCTCTACTGATATCCTATTCATTCTATTAAAAATTAGACTCTAGAAAAGAATGGCAGAATTCGCCAATTTTTCTCAACCTCTAATGATTTAGAGTTTTCTCAGCCTCTAATGAGTTAGGGTTTTGTTTTGGCATTGTTAACTATGATTTAGCTGTAATTGAGCATAACATAATTTGTCAAATTTCTAGTACAGACCCATAAGTATAACATGTGCACGTCCTCCTCCAGACAACATGGTAAAGATTACCTAAAACAGCTTTGCAAATAGCAACTTAACATCATGCTTACTACCAAGGCAGACCTGTGCTACAAACTGGTAAGGACATACGTCCTGTTATACTGGTAAGATCACTACAGGCAATTTAAAAACTAAGTGTGATGATAAGTAGTTACACTGGGCTAATGCTATTGGGTTATAGAGAAAGATGCTAAGATAACTGTCTCTCCATTCACTTTCAAACAGCCTAATTTTTAGACAACTTTATGTAAAGCCAGCTTCTATTCTCTTGGGTATTTCAATAGCCCTAACAATATGCTATAAATGTAGGAGCTCAAAAAATACTTTCTTGAACGAGCAAAAGTTTTACTAGACCATCCTCCTCCTAGGAGGCATATTGGTAGTCAAAGACAGGGAACAGTAATGTTATCTCAAATAAATTGTTCCTTCCAAGTGGCTATTTACACAGCTATGTTAAGGATTAATATGGATAACCAATGGAACAGTCCAGTTTCATGTGAGTTAACAATGAAAAGATCTGCCATTTACAAAAAGATTAAAAAACGTCCATGGTGTATTCACCACGGTAGACAGCGTACAAGGATAGGAGTCATACAGGAATAATATGAGTATTGAAGTTTAAATTGTTTGAAGATAAATAAAAATGAACCATTGGGAACCAAATGTCCAGGTTTAGATTCAAGTAATTTTCAAGGAGCAATCATTCCTAATTTAAATTGGCTCCTATGTGTTTCAGTCAGCTCCATTCATTAAGCACTTTCTATGTGCCAGGCACTTGCTAAACTCTGCAGCTACAAAGAAAGGCAAAAAATCAGCCTGTGCTCTCAAGGAACTCACAGTTTAAAGGGAAGAGGAGAACATGTGGAACACAGAGGGACAAGGAGGGATGAACAAGATCTCTACAGGATAAACTGGGGGTAATCTAAGAGGGAAGACACTATGATTAAGGTTTGGGGAAGGCTGCTTGTAGAAGGTAGGGCTTTAGCTGAGACCAGAAGGAAACCAGGAAAGGGAGGAGACAGAAATAAAGAGGGAGAAAATTCCAGGCTTGGGGGACAGACAGAGAAAATGCCTGGAGTTGGGAGATAGAAGAGCAAAGAGGTCAGTGTCACAGGACTTCTGGGCAGGTGCAGCGAAGTGAGGTATAAGAAGACTAGAAAGGTAGGAAGGGGGCAGGTTGTGAACCAAACAGAAGATCTTATATTTGATCCTGAAGGTAATAGGGAGTCATTGGAGTTTATCAAATTATAGAGGTGATATGGTTTAGAATAGCCAGAATTAAAAAAGAAAGAGAAAGACTGGCCTTCATTCATTCATGCTGTGATAATGAGCACAGAGGTTTTTAAGTCATTAACAGGAAAGTTGACATGATCTTTAAACGGGGAGAGGGACAAGATCTGTGATTCCACTGTCATAGGGAACTCCCAAGAGGAAGAAATTCACTCTACCAATTGGGATTAGTATCTTCTCATTTCAGAGGGCTAACTACAGTAGACATGTCAAACTCTGGGTGGATGCAGTCTAAAGCAGATTAAAATGTAACTACAAAATATTATAACAAAAAAAGTTAAAATATGGTATAGATGTTAATTTGTGGTTTTCTTGGTCAACATGTAGCCCCCAGGGATCTGTGTTCTATTTGAGTTTGATACCACTGGACTAGAGTGTTGAAAAATTGTAGGACCTGCCCCAAGGGATGTGACCTGAAGTCAGCTTTCTTGGTTTGGAGGACTGTTTTCTAAACATTAAACCATACTTCCTCAAAACTATCCATGGATCTCTAATTTTATGATTGTCATAAATCCTCCTAAGGATAGAGACTGTAACTTCTCTGAGATAGCCTTTATAAACTTATGCGGTTAAAAAATTTCACCCATCTACAGGCCAGAATTCTGGTAATGAACATCCCTAAATTAAGCCAGGGATAACCCTCAGATAATTAAAACATAGCCTGTAACATGGCCCACACACTTGATGTATGGAAGTGATCTTAGGGGCTTTCAAGGAATGTAGATTCTCAAAGACCTTACTAAGATCTCAAAGTTTTAAATGAATGCCTGGCAACAGACTTTTAAGGAAAGAGAGAAGTCTTCTCACCACTTAGCTTTTTATTTTTAACTTAAAAAAATAAAATTAATTAAAAAAACAGCAAAAACAACCATTGTCCATATGTACTAGACTTTGGCTTACCCTGCCCTTGCCCCAAAACAACAGATTTTACAAAAGTCTGTCCTTGTTTTTGAATTCTGGGCACTGGAGTGTGAGCTTACCACATCGGAACACCGCCAACTGAGCCAACATTGGTACTTGGTAGGGCTTCTCATCACCTGCCGTAAACACGCGTTTCTTTGTATTTTCAGGTTGAAATCGTGACTTCCACAAACCCTTGAAATATATTGCATTGACAAGCACCAGCCTGGTGAGCACGCCATTAATAAGATCTTGAGAGATGACATTGTCAATCATTCCTGTAAAATCAAAAGGAAAATACAGTAAGAAAAAGATTCAAAGGGGTCTGTTGATGAGAAGGCAGAAGGGGTTTAGAGATCAGAGACAATCCAGGAAGGACTGGAAGTTCAAAGGATCATAGAGTTAAGGTCCAAAGGACCTTCAAGGCCACTGAATCCATGTTCCCTCCCCTCTCAAAGAAGCAGAACTCAAGGTAAATAGTGGTTTGCCAAGCAAGGCTCATGAAAACTAAATATCTGAGGCAGGATTTGAACTCTGGACCTCTTGACTCTAATAAGCCCAGTGCTATAAGTATCACAATATTCTGCCACTCACCCATCAAGTTGCTTAAACTGTTTTTGTGACATGGATCCTCAGTTTAAAAAAATATATTTTATTTGCAATTCTAAATTCTTTCCTTCACACTGCCAACTCCCTAACCCACTGAGCAAACAAGAAAAACACAGTCAGTTCCAAACATGCATAGTCAAGCAAAACAAATTCCCACCTAGCCATGGTCCAAAATAAATAAATACAGATATCTATATTTGTAGATATCTCTATATACATACAAACATACATGTATGTCTATATCCACATATCTATCTAAACTCTTCGATCTGTATGTTAAGTCCACCTCTCTATTTGGAGATAGTGTTTTTTCATCATGAGTCCTTTGGAACCGTGTGGTTGGTTTTATTGTGGAAATTAGAGTTGTCTGTCTTTACATTACTGTCATTGTATACCTAGTTCTCCTGATTCTGCTTACTTAAAGCCCATTCATGTTTTTCTAAAACCACCCTCTTCATCATTTCTTAGAGTATGATAGATCCTTCTGGCAATCTGGTGAAATCTATGGACCCCTTCTCAGAATGTGTTAACTGGAGGAAGTGCTAAATTTCAGTTAGACATTAGTGAAAATTAATATACGTATTAATATACGTATATATACTTTTATATATATGTGTGTGCGCATATATATATATATATATGTATATATATATATATATATATATATATATATATATATATTCCCCATCTCAGTTCATAGACCCCCTGAAATCTATACATAAACCTCTTAGAGGTCAATGATCTCTCAAGTTAAGAACCTTGATCTAGTCTGGCTCTTTTGTTTGACAGGCAAGGAAACAGAGGTCCAGAAAAAAGTAGCCTGCTCAAGATGAAAGACTTGGGTCTAGAACCCAAGTGTCCTGGTAACCAATCTTCTGATCTCAAGTTGTTAAAAGTGGCCTACATCACCTACTAAAAGTCACAAAAGGCATCATCCCAGTCTCTGCACCCAGGAGACCAACTTCTATGAAAATATGTGAACTCTGGTCAAAAAACAATTTAAAAAAATTCCTTTCCCTTTTTCTCTAAAGATTTCCAACTGTGGTTTCTGCCTAGATATCACTAAAAACCAAGCTGCAAACATGCTACTGTAGCATTTTGACATTTACTTAACAGAAGTGATACCAACTGCTCTGACGAAACATAAAGCTTAGAGATCAGGGTCCTTGAAAATTTAAGTTTAATTTAAAAATACTTGAAGCTTTTCCTATCGCTGCAGGGTATATCAACTATTTTTAGTGATATCTCTGTAAGTTGCTAAAATTTCTCTAACTGTGTGCTGGGCCTTCTGCACCTGTGAGTCAATTTCATTTCTGTCATGTCTTTACACAAGGGGGCACTTCCAATACAACTTTAAATAGCACTTTGAAAGAGAAAGCCCAATGAGCTTGTATATAGCCTCCTAAAGAATGCTGGAGTTGGAAGCAGAGGATCTGGGTTCAAATTCTAGCTCTGCCATCACTTACCTTCTCAGGTCTCAGTTTCCTCATCTGTAAAACAAGAGGGTTGAAAGAGGAGACATCTCAGGTTCCTTCTCAGAAATCAGTGTTTCTATGACCTTGGTGACCTTGGTGGTCATCATCAAACTACTATTTTAATTACCCTTAAATTATTAATAATAATTAATAATAATGATGATAGCTAGCATTTGTAGAGGGCATTAAGGTTTGCAAAGCTCTTTACAAATTTCACTTCATTTAATCCTCATAACTATCCTGTCAGGGAAGCGCTATTACTGTCTCCATTTGACAGATGAGGAAACTGAGGCTAAGTGAGGTTAATAAGTGAGGTTAAGTGATTCGTCCAGGATCATATAGCTAATCAGTGATAAATGCAGGATTTGAACCAGGTCTTCCTGACTCCAAATACAGCCCCCTGTCCCCAGTACCTCTTTGCTGCTCCATTTGAAACTATGTCCTAGACAGTTAGCTCTTAAATCCTCAAGACTACTATCAGTATGGCAGTGGGCCCAAAAAATAGAGAAAAGAAGAGAGAAGAGAAAAGGAAGGCATTCCTAAGATACTCTCCATCAGCACTCACATCCTGGCTGCCTATTCTTCCTCTAATTTCTAATTGTCCCAAAGCATTTCCTCAGGTAGCACAAAGAGAAACATGCAGGCAGTTTTGACACACACATGCAAGTATATGTCAGTAAAGATGGTTTCATTCTTTATCTCTATATTTATCATCTTCAGTGCCTAGCAAACAAGAGACACTTAATAAACGCTTGCTGATCAATTGACGGATACATTCTTTTGATGTACAAAAGGCGCCCTGCTCTAGTCACTTCAAGAACTTTCCTGATCTTCTCCTTGCCAGTCAGTCCATAAGCATTTATTAAGTCCTCATCAGGCACACATGCTAAGTGCTGAGGATATAAATAAGAAAGAGGCAGTCTCTACCTTCAAGGAGCTTATCATCTAATGGAAAAGACAACGAGCAAACAAGTAAGGACCTACAAGCCATAGATAGGAGAAATTGGAGGTAATCAATGGAAAGAAGGAATTGGAATAACTGCCTTTTTTCAGCCTGCCTATCACCGGTTTCCCCACACTATTGGAATACATGAACAGTACTAGGTTTCAGGAGGCACCATGTTGGCTCCTGCCCCTGTATTATACTGACAGGTCAAAGGGGGTCACTCCTCTCACCTCAGTCCCAGGCTTACTACCTTCTGACATGGTCTTTTTATTTCTCTAGGTAGGACCTTGATTATTATGGGAATGGAAGCCACTGTCTTTCAGGGTCAGGGTGCTCCCACACCCATCCCCTCCTGTAGCATATTTCAGTGAGTGCAGAGCAGCTTGGGCCAAGGCTCAGGGCCAGGCTCCTCATACAGAAGGTACTTTGGATGGCAGGGGAAAAAACTCCATTTAAAATATATTTTATATTTTTAAGAGTGATCCTATTTTTCTAACATGTCTTGCTACTGTATAGTATTGCACTTATTTTATGGAAAAAATCCATTTTTGTGAGCTTACTTTGCAAGAAAGGTAAGAGACTCTAGTCACCACTTATATGAATAATTCTATGGGAAATTGAAGTCCAGTTCAAAATTTCTGTGCTCCTCAGCTGAGGACTGACTGTATAGTCCAATTAAAAAAATGATCATTTCAGAGTCTCAAGGGAGAAAGTCCAGCTGGAATGGCCCTAGATTCTATTAGGATCAGAATACCACGGACCCAAGAAAGAAGCTTTGGTGGCACAATTCTAGTGTTCAAATACAATGAGACTGAAAGAAAAAAAAAACACCATGATGGGGTTGCGAACTTTGGCAATTTAAAAATTATTTATTAAGCCCCTCAACTGTCAAAAGGCAGATGGGGGTCAGTGGATACTATATAAGACATAAGATTTCAGATTTTACCTTGGTTCTTTCCCACCTGGAAGACTATGACAAGTTCTTTAACCTGACTCTGAGTCTCAGTTTCCTTAGCCGTAAAATGGTGATAATAATACCTGTTATACTTACCTCAAAGGGCTGTTACAAGGATCAAAAGACAGAGTGTATGCAAAGAGCTTTGCAGAATTTAAAGTGCTTTATAAATGAGCTATCATGATTTATACTACTTTACAGAAGAGGAAACTGAAGTTTGCAGATATAAAAAGGAACTTGCCTTGGCTCCTGCAGCAAGTATTGAAGCCTGGATAAGACTAGGCTCAACCTCAAATTCAACGCACTTTCTGGGGAATAAGCATTTATATAGCACCAAAGCACTGGGCTAAGCACTTTTTACAAATGTTATCTCATTTGATTCTCACAATAAATAGCCCTGTGATAATATATTTCAACCCAAATCTATAATCCTGTGATGCCACTGACTTGTTTTGAGGGGAGGAATCATGAAGGAAAGAAAAAGTTTCATAGTACTAGAGACTGGAAAATAAAAAATTAATTTTCAAAAAGGTGAGAGCTTCTTCAAGCTATGGGCAGATGAGTTTGACTTCCATTCGTGGCAAAGTGGTTGACATTGAGAAAGGGAAGTTGTGATCAGTATGAACTGAGTTCACCAAGAACAAGTCATGACAAACTCATAATATTTTCTTTCTTTTATTTTCAAGCAAGTTTACTAAAAGTTTGGCTTCCCTCTGGTCTAATATAGACACAGCATACCTGGATTTTGGCGAGTCATTTCAAAATCTTTCAGAATATCACTGTGGACAAGAAGAAGCTGGATGATAGTACAGTTAGGAAAAGTAGCATCAGCGACAACCTATGGTGAGGTCCATAGTGGAATGCTAATAGGTTCTGTCCTTCCTACTGTATTAGTCAGACTACTTATTTCTGAATCCATTTCACTAACAAAAATGCTTATCAGTCTTGCAGATGGCTTCCTTGAAATCTTCCTGAAATCTCAACTAGAATATCACCTTCTACAAGAAGCCTTCCCTTAATCTCCCTTCTCTTAACTTTAGCGCTTTGTCTCCTTTAATTATTTTCTATCTAATAAATTAAATTATTTCCTATTTATCTTGTATGTAGCCTGCTACGTCTATATTTATTTGCATGGGGTCTCCTCTACTATACTATAAACTCTTTGAGGGCAGGAACTGGTTTTTCGTTTTGTTTTCTTTATGCCTTTTTTTTTTTTTTTAGTATCCCTAGCACTTCGAACAATGCCTAGAACATGGCACATACTTAATATTTACTGAATTGAACTGAATATCTGAATTTGACAGGTATGGTGTAATTGGCCACATAACAAAATGGGGATCCAAAATGACAAACAAAGTAGGAATGATGGTGTGTCTTATAAGACAGAACTTAATACTTTGGTTTTTAAAAAATGAATTGCACAAGTATAGTACAAAGAGGAAGTGATTAGACAACTGTTTCTCTGACTAAACCTGGACACCTTGGTAGACTGGAAGCTTACGAACCAACAGAATGTTGACCAAAGCTAACTTAGTTTTAGGTTACACAAATAGAAACAGTGTCTAGAATGAGGGAAGTTACAGATACACTGTATTTGATGCTCATCACACCACACGTGGAATACTTATATTCACTTCTAGGTGTTTAGGAAGGGCGTTGAAAATTGGACACGCCCAGGAGAGGCTGAAGGAACTGGAAAGCAAGTCATATGGAGATCCGCTGAAGGAACTGAGGATATTTAATAACAAAAAGGGAAGATTTGGGGCAGCTTTCTGTAAATATAAGTGGCTATTCAAATGATTATAAATTCCAAATTAGAAGGATCTGGATTAATGAGGTTTTGCCTTACTGCGGGGTAAGTTGGACAATCCATTTAGATGTTCAGAATCTATCTTAGTATGTCGCTATTCATCCACTCGACATCCCCCTAAGTATTTTTCAAGGTGCTGCAAATATTCACCTCTAGTTTCATTTTTAACCCAGAGATTGATGGCATCGGCCGCAGAGCTTTTAGCTTCAAAGTTCAAATTTCGAACCTCACACTGAAACACATCTTTGTTCCTCGTAACAAAAGGCCCTTCCATTTTAAAGCCATTCTTTGCAAACATAGCATTAGCCACTGTGACAATGTCTTTATTCTTCTTGGAGACGAGAGCCTTGTTGATCTTCTTTAAAACTTTACCAAAACCTGTGGGAGAGATGGGAGAAGGTGGCAAATTAATGACAAAGAGAATAAACATGGAGACCTCTACCTTATAATTTATAGGGAATGAGAACATTCTAAATCAGATGTTTGGACAGCAGGAGGCCCAATTCTTCTGCCTTCTTAGTTGTCTACAGGAGTGAACTCTCTCTTAAAAAGGGAAGCCAGATAACATCCCAGGAAATGTGGGGATTTTAAAATGGGTTGACAGCAAAGGCAGAGCCACAAGGCACATGCATTTATCAATATAAGCAAGAACTGACTCTGACATCTTTGATGCATTGACATCACCTTGGCAATTAAGAGTTTTTTCCTGCAGATTGTAACTTCAGCTACAGGCTCAAGGCCAAATGTGCTAATATCCTCATCCAAAATGGATCCCTGCTTACATCAAATTCAACTATGGAGGCATGTGAGAAGGCTGAGGATGATGCCTTCTCCCATGATGAGAGGAGATGGGCTCAAATGTCCCCCTTGGTTGTCCTTTATTAAGAGAATCAAGTTGATTTTTTTTGTTTTCCTTTTGTTTTCACACTCTCTAACACCGCTTTTTAGCCAAGGAGTTCCAATGTTGCTTATGTCCCTGAGTGAACTTGAAGTTACCAGCTACAACAGTCCATACTTCTAAGAGTCTATGATTCTAAAGATATATTTGAAGAAACATGTTCCTAGATTTAGAGTTGGAAGGGACCTCAGAGTCCATTCCTTTTGTTTTTCAAATGAAAAAACTGAGGCTCAGAGACATAGTCAATAAGTGTCGGAGCCAGGATTTGAATCCAGGTCCTCTGACCCCCTAGATCAGTGTTCACTCATTCCACTGTACAACACTGACTCGATGGAACTTTATTGCATATTAATATATGTCCTTCCTGGTTCTAAAAGGGTTAATGATGAGAAACCTCCATTCAAGCTCTCCAATGCATCATCATAGTTTGGAGGGGCCCCCTGGGACTTGCTGATGAGGAAGAAAAAATGAAGGGCCATTGCAGCTCCCAAGGTGTGCTAATTCGCTTGTTTCTGTTCTGTCATCAGCTTTAGAAGAGGGTTTTCAAAATCGTGGAGTGTGCTCTGGGAAGATAGTAAGCTCCTTGAGGGAGGGGCTATTTTACCTTTGTCTTTGGATCTTCAGCATCTGGCATCATGTTTTGGCACAGGAGGCATTTACTAACCACTGCTGGATCAACTGAGATAAAATAACATATAGTCTTTTGCAAACCTTAACGTGATTCAGAAATGCTTATCATTATTGCTATTATTAAATGTTACCAAGCAGGAAAAAGTTTAATTATTAGTCCAGCAAGGGACTGTTCTCTGAGACTGGAAGAAATGAATGTGGAAAGGTTCATTCTCAGAGGCTTGGCCACTGGGTGATGGACTTCTTCAGCCCAGCAACTGACAAGGTTATTTACTAAGGCATAGAAAAGTTCTGAACTCTCTCACTAGAAGGAACCACCATCCAAGACAAAAATCACAGGTGTCTGAAACACTTAAACATGAAACGATAACAAGACACCAGGAAACTATTGTGTCAATGAGGTATTAAGATCTAGCTTTCTCTCGTTTGTTTCAGTTTTGCTTGTTTGTTTCAAAAAATGACTCTCAGTATAGCAGAGTCAACGTCAAACATTGGGCACATTGTTCACCTTTGACAAAAACATTCATTCACTAAACATTTACTGTATGCAGAAGATTTTGCTAGGTGATGGAGGAGACACTAAGTAAGGTAAGACTCATAGACCTTATACCTATTCTGGAGACCCCTCTTCTCATTCAAATTAATATCAGGTCTTCCTGACTTTGAGGGTAGCTCTCTATCTACTCTACAGCAGCTGCCTTTCCTATGACACTTCTAGCTTGCCTGGCCAAAGCTAGAGAGAGAAAAAATCAGTGCCCCCAGGCCAGACTAACAGAGTAAGTGCTGATTTGCATTGGTGAAGTTCCCTCACTAGGACTGCCTTACATGGATGAAATCAGAGACCTAAGAAAAATGCCATGTATAAAGAAACATATATATAAATACATAACAGAATTATATAACAAGTACATATAAAATATATAAGAATATAAGCACATATTTGTATAATACATAAAATATAATTTGTTTACAATAGTTATTATATATTATATAACTTATATATTTATATACAATATATTGTATTACACATAATAGGCATAATATTTACACATATATATTATATGTAATATAATTATGATTTATTGTAATTTAATTTAATGTATTAAAGCATAACTATATATAAGCATATAAAATAAATACATGCACACATATATGTGTGTACACATACATACATACAAATACATAAGGATCATGGATGATGAGCTAGAAGGGACTTTAGGGACCAGGAAGTTCAATCTCCTCATTTTGCAGAGGGGTAAACTGAGGCCTGGGGGCAGCTAGGTGGCACAATGGATACAGTGCCAGGCCTGGAGTCAGGAAGAACAATCTTCCTGAGTTCAACTCTGACCTCAGACACTGACTAGCTGTGTGACCCTGGGCAAGTCACTTCATCCTGTTTGCCTCAGTTTCCTTATCTATGAAGCGACAACTCACTCCAGTATCTTTGCCAAAAAAATTCCACACACAAAAGACACAACTGAAACAACTGAGCAACAACAACCCGAGGCACAGGGAAGCCAAGCGACTTTCCCCAGTCACCCAGGTGGTAATTAACAGAGGCAGGTTTTGACCCCAGACCCTCTGCTCTTTCCACCCCATACTGCATCATTTTCTCATTTTTACTGCTCAACAAATCAGCCCTACCTCAGCCCCTCCTCCAGAGACAACACAACCATTTTGTCCCAAGGGCCCGGAAAGCTGAGGACGTACCTAATCGTTAGTTGTCCTGTTTTTTCCTGACTGAATCTTATACAGTTTAGTCCTAGATTCAATATTATTACTATTCCTTTTGTTTTGAATAGAGATAAAGAGAGGGCCAGAGAGGATGAATTAGGTGCAGGGATAACTCATCAGAAGGCTAAGACCATCAGCTTTTCTGAAAGTGCCATTGGTTGGATTTATATGTAGGTTGGTTTTTTTTTTGAACAAGTACTATTTTAATAGGGTCTACAAGTGTGGGCTTGCCCTATAAAAAGAGTACCAGTCATTACATCTTTTGGAGGCAATTGGCTTAACTGTGAAGTAATAAATCTCACAGTCAGTGTTTTTAGAGAGAAAATAATTGTTCTGAAGAAAAAACCCACAAGAAGAGGCCTTAATGATGCAATGGAGTCCAGAAATACCTCTTTAACCCCACACAGAGAGCTGACAACACAGGCAAGCAAGACCAAGGAGGTCTGGGGAGTTGCAGTGACCCCGTGTTCTCCTGTTCTCCCCATTTTAGCTTCCAGATGTCACCCTTTCTGCCTGGAAACTGGGCACACTACCCGGACCTTGCCTATGGTGGGATAGGACCAACCTCTGCCAAATTATTTATCATAAACGGCATTTGCATAACATTCATCATCTCATTAAATTCTCATTTTTTCCTTCTTTATCCTGCTCCATGAAAAGAACTTTTAGTTTTTCTCTTAGGCAGCTTTTTTTTTGTTTCAGTGTTCACTCTCAAGCACCATAAGGAGACTTACAGGGGTTAAAATACCAAAAGGAAAAGTTCCAAATGTACAGAAATCTATCCATAAATCTTAGCTAAAATACTAGAGTCCCCTGGAGCCAGACCTAATCTTTCTTAGTCTTCCTCCTTCCCTGAACTCCTTCTTCCTGAATTTGATCTCAGAATCAGTCCCACCCAAAGCCTTAGCGTATTAGCTAACAACTAGGAGGTGTAGTGGGCTTGAGTCATAAACATCTGGGCTTGGCTCTGACCGTTTTAGTTGAGTGGCTCTTGGAAAATGCTATACATTTCTGAGCCTCATTTCCTCATCTCTAAAATGGGCATAACACTTCTACTGACTGCTTCATAGAGTCATTGTGAGGGAAAAGAACCTTTTAAACCATAAAGTCCTCTCAACTAACATTTACATTCCAATCCAATAAATATTTATTAAGTGCCATTGCCAGTTATTCTGGCCTATGTCACGCACTGGACTCACATCACTCTGGGATGACTTTGCACAGCCCTGCCTCGCTTAAATCCAATTCCCTTGCAAGTTAAGACATCACCCTCTTGATGTCATTGGTCCTATTTGAGAAAGACCAACACAGGAAGTGCCTACTATGTTCCAGGGTCTGTGCTAAACATTGGGGATTCAACTAATAAAAAAAATAGTTCCTGTCCTTAAGGAGTTTATGGTCTAATAATTTGGGCTCTCCTAAAAGGGGTTCTGAATCTTTTCTGATGCACTCTTTTAACTGTCTCATGAAGCCCCTTCTCCAAATATTTTTAAATGCATAAAATAAAAACAGAAGTACAAAGGAGATCAACTACATTGAAATTCAATGATCAATATACATATATATGTCTACAGACCTTAAGTAAAGAACCCTGTGAGAACAATGTCCTTCCCTGAAGGGAGGCAAATTACAAACTACTCTCCTTATTATAAAGGATCATAGATTTAGAGTGGGCAAGGGCCTTAAAGGTCATCTATTCTAGCCTTTTATTGACTGTTGAGGAAGTTGAGGTCCAAATAGGTTAAGTGATTTCCCCAAAGTCAAGCAAATAGTAAGAGACAAAGCTGGGTGTGTGTGACTCCAAAACCAGGGATCTTTACATGGTCCCATACCTCCTTTTATGCCCCAAAGGGACATTCCAGACCTCAGAGAAAGCCAACTGGCATGAAACTGACCCATCTCAGCAACATCAATTTACACAGTAGAAGAAATTCTGGACTGTCAGTCTCTCTATGTTTTAATCACTTCCTCTAGCTCAGAGCCATAATTAGCAATTTGGGGCCCCAAATTAACTTCATATAAACAGCATGAAAGGATCCCTCCAGTCAACTTCAGAAGATAAATTCAGTTGCTGGGGTAGGATCCCGACAAATTGCCTTAGGGGGAAAGAAAGATACGCTAGGACATTAGCCACTGCGGGCAGACTTCTTCCGTAAGTCTATATTTGAGGTGGTTACTGGAGTGAGGCCAGATAGGAGCTCACCTGGGACACAGCAGGAGAGGAAGAAACTGTCATCTGGTAGCTTCCTATTTTATCTAATTACTCTTGCAAGTAAGGTGCTAAGCTCAACTGTTTCTACCTGCTGAAGGAGTCCAGGCTCCGTTAGCTCCCCCTGAATTTCAGCACCCTGAGGCAAAGTTCTGATTGCCGGGTTGCTCTGCCCTTGTTTCAGACAACATGTTCCTCTTGATTAATTTCTACACTGGTGAAGAAGGAGGCAAAAAACAAAGTAGTGTCAACTGACACACACACACGCACACACACACACACACACACACACACGGAGAAAATGAGAGCAAGAGAGAAAGAGAGAGAAAGATCCAAACCAACTTGTCCAAAGTTATATTGCTAGTTAGTGGTCATCCCTAGGATCACTCTCCCGACTTAGAGCCACCAACTCTTTCTATTTAGAGGTATCATGGTGTTTAATGGAAAGAGAGTTGGATTTTGAGTCACATGATCTAGATTTGAATCCTAACTTTTTCATATCATTTGTCTGACCTTAAGGAATTCACTTTCCTCAAGTATCCTCATCTGTAAAATGGGACAAGATTTCCTCATTTATCAAATAAAAGAGTTAGACTAGATCACTTTTCTGAGCTCCTTTCCAGCCCTAAATAAATATAAGATACTATGATCAGGCTATGCTTTCACTATAGTATTATTTTTTTGAAGCACATTTAGTGAATAGCCTACTCATCCTAAGGCTGTATTGTATAACAGAAATAATGCGACTTGGGGAACTAGGCAGCCTGAGGGTCTGGTATCAGCTCTGCCTCTAACTATGTTATCTGGGGCAGCCACTTGGATTCCTATGGGCAGAGAATTCTTCTGTGTAAAATGAGGCACTGAACCAAATCACGTGATCATAGATTTAGAGCTGGGAAGGAGGTCATCCAGTCCAGCTTCCCCGTTTTACAAATAAGATAACTGAGACTTTCGACAGTCAAGTGATTTCTATTCAAGGTTATACAAGTAGTAATCAAAGGTGGAATTGAAACATGCATCCTTAAGCTCCAGAGCTGATGATATTTCAACTCATTCTAACATTTTGAGGTTCTAGGAATCAATGATTTCCCCTAATAATCCTTGATGTATTCTGAGGAAGAAAGAGGCCATCCTGTAAAAGACAGATAAATCAGTAATGAGAGAAAACTCACCATTGACACTGTATCTCATCACTGTCGTCAACTGCTTCTTTGTCTTCCCATCAGCTCCAAGCTGAAGCATTCCTAGAAGTGATGCAATCCCATGGGGAGAAATGATGATATTCTCACGAGGTCGAGATTTGACTATTTGATTGAAAACTTGGATTCCAGTGTCGGAGCCAAGTTCCTCAAGTGAGAAAGGATCAAGCTGGGAGTAGGCTGATGTCAAAGTCACTGTGCTGAAAAGAAGTGCAAATTTCCAAGACATGGTTTCTTCTTGAAGAATAACCTGCAAATTAAGGATAAGATATATTTACTATACAGTCATGAGGAATATATTGCCTTCTCAGCTAGGTATCAATCTTTATATTACATGGTACCTATTAAAAAATTGAAGAAAAACTAAGGAGAACTTAAATACATCAGAAATTACTGGATATCTCTTAAGAAATTAGAGGCAATGACTGACATATGACTCTACAATCTTGGATAAGTCACTTAACTGCTCAATGGCTGATGGCTCTAAGATGGTAAGTTACAGTCCAATCATCACTAGGGAAGAGATTGTCCATTCTGTGAGTTTCTGACACTGATGAAATCAGAATTCTAAAAACTCCCCTTCCTATAGCCTCACCCTTAGAATCAGGAGAGAAACATATACCTCTCAAATCTTCAAAGCAACAAAATTCTCAAATGATTTTTCTTTGATACTTTTTTAAGCCTAATAACAAAGCTTTAGAATTGAGGGAAAGGAAGGAATAAAGAGAAAGAAGAAGGAAGGAGGAGAGAAAATTCTTTTAAAGTTACATGACACAGAAGGATTTAATAAAACTTCAGTAGATGTAAACTTATCCATAATTTAGGGCTTAAGTTGTCTCACTAGCAACATGCCAAATCTGGGCCTAAGCTATTCAGATATTTACCAGTCATGGAAAGGCAGCTTGGCATAGTTGATAAATACTAGGCTTGAAGTTATAAAGATTTGTGTTCAGATCCCAACTCAGACATCTATTAGTTGTATGACCCTGGGCAAATTAATTAACTCAGCTCAATTTCCTCCCCTACATAATGGGGATATTAGTAGCACCTACCTCATAGGGATATTAGGGGAATCAAATGAAAAAATATGTAATGTAAAGTGTTTTACAAACCTTACAATTCCATATAAATATTAGCTAATGTTATTTTAAAATAAGAAAGTACTGATATCATTTGTTTTGATACATTTCTTAAAATATCTCTGGCCTCTCCCTCCCAGAGAGCCATGCCTTCTAACAGTTAGGTGGAACAGTGGATCGAGTGCTGGACCTGGGGTTAGGCAGACCTGAGTTCATATCTGACCTCAGACATTTCCTAGCTATGTGACCCTGGCAAGTCATCCTGCCTGCCTCAGTTTCCTCATTTGTAAAGTGGAGATAATAATAACACCTAGCTCCTATTGCTGTTAGGATTGAATGAAATAATATTTGTAAAATACTTGCTAAGTACTATGTAAATGTTAGTTATTTTTTTTAACAAGGAGAAAAACAGTTCTGTAAAACTAACCAACATGTTGAAAAAGTATGACATTATAAGCTGTGTTCTATACCCGGGATATTCTACCTCTGTAAAAAAAAAAAAAGAGGGGAGGGAGAGGTAAGAGTGGATGGGATGAAGATTCACCATGTATTTTAATCCATTCATCTGTCTGCTGAAATAGTCATAAAGGGAGTTTATAACATACAGATGTTATACCTGAAGGCCTCATTTAATACCTACAGTATATCTCGGAAGACCATTAAGCAAGTTGATCAAGAATGAATGTTTACACTTCTATACACCTGCTCTAACTCCATTTAAAATAAGCTTTCCCCCCATTAAGTATTTTTTTTTTTGCTGTGGGGCGTGGCTGTATTTGTAGAAATGCATACAAATATATCTTCCATTTAATAAAATCCTTCACCAGAAAAGCTACTTTGAACAAAAGCACAGTACCCAGCATATAGAAGGCTCTTAATACATGTTTATTGAATAAACTGAATGAATGAGAAGCATCATTCTTTTTTCCTCCAGAGTATATAATTTCTGCTAAATTGTATGCATGGTACATCATAAAAAAGGCCCAGGCACTTAAAATTATGGGGATTCTGGGCATCATTCCCCATCTCCCCCCAACTCACTCCTAGTGAGGCTATTTAGTGGTGAAGCAAAGTAAGATGGAAATAAGGAGAGGGTGGAAGGAAGGACATCATAAAATTTAGATCCTGTCTGTTTTGAGGGATAAAGGCCTTTTCTATCCAACCTTTCCTTTGGGAGGAAAGAAAGGACAGAAAACAGGGCCAGCCCCAGGAAAAATTAAGCAATTGGAAAAGTTCACCTTTTAGGTTTTCTCCCATCTCCCTTCTATACTTTTCTCCTTTCTGGCCCCTCTGCCTTCCCCGATCTAGATATGCCCAGCAAACTCAAGCGACCATATGGATGCCCACCACTACTCTGAAGCCCTCACATAGAAGTCTTGCCCTCTCCCATCACAATGTCCCACTGACCAAATAGCATCCAAATTTTCTTGCACAGTCTTGGTTTAAAAAAGTGTAAGTTTACTTTTAATGAACACTGCCAAAGCAAACCATGTGTCCTAATTATGGTCACCACATCTATTCTCCATAATTATTATTCCTCTGATTTTCGCACTCTTTCTGTCCCCTCTGGTATCTCAAATAAGGATTAGGAAAGCTAATGGACAATTCATAGGAAAGTATGAATAATTAACCTTCCCATCCTCCAACTCTTTAATTGCCTGTTAACATAAATGCATTGCTAATAAGTAGTGTGTGTTTCAGGCATCAGTCTGTACTGATCTCTACAGGAGATGGTTTTCTTAGCCAAGAACACTTTCATGAGAAAGATCACAAAGCCAATTATGTCTACAGGAGTTTCAGTTGTTTTTCAGTTGTGTCCCACTCTTTGTGACCTCATTTGGGGTTAAGTGGTTTACCATATCCTTCTCCAACTCATTTTACAGATGAGGAAACTGAGGCAGAGTTAAGTGATTTGCCCAGAGTCACACTGCTAGTAAGTATCTGAGGCTGGATTTGAACTCAGAAGATGAGTCTTCTGCCTCCAGACCCATCACTCTCTCCACTGTGCCTCCTAGCTGCTATGTATGGTGTCTGTGAACTATCAATTCCTACATTCTTCCCTAAGACCTCCTTCCCTCATTAGGATGGTCAATTTCACCATTGTGATCCTTCCCTCATAGGCTTTCTATTAGAAGGCTGATGTTATTCCTAATTTTTGCCCATCAGGAATGAGAAACAGATCCCATTGCCTTGGGTCTATTTGACTTTTCAACAGTATTTATTATTGTTTTTTTATTGAAAAATTTTACATTTATTTATATACATATGGTACACATATTTACATACACACAGTATGCAGTAGAAATCAGAGAGAGTGAAGGGATAGTTTTCATTTTTTAAATTTCTTTTTTAATTCATTCTTTTTAACTCTACTATGTGCCTTAGACATGTGCTTAAAAATGCTAGTTTAATTGAATTGAGTGGAATATTCTATACTATGCTCATGAAAAAAATCACAATATTTGTTAAATTAACAATGAATGTCTATCCGAAGCCAAACACATTCCAAGACCTCTGAAGTCTATCTTGTTCTTACTTCTAGGTATTAATAGACACCTACAAAAAAACAGTAGACAGCTACAGCTGTCAGCCAGTTACTCCCAGAAGTACCTTCCTCTAAAGCCCCAAACTGTTGATTTTATTTTATATAATCATAGTAATTATATGAACTATTTGCCAATTATACCCAGTAACCCTATCAGGTTAAATTGGTCATAAGTTTGCTTTGATTACAATACAGCCTCTAACCCTTAGAAGAATTGTTTAAACTTTAGCTTAAATTAAGTGATATGTCTTGGCTGATATATAGTTTACAAATTTGTCAATGGGAACTTGCATTAAATTTTATGTTCGGAAGCTGCCTGTTTACTAGACACATCTGTCTTCATTAGGGAATACTAGTACTTCAAAATGGTGTTCTTGAGCCAGGCTAAAAAATGAATTGCACTCGTGTTTATTTCTTTGTTAAAACAAACTGTTTACTTTTGGTGCATTAAAGTTCAGAGTAAAGACAGTTAAATAAACTATTAGGCTGAGAACAGAAGTAAAAACAGAAACATAGTCTGCAAATTTTCTAAGTTACATGGCTATTAGCCATAACTACTAAAGGGCTTGTCATTTCAAGTCATTCATCCTTATTTTCCTACACGGGCCAGTAGAATTTGTTTTTTGTTTAATCTAAAATCAATATTTCATGCATCTTCCCACAGATGTAACTGTAAAATAACTGTGTAAGCCAAAGCTTTCTAAATGCAAAACTTCAAGGTGACCTACATACTTTGTTTCTCTGGGTCTTTTCCATGGCCAGCATGACCTAATTTTGCTTTGGCTTGTAGGATTACTTTTAATATTATTATGCTAAAGTAAACCAGGAAAAAATAATAGCTGGAATTTGAGAGTTTCCAAATACTTGCTGTAGAAACTGTGTTAACTTTTCAAAACTAGAGATTATATCTCTTTCAGTGTAAAAGATAGCAAAAATCTGCTACGAAGAAGACATAGTTACATTTTATTCTACTTCAAGACACTTGGTTATACTTTTAAAAAAGGATCCTTACAGTGTTCTAATTCAGTTCATGGCTCTCATTTTCATTAGCCTGAATGTCTGCATCCCTATTCATGTTGGCCGTATCCTATCCTACTGTTTCCCTTCAATGAACCATGGTCTGTTTCCTTAATAATATACTTCATAATTGTATAATAAAAATTAGAAAGTACCCTTGTTCCCACATATGCTATGGTTATCCCCTGTCCTCTGATCCGCCTTCACAGCAGACTATATGGATGTGAAGACAGTGGAAACCCAACGGTACAGCCTCAAGACCATTACAATGTCCTGAACATCGGGAACCCAGTGACGACTTATCAGCCCCTTCTGAAGCTTGGATTTCTACTACTGGTAGTCAGCAGAATAGTGACTTACATAAAGAACCACCTTATTTCACTGAATCACTGTTTGGTTTAGGAGTTCTGCTGGGAGTTTAAAAAAAAAAACAACAACAAAAACTCTCCTTATTGCCACAGGGAAAGACTTCTACCTTATTGGTCTCTCATCTACAGCCTTGGAGAAAAATCTATTCAAGGTGCTACTGACTGTATGGCAAACCTAGGAGGTCTCAGAATTAGTGAAAATGTGAAGAGTGTTCTCCAGAAGGGAACTTGTCATTTATTCTATTTGGCTATGATTCTGTAAGTCAAATTATCCCATGTCCTAAACTTACCTATTCCCATGTAAGTGAGCAACATTTATATTTCTCTCCAGAGTTACTATTTATTTAGGTATTGAATTATTAACTCAAATATAAGCAGGCTATGCTTTATTGATCCTTTTTTACATCACATTCATTTCAGAATACATCCTGCACCCCGCCTCCTGACCAGTGAGCTATTCTTTGTAGAAAAAAAATGCAAAAAAAAAAAAGAGTTGGGCAAAAAGAATCAGAGCATCAGAGCATCAGCTGTATCTAATGGCATGATAATATTCCAGACCTACAGTCTTCTATTTCTGCAAGCAAGGGAGAGAAGTACATTTTGTCAAGTCTCCTTTGGGGCCAGATGCCATCATTCTGATTACATAGCATTCTGTTTTATGTTAACTGTTCTTTCTAAAGCAGGAAGTTCTTTACATGAAATTAAATTTTGGAAGAAAATCAGTCCCTGGAATCTTTCAGGATGGAGGTTTTGTTTCAGCATAGTCAGTTTGTTTTTAAAGGCAAAATAACACTCAAAATGTTGTGTGGGAGAAAGAATAAGGGTGTTGCCCAAACTCTTTGAGAAATTTCAATAAGAGTGGCCTCAATTAGTTTTACTGTTTTCATTTCTTGAATCATGTTTTTCATAACCGTAAAAATGTATTCAAATTTAGGCTTTTCTCCCAGGAAAGTCATAACACGTCTAAAAAATCTACTTCTCTTAGAATTATTCAGATATTTCAAAATGTTTGGTTTCATTCTCCCCAAGCACTTACATATTTTCCAGGGTGGGGAATTATACTTGTTTATAAATGAAAGCTTGCTTTATATATGAATGAAAGTTGTGCTTAAGTGGGATTTAGATTAAGATAAAGGTGCCTTGGAAAGCATGTGAATGAAAACCATGATGCTGATGTTACCTACAAAGGCATCGAACACCCATAGTAGAGCTGCCCATAGTGTTTTAGAGGGGCTGGAAAGAGGAGACACAACTCTTTTCCTCTCTCATTAATTCAACTAATCACTTCTCCACAGATGACGGTGGCTTTGCTTACACTCTAATCCCATCTCTCCTGTGGCCCACCAGACACTTTCATTTCAATCATAAATATCTATAAAGTATCTATGTGCAAAAATCTTGGGGCCTGAAGGCACCCGAACCGAAATGAAATGTTGGCTAGATAGATCTCATCACCTCAAATTCGACATGCTTAAGAACAAATTCGTTATCAGCTCCCCTTCCTGACTTCTGTAGTTCTGTTTGTCATATCACCAACTCTGATTCAGACACCTGATGAGCACCTTTGTACCTTTCTTAGTCACAGAATTCTAGTCTATGTGACTTAGATTGCATAGTGAGCTCTCCCAGCAAGAATATCCCTCTTCCTTAAATTGGGCTGAAAAGCAGAGTATTTTGTATGTCTAGTTTGAAAAACTAGGTGTTCTGACTAGCCTTGCAGAAGCATCTGCGTAAAAAAAAAACCATTTTCCCTTCAATGCTCTTTAGCTCTATCTCAGAGAAGGCAGAATTTGTCAGGAGGGATGCTGGGGACACTGCAGGAATTGTGGCACACTCTGGACTGAGTCCTGGGGTTCTCTTTTGGTTGCCATCTGGGAAGGTGGCTGATGGAAGCTTCTCCAGGGTCTTCCTGTTACACTTCTCTAAAATAAGGAAAAGGCCCAGAACTTTGACTTTGACCATTCCAGGAACTGCTTGGCAGTGACTCTTCAGCTGCTTGGTATACGACGCAGGAGCACTGTTTCGAATCCCAGGTAGCTATGGGTCCTCAGACAAGTCACTCTCCTTTCATGGGTTTCAGTTTCCTCAGTTATTGAAGCAGAGGTTCTCAACCTGGAGTCTGTGAGTTTGCTTTGCTTCTAGTAATTCTGATGACTGGATTTCAAAACAATGGCTTTCCTTTATAATCTTAAGTATTTTATTTTATGCATTTAAAAATGTTATTCTGAGGAGTCTATGAGGCTTCACCAAACTGCCAAAGAGGTCCACAAAAGTGTAAAGAAACCCTGAATTAAAGGGAGGAATTGACCTCCAAGTTCCTTTCAGCACTTAAATTCTATTAATCTAAGGACTTATGCCCTGACCAGCTATAAATAGAACACAGAAAATTAACCATATTTACAAAAACTAGTATTACTAATTTAGAAAATTAGCTATTATTTACTACTCTTATTAATGACCAAGAATCTCTGGTTTTATGATTACACAGGAATGAAGTCCACTTCCCTCTCTAATTGCTAGTCATGCAATAAAAATAACAGCTAGCATGTGCATATCACTTTAAGACTTGCAAAGGACTGTACATGCGCTATTCCATTTGATCCTCACAACAACTCAGTGAGATAAATGCTATTAGAATCCCCACTCTTAATATAGATAAGGAAATGGAAACAGAGATTCTAAGTGACTTGCCCATCATCACATCCCTTACACATGTATGAGGAGGGATCTGAACCCAGGGCTTCCTCTAACGACCAGACTGCACTAAATCCAAATGTACCAAATTTTGTTAATCTTTACTGATAAAAGATATATGTATTTGAAAATTATATCTTTCTCCACTGATTCAAGATGATAGACAACTACAAAACAAGCTTAAGGTGTACCTTGACATTGTTTGGGTGTGAACCAAATTGTGTTGTAAACAGCCTGTGTCTTCAAAAGCTATAGTAAAATTGGTGGAGAAATATGAAAGGACAACCAGTCGAGTTGAAACAGAGTCCTCTTTGGTTGACTGAGCTGTTACTATTATTGTTTGGACAGGAGCAGCATCAATTATCATTTAGCTGATCTTTGCCTCAGTTTCTTCAACTGTAAAAATGGAACAGTGAGACTACCTATGTCCCTTGTTGTGAGGATTAAAATGCAATAATATTTGCAAAATGCTTAGAATAGTGTCTGGCACATAGTAGGCAATATACATGTTAGTTATTATTATTATTGGAGGTGGCTAGGTGGTTCAGAGGATAGAGCCTGGACCTGGAGTCAGGAAGATCTGAGTAGAAATCTGGCCTCAGACACGAACTAACTATGTGGCTCTGGGCAAGTCATTTAACCTCTGTTTACCTTAATCCACTGGAGAAGGAAATGGCAAACCACTCCAGGATCTTTGCCAAGAAAAACCCATATGGGGCGTTTACAGGCATGCCTGAACGACACCAACTATTATTATACCTATTAACCACCAATTTGTATACTGAGTGTTGTCCTTCCTCTAAATATCTCAAAACAAGTAGAAGAGAAAAAGCTATTAGATTAGCTACAGTTATGAGAATAAATTCTGCCTGGAGGAAAGAGATCCGTTAAAACAACATACACACACACACACACACACACACACACACACACACCTCATTTGATGCTGGCTACAAGAAGAGAAGCTAAAAACCCCATTTCCCCTCACACACTCAATATTTTAAGTACACAACCACAGGGGATCATGAAAATACATACATAACAACATCAGTTCTGGGAGCTCTTTATATTTTGGATGTTCACCCTCCATAACAGGAATAGTACTGCTGTGCTACAGCAGACAGGGGGCCGCAATGACCAGATCCAATTCCAGAGGCCTCATGACGCCACATGCTATGGCCAATCTCCACATAGACAGGTTAGAGATTCAGAGTAGACTGAGACTTTTTCTTTTGGACATGGCTAATGCGGGAATTTGTTTTGCTTCACTATAGAGGTCTGTCTGTACCAGGATTTTTTTTTTAGTGGCTGGTAGTACTTTCTCAATTTGGAAGGAGGGTGTAAAGTAGGAGTAAGAGAACTTACATGTGAAAATAAAATAAAATTGAATTTTAAGAAAAGGAAATAGAACTGGGTTCAAATACTTGCTCTTCCTATCAACTCTGTGATACTAGAAACATTACATACATAACCATTCAGTCCCACCAGTAAAGTGAATCCAGTGGCAGTATAACAGCTGACAGGGTTGTTGCAAAGATTAAATGATAATGTGTGTAAATTATTTTGTAACCCTTAAAGCATGACATAAATGTGAACCATAATTACTTATTTGACCTTATGCAAGTCATAGGATTGTAGATGGAAACCTGGAAGTAACTTTGGAGACGCCCTCATTTTAGAGACAAGGAAACAGAGGCTCTGAGAGACCAACTAATTTGTCCAAGATCACAATGGTAGCAAGTAGTAGATTTGGTATTTGAACCCAGGTTCACTGAACCCAAATCCAGTACATGTCCAGGAAAAGTGTATTAGATTGTAAGTCACAAGGTTTTGAGTCAAATCCCAGCCCTGCTGCTTATCACTTGTACAACGCTGAGCCAGTCACTTAATTTACCTGGGTCTCCATTTTCTCATCTGTAAAATAAAGGGCTTTACTTAAAATGACCTTCGAAGTCTCCTATTGCTCAAAATCAATGATCCTATAGGCTTTCTAAAATGAAGGAAAACAAGGTTTGATTTGAACCCACAGTGGCATATTTTTCTTGTCAGAGAAATTGGCAGGTTCCCTGATTCTTTCCACAATTCCTTACACTCTCCCTCCTATCTTATGATAAACCCTTAAATATTCTAGATGGTCCCTGGGAAAATATGGCTTCCATATTTTGAAGTGAAGAAGGGAATGCAGGACACTACTTTTCTGACCCCTGAAAGTCTGTCTTAACATCACTTGGATGAGCAGCCTGTCTGAACAAAGCAATCATCTTCTTAGAATTCAATAAAAACCTGGCAGAGGAAAGTTTGGTTTATGTTACTAAGTTAAATTTATTAAACCAAGCTTCCTGTGGCACATCCTGGAATGATAGGACATTGTGCTGAGTCACAAGGGTAGATAGAACAGTGGTTCTCTCTCCCCCCAGCCGGCAGATGGGACTTTTGAATGTTCAGTGAAACTAATCTATTAAAAAAACAGTTCAGATTCTTTGTGGGAAAAGAAACGGGAGAAAATGTTGCCAAGCAATGGCATCTTGTTGTCATGTCCTCCCCTCCCCCCCTTTGCCTCCACCTCTCTCCATCACCTCAGTTTTCCTCAACTAGTATTTTTTTTTTTTTTTTAGTGTAATGAAACCTGATAGTGCCTGTATGCAGGGAGAGTATTTGTCATGTGGGTTGTAGGGAAAGAGTGTGTAAAGTGTCCCCACTCCAGCTTTTTCCACCTCCAAATCATTCTTACCACTGCTGTACTTGCTGGGTATTCTCTAAAACAATTCAATCCAAGCTACATGTTTGCTTAAGCAAAACTGAAAGCTGAAACCCATACTTTTCTCAGTATGGAGAGTCAGCTCAAAACTGAAGCACACATCACAGCAGGTGAGTTCTCTGAATCAGGACTTGACGATCATCTTGGGCAACGTTTGTTCAATTATCCCATGGGGGGTTCTGCTGAGTACTGCTAGGATGCTTGTTTTTGCCTCAGAAGAAGAGCTGATGGATGGTCAGTGTGAGGTTGCCATGTTCTGAGACTCATTACAGGGTTACTTTTTCTCAGTTGGAAGGGCATCATCTCTGCTTTCAAGAGAGTATGAAGGTCAGGATCTGGGCTTAAATCAGGCAAGAACTCAGCGCTACAGATTTTAGTCATGGGTGAAAAAGATTAGGAAGCAACACTCAAGTAGGCAAGAGGAGAGGGCACACCCAGTATCTCTTCTCCATTAATTCTCTAACTAAAGCATCTCCAGTCATCCTGATCTATATTTCGCCAGTGGACCCTGATGGCTCTGGAGGAGAAAGTGAGGCTGGTGACCTTGCACAACTTTTCCTCACTTAAATCCAATTCACTTGCAAATAATGGCATCATCTTCCTAATGTCATGATCCTCTTCAAAAATGAAGGACAAATAACAGCAAGAACCAATTTAAAGTTCACTTGGGTCTTAACCAAATGAAACAGACCCCTGATACCATTTTTAAAAAGAAGAGTTGGGTCTCCAGGGGCAGAGATCAGCATTTTATCCACTTTTCTTGAAATAATGGAAAGACAATAGACATGAGATCAGAATATCTCGGACTGGATCCAAGCTTTACCCCTTACCGCCTACGTGGGAAATCATTAAACTTCCAGGCTTCATTTTCCTTTTCTGTCAAATGAAGGGGCTGGACCAGACTATCGCTAATGTTCTTCTCATTCTGACTTTCTATATGGTGCTGATTCCTGCCACCATCTTTTATGGCAAAGGTGATATTTGCTTGAGGTGTAATTATGACCAGCAATCTGCTCATTACAGCAAATGTCTGTCCAAGAACAAAAATGAGATGGGAGGCTCTAATTAAGACTAATCTGATTTCAAGGTTATTCTGGCAGTTGTCTCTCAACTGTGATCAGGGTAGCCTGAGGAGAACTAGAAAGAACAGGAGAAGCCACTCAGTAAACATATTGGGGTTGTTGTCTGAATAGAACTGAATTTACCCTAACACCATGGGAGTTTTCATTCAATGGTCTGCCTGAAAATGGTTCAAGAATAGAAAACTTGGTCTTCCAAAATTCCATTAAAAAAATAACTCTCATTATTATATTCTATCTAATGCAGGGGTGGGGAACCTGCGGCCTCAAGGCCCTATGTGGTCCTCTAGGTCCTCAAGTATGACCCTTTGACTGAACCCAAACTTCATAGAACAAATCCCCTTAATAAAAGGATTTGTTCTGTAAAACTGAAGACTCAATCAAAGGCCATTCCCAAGGACCTAGACGGCCACATGTGACCTTGAGGCCACAGGTTCCCCACCCTTGTACTAATGGCTCTCAGTGTCAGCAGAAACTGAACTTCACTGCTGAGGACCCGAAGTGCATCCCAGCTCTGCTCCTTAATAGCTACAGGACACAAATTTTTCTGGGCCTCATTTTCCTCATATACATGTTGGCTGTTTGTCCATTCTTGTGACTTCATTGCTATGGAGGAACTCCTGGCATGAGAACTCCATTCACAGACATAGATCAGCAACTCACATACAGTCTGGAGACTTGGCTGGGAGCACTGAGGAGTTACCTCCTTTCTCAGCATTATAAAGGCAAGTAGAGTCAAAGGCTAGACTCTGGCCCAGACCTTCCTCAGGCCAAAGCTAACCTCCATATCCACACCACCATGCTGACTACACAAAATAAGGAGCTCTAAATCCTAGGGCCCTGAATTTTTCTTTTGGTTCACCCCTGTCATTTTACCATTCCCAGTACAAAAAAACCCAACAACTCCCTCTGCCAATATGGATCAGCAACTTACCTATAACAGAGCCTTAAAGAGGATGGCCCAGGATGCATACAGTCAGCTCCCCATTAGTGTGGATTAAGAATTCTTTGAAATGGCCATATTTTCAAATTTATACTTTTTGAAGTTAGAATTATGCAAAATGTGGTAATTAGTTCTAGATCAAAGGAAATATGCAGCATGAATTCGATAATGACACCTCCTCATGGGATTTGTTATTTGCTCCAATTGGGCCCTACTTGAACAATTTGTCACTTCAAATTCAGGACACTTTATACTATTCCATTTTTCTGGCTGATGAGACAAACAAATGAGAAGTTAAGTGACTTGAGCAAAGTCATGCTACTCCAATGTGTCAGAGAAAACACTCGAACTTGGGTCTTCTTGACTTCAAAGACTGTCCTTCTATCTCATTCTATTTTGCTTCTCAATTGTAACATCATCTCGAACGCTAGTTCTATGTAATTTATATATGAAAGGGAAAGAGAAGCTATGAAGGATCTGGGAGCTTGGCTTTTTAAATGTGCATTAGAGAACACCCCAGAAAAATGTTCCATAACTATCAAATATTTAAATGACTCTGATTCTTTAAACCATTGCTTCTTTTTCTTTCTGTCACCCCCCCCCCAAAAAAAAAAACCCAAAGTCCAACTTCCTTTCTATTAACTGGTGTTACTTTTCAAGCTGTGTGCCAAAAGTTGACTAAATAACCTCTATTCTTATTTCTTTGCTTTTGGAAAGACTCAGTGGTACAGTATAGGACTTTATTAGTTTTTCCACATCTGGGTTAAATGCCTTTGGGGAGAGATTGGCTCACTGGCCTCCGTGTCCCTGGAGGCTATCTGTTGGACTGTAATCCAGCATGGCCACTGTTGGCAACCTAAACAAAAGGCCCTTGGGTGACCTGGTTAAGGAGAGCCTTGCAGTTTTCTCTGCTGCAGTTTGGAAGTTTGATTTACTCTGCTGACAGTGGTCAATATACCAGCTTCCAGGTATTTCCTTTTCTGTTATTTTCCAAGACTGCCAAGCTCAGGCAACACAAGGAAGGAAGTCTTTCTACACTATCCTGAAACTGAGAGAGGGCCAAGTGAGCCCCCAAATAGGGCTTTGAGGTGAGGTTAGTATTATTTCTTAGTAAACACTAAGAACCAATGGCAAGTAAAACATTTTGGGGTAACTCGGGAAAAAACAGGGAAGGTGAGTCTTCCAAAAAAGATAAATATTTGGGATCATACCTAGATGGTACAGATTTACAAATGTGGAAACTGAGGCCCAAAGGAGTTAAGATTTGCCCATTGGAACTTATCTAGTGAGTGAAGACCCCAAGATTTTTTAAAAATTATTAAAAATGAGAAGGGTTAGGGTTAGGCATCCCAAATGAGGAAGTAGTTTTCTAATGCCAAGTTCTTTCAATTTACACTGTTAATTTTGGAAATCACGTATCAGTGTCACATATAGGCTGTTCTCAATTAACAAGCTGGTTGTCTTCCAAAAGTCTGTTTGTCAGAGTTGCTTGGAACTCAAAATGCATTTTCCAGTAGAAATGATGGTTGGGTCCCTAGGCAAGTCCACAAATCAGTTCCTGAGCCAAAAAGCATTTATAAATCACTGGAGGGATAGGAAAAGTCTCCTTCCAAAGGTGGGATTTGACTGGAGTCTTGAAGGAAGACTGGGAAACCAAAAGGCAGGTTAGGAGGGAGAACATTCCAAGCAAGAGGGAAAGTCACTGAAGTTTACTGAACAGGGAGGTAACAGTAAGCAACTTGGGTGTGGAGCTGAAATCATACTTGGGGGCGGTGTTGGGGAAGGGGGGACCACAGAAAGAATATATTTGAAAATGAAGGTGATATAAAATTAAAAGATACCAATAAAAACTATAAAAAGGAGTCTAGTAGTAAATGAGTGGGGAGCAAGAAGAGAGGGATGAGTTGACAACTTACAGTTGAGAGAAGGATTTTTACATGTGTTTTGCTTTTAGGATGATAAGGGAAACAGCAAATTTGTTGGCAGAAGGAGCTCTGCATCTGTGTAAGAGAAAGCATTTCTTTGCAGGGGGAGGATGGTTCTTAACATGTTTTGTGTCCCGGATCCCTATGATATTCTGGGGAAGTCTATGGATCCTTTCTTAGAATAAAATCATGATAGAGCACTGGGTCAGAAGACCTGAATTCAAATCCAACCTCAGACTCTAATATGTGACCTTGGCCTCTATTTGCCTCAGTTTCCTCTACTGGAAAGTGGAGATATTAATATCTTTTTCTTTAGGATTGCTGTAAGGATATATGTGTGTATGTATACACACATATACACATCCATACATACACACATATATAGATAGATATAATACACACATACACATACACACACAGAGTTGTAAAGTTACTTAGCATTGTGCCTGATATAATAAATGCTATATTGATGCTTATTCCCTTCCTTTCTTAATGGGAGGAACAAAGTGGCTTCCGCAGGAAGCTAAAGGGTTCCATCAGTGGAGTTTGCTCCTAAGTCAAGACAACATGTGCTAAGAAAGAAAAGTCAGGCTATTTTTTAAATTCCCATTGTCCTCTAAAAATCTGCTCACACATCCATGCATAAGGAAAATCTTGTACTGATTCCCTCAGCACTCTTTTCTTTCACATGAAAACCCCCAAGAATGAAATGCAAAATAACTACCTTAACGCTATTTTAATCTTGGGGCTAACACAAAGAGAATTATTATGCACCTCTTAGCTTTATCGTCTATGCTGCAACAATATTTTCTGTGATTAAATCCCCCCAAAGGCCCATGAGTCATTATGTAAATTTCCCATATGAAATAGTCAATTGTGTTCTCAGAGCTATGCCCAACTGTAAAAATCCATCCAGGTTGGACATTCCATTGCATTTCTTCAGCTAATTGAAAATATCACAGGTGTAACATATGAGTTAAAGCTCCCACGAGGAAACTCAATTTGCATTCCCAAGCCTAAAAGCATGCAAGCCAATCCTCATATTACACTGTTCTGCACTTCTCAATATTATTTGCCTGAAGACTGAACTAATCAGAAAATATTCACATTGCAAATTGATGACCTGAGACTTTTAACATCAAGTGACTTTTAAAACAGTGCTTTTTATCATATCTTTTTTACTGTAGAAACACTAGCAAATGCAGCTTGCATAGATATCAGTGAAGCAAAGGAGAACCCTGAAACTCTTACTAAGAGATGTCTACCTAGGAAGACACTATGTACATTCTGCTCCTTGACAGGTCCCGATTCCATTAACAGTAACATATACAACTAACTGCCCATGGGAAATCTCCACCCAGAAGTCCAATAGGAACCTCAAACTTAACACATTCAAACTAGAATTCATTATCAATTACCCAGTAAAACTGCTACTCCTTAGAACCAAGAAAACAATTTATACAAAGCCAATGATACCGTATAGACAAACAACCCTGAAAGACTTAGGAACTCTGATCAACAATGATCAGTCACAACTGCAAAGAACTCATGATGAAATATGCCACCTAGCTACCCACCTTCTTTCTGATAGAGCTTATGATGGATTGAGAGTGCAGATGGAGACACTTTTTTTTTAATGACCAATATGGTATTTGTTTTTCTTCATCATATATATTTGTAATGGGCTTCACTTTTTTTGCTTTTTCCACTGATGTAGGTGAGAGGGAAAAGGGAGAAAATGAAGAACTGGAAATAAAATATAATTTAATTTTTAAAACTCCCATACATCTTCAAAGTCCCTTATCTCTCTTGAAGTTTCCTACAATCAGTTCCGTTACCTAGGTTCCCAAACTCTTCCTTCTCTCTAGCACCCCTTCCCCCAATCTTACCAGTTGCCAAACCTTAGTGAATCCAACTTTACAAAATCATTCACATGGGTCTGTCCTCTTCACTTTCCTCAGATGTCTACCACCCTAAATTTGATCTTCATCCCCTCTTTCCTGGGCTATTACAACACTCTCCTAATTGGTCTCTCTGTTTCCAGTCTTTCTCCTCTCCACTCCCATCTACCACACAAAGATGCCACAACATTTAAAATTTTGTTATTCTGTCCTTTAACATGAAAAAAAGCCCATATGCAAAAAAAAGATGATTACATATGAAACTACAAATTATATATATATATAAAATCACTTTAAAAAAAAAGTGTGTAACAAATTCAAAAGGCTACTCTCACAAAGCTCTCTTGCTAGTATGTTTCCTTCTGAACTTCCCTATCTTTTGCACATTTTCTTTAAGCTGCTCCAATGTTTCTTTCATTTTCTTGGCAACACTTCCACAGGCCCTCCTAATCCCCTCCCCATCCCACTGGATGAAAACAAAAAATCCCAAACCCCTGTAAATAAACCTAGTCAAGCTAAACAAACCAATGTCTGAAGATATGAGGCTCATCCTATATTCTGAATCCATCACCCCTCTGGCAGGATCTTTGTCCTCTGGAGTTCTGATTAATCAATTTCTCTTTCAAAACTATCTTTACAATATTGTTACAATTGCACAAAGTATTTTTTTCCTATTCACTTCACTCCGCTTTTGTTTGTGCATGTCTTTCCAGGTTTCTCTGAAACTGTTCCATTCATCATTTCTCAGAGTGCAATAAAACTCCATTACATTCATATACTACAATTTGTTCAGTCATTACCCAGCTAATGTATCTTCAGTCGTTAGCACTGTGGCTGGCACATAGTAGGCACTTAATAAGTTTTTCTTGGCTAATAAGTACCACCTTTGTTTCCACTTCTAAGTTACGAAAAGCTGCTATAAATAAAAAACTATCTAGATCCTTTTCCTCTTTTTTTGATCTCTTTAGGTCAGAGGGTATTCACAATTTGGTGACATTTTGGGTGTAGTTCCAAATTATTTTCCAGAATGGCTGGACTATTACCAACTCCATCAACAATATATTATTATGCCTGTCTTTCTATATCTCCTCCAATAATTGTCATTTTTTTTTTTCTGTTTTACGGTTGCTCATCTGAAGGGTGTAAGGTAGAAGCTCAGAACTGTTTTGATTTGCATTTCTCAAAGTACTAGTGATTTGGAGTTTTTTCCCCATTACTGTTAATAGCTTGAATTTCTTCCTTTGAGAACCACTTGTTCACATCTTCTGACCATTTATCACTTGGTGAATGATTCTTGTTCCTTATATACCTTGGATAGACCTTTCTCAGAGAAATTTTGTGCAGAGTTTCTTCTCTCCTCCCCTCCCAGTTTAGTTATTTCCCTTCTAATTTTAACTGCATTGATTTTGTTTGTGGAAAAACTTTCCATTTTTCGTTAATCAAAATTGCCCATTTTTTTCTGAGGTCATATGTAAAATACTTTGCAAAACTCATAGTGTTACATCATTTTAACTTACCTATCATTGTCCTTCACTTTTGAAGGGGACTAATGACATCACAGAGTGATATCTTGACTCATGTATGAATTGGATTTAAGTGAGGCAGAGTTGCACAAGTTGTCAGTCTCACTCTCTCTTCCATAGTCATCACAGTCCATTGGCAAGACAATTGGCAAAGGCCTGGGATGCAGTGGATGATCTTGGCATCCTTGAAGTCTGACCATGCTCTCCCCAGTGCCTGCTTCAGTCACTTTCCTGAGCATTCTAACAAATTGTTCTCGTCCTCTCATTCTACCCCCCTCCAAATCACTGATGGATTCGAGGTCCACTGGTTACTTTCAATCTGGTTTAACCCATCTGCTGAGATGATTTACTTGGGTATGGCTGCTGAGCATGCTACAGCTTCTTGGAGGTGAGAGTTGGGTGAAGGTGGACAGCAGAAGTGGAGCCCACACACTGGAGTTTCTAGTCCTCCCTGAATACCCCATAAACTGAGACAACAGAGGCTTGACACGCTATCTAATTACCTTTGGTAAGGCCCTTCACTTCTGTGTCTTCAGTCCTTTTCTGAAAAACAAGGCAGTTGAACAAATGGTCTTGAAGATCCTATTCAGCTTTGAAATTCTTTGATTCTAGTTCAACCTCACCCTAAAATGATGTTCTGGTCAGATGAGTTTAGGAACATGAACATAGCAGGATCTGATTCCATTTTCATCTCTCCTTGGCTTCCATGCACAGTACTTGGCAGTTTCTCCTGAGTCCTCACAGCAACAGCTTTCCCTTCAGGAAGGGACCAGTTCTTACTCACTGTGTGATCCTGAGCAAGTCACTTGATCTCTCTTTGCCTCAGTTTCCTCAACTGTAAAATGGGGATAATAATAGCATCCATCTCCCAGGGTTGTTGTGAGAATCAAATGAGATATTTGTAAATGCCTGGCATATATTAAGTGCTTTACAAATTTTTTTTAAAAGTTCTTTTGGGACTTTTCCTGTCTTTGTATTTCATTTCCTTTCAAATAAAGGGTTTTCTCTTTAAAAAAAGTCATAAAACTCTGGGTTCAGGCCTTCAACTATCAAAGCCTTTCCTCAAAAAGTAATCAGTCATACAGGTGTGGCATCAAGCACAGTACTGTGGAATTCTGATTCTTACTGGCTAGCTGTGTGACCTTGGGTAAGTCACTTGGACTTCAGGTTTCCTCATTTATAAAATGAGATTGACTTTTAAAAATTTATTCATTAGGTGATTTCTAAGTAGTCTTCCAATTTTAAGTCAATGATCTCAGGTTCCATGATCCTGACAGAACAATACCTGAAGGTTAGCTACCTAGCAGCAAACATTTCCTATTCTATGTCCTTGACTTCCAAGAAATATGGGAAAAACCTCAGAAGTCCAAAAGCACTTTTCTTTTTTTTCAAAGCACTCTGTGAACTAAGAATGGTCCTAATATCCTGAATCCCAAAACTCATTTTTCCTATTTGCAAAAAGACTACTTGAAAATGCATAAAGCAACCCCCAACGTTGGGATCACAAGCAGATGTTCCATTTAGAAAAGCACTTTCAGCTGGAGATTGGAACAGTGTAGGCGGGGCTGGGGGTTGGTAGCAGAATTTTCTCCCCAGAAGGGCAATCTGTGTTTTCCAGGTATTTTAAATATCAGACTGGAGCTAAATGGGCTCAGGTGTTTGCTGAAATAAGGCACCAACCCTCTTTACCACATCACCCCGTACTCATTCTACTTTAAATTTATGAGGGTACCACTATGGGGCATGGATGCACCAATGGATCAACAGAGAGCATTTATTAAACTGTCCCCATGTGCCAGGTATTGAGCTAAGTGCTGAGGAAACCAATTGTAGTTGTGTGGTTTGTCCTTTGTTCTCTAAGAGGACCATGACATCAGGAAGATGATGCTATGACTTGCAACTGAATTGGATTTGAATGAGGGAGGGATATGCAAAGTCACCAGTTTCACTTTCTCCTCCAGAGTCATCTGGGTCCAGGGGTCAGACATTCATCAAGATGACTGGAGATGGCCCAGGGGGAAACAAATACAAGCAAACAAGACAGTCCCTACCATCACGTTTATGTTAAAATGGAGGGAGACAACACATAAAGAAGGAGATGATACAAAGTGGTTGGAGGAGGCAAGAGGGGAAACTCCTGGGGAGGAGGTAGAGACTTCTCCAGAAGAGAGTATCAAGCTAGGAGTGAAATGAGCATGGCTGGCTGAGGAATCATAGCACTGATGGGCTCCTGAAGGCAGGGCTAGGGAAGGGGGGAGTGGGTGGAGAAGAGAAACCAATGCACATGGATCTTCCAAATATAACATTCCAAGGGAGCAGAATTTCAATATCCATGGGATCTTGGAGGTCATCTTGTAAAACCCATACCTGGTTAGAGACCCCTTGCTCAAACCTCCACCTGACACCCTCTAGTGATATAGAAACTCACTTCCTCTTCAGTCAGTTCATATGTCTGGGATTTTTTCCCCCTTATATCAAGCCTAAAAGCCATTTCCCATTGCTCCTAGTACTTCCCTGTGGGACTCGCTTCCCTGTGAGTCTAATTCTTCTTTCTTCAACATAGCAGCCTAATACTTTTAGGAGTCCAGAGCTGGAAGGGATCTTGGAAGTTAACTAGTTTAAACTTCCCAACTTACAAATGAGGGAACTGAGGCTCAAAGAAAGTCAATGACTCAACCCAGGTCACAGGATGAGTTAGTGGCACCAGGGGGACAGAACTCAGAGCTCCTAGCCTTGTTGATACTTTTTGTCAATTCATTCATTCCCTGTGTATGATTGGTATCTCTTCCTCTCCCTGCAATCCAAATCCAGCTTATCCAGAATTGGATAATGCTTCAGCTCCAAAGGCAAGACTGATGTTAAGAGAGATGGCTCATGATTCATTTGCCAGGAAAGTGGCAAAGAATAGGTTATTTGTATAACTTTTATACTTCAAATCATTGAGAATGATAAATTTGGGACTCAGGTACTAGTAATGGGGTGCAGTGAGGGGATGAGAGGTGTGGAAAGCAGGAGGTAGCATCTGAACTGAGCCTCGAAGGAAACTAGAGTTTCTGAGAGGTAGATGTGAGAAGAAAATCCAGGCATAGGATCACTTTAATTAATCTTCACTAATGATCACTGAAAGCAGACAGACGAATAGCTAATGTAATTCTGATGCTTTAGATCCATCCTAGAGGGAGACTACTTCCTTGAACTAAAAGAGCTATCTCAATTAAAAAGAGCCTCTGTAATAAAAGGGAACCTCACTGGACACTTGGTTCTACATGAGTTCTGTAAGGGGAAAACATACTTGGCTAGAGTTCACTGATGGGTAAACAAGTATGGAGGGAGAAGGAAGCAAGGGAAAATGTAATTCATGAAGACTTTCAAAATGCCTGACAAAATTTGCCAAAGACTATTAATAAATTTGAGACACCAAGGAATTTGGAAAGGCAGAGGAGGGAGGAAATAGTTTGTCATGAGGCAGTCAGTTTTAGATTAGAAGTATAAACAGTTAAGGCTCAAGGTTTTATGTTAGAACCTGCTTTTTCTACCATTTTTAGAAGCAGTTTGTTGTAGGTTAAGCATGGTGAAATCTCAGTGCTCAAAGATGATGTTCAGCTTTTCAATGCAGTAAAGTAATGAGCTTCCAGTGACACAGAAACTTCAAGAAGATCTACAGAAGTTCAAGTTTACAGAAAAATGAGAGATGAGTTTGAATGTGACAATACTCAAAGGTAGTTCACTGCATTTCCCCAATACTACTTTTGCTACAGGATATACATCACCACATGTTCCAAGTGGTTCTTGTATGTATGGGTGTGATTTCTGGTCTCCCCTCCATCCTTCATTAGACACATGGCAACTTCTGGAAGTCCTTCCTAAAGTTTGAGTACCAAAACTGCCTACAAAATTCTCAATGTGGTCTGACAGAGGCAAGGGAGTACAATATAACTCTTCCCTCCTCTAAGGTATAATGAATAGAATATTATTCTGAACTTGACCATGTTCAAATGACCATGCTCCATTTAAATAGAGAAAAAATAGAGTATTGGACATGAAACCACAAATCTCTAACATCACAGCTTGCTTGTTTCCATCAATTCTCCTACTGATCACAAAAAGTGAAGTGTAATTTTGTTCAATCCTTATCTTACATAACCCTCTCTTTTAACCCTTTCTCTACAAGCTACGATAGGAAATCAGATGTTATTGTTTGTTCATTTTCGACGAAGACCAGTGACATCACGAATGGGTGATGGTATGACTTGTCCAAAGTAGGACCAGATGCATATTTGATGTTTTTGGTTACTATGGGGAGTCTTGAAATAGAGAGGAAGAAGCCTGACTATTACTCCAGCAGTGATGGGAGGAGAAAAGGTAGAGAGAAGGTTTGAAAGTAGGAGGCTTCTTGGGCAGGTATATACTTGCCAGGACAGGGTCAGGAAGGATTCAGGTCCACAAAGAAGCACATGACAATGAGATCTAAGTTTTTCCAATGCCAGTTGATATCAGGAATACATTTCCAGTTATTTATAGGACTTTTCTCTTCTCTAAGGATCCCTGGGGCACACTTTATATTTTGTGGCATATCTGGTGCTATTTTCGTTATGATTTAATGAGGGTTTTATATCATTCCTCCCGCCCCCTTTCTAATACCTTTGAACATGGGGATTCTGCCTATATTAATTCTGCCTTTGGCAACAAAGTTTCTGACAACCAAGTTTGGGCAAATTACCTCCCCTCTCAGAGTCTCACTTTCTTCAACTGTAAAATGAGGATCTTGACTAGATGAACTCTAAAGTTCCCTTTCTACTCTGGCAATCTAGAATTCTTTGGAGGGCATTGGTTCACCAGAAGCACTGGTATTATGGGAAGGTCTCATTGCTAGCACAGTGGGGAAAACCATCAGGTCAAACACACCTGTCTCAAATCACCCACTTAGTCATGATGTGAGGCAAAAAGGTTCCATTAATATTTTGCATGAAGTGAAACATTAGCAATTTTATTCACACCTTTAGATTGCCAGAAGACTTGTAAGTCTTTTATAAGGACTTAAATTTCCTTACTTGTTCATTGGAAAAGGCGGCAGTGTCTGGTCAGTCTTGGATACAAATGAGGAGAAAAAACTGCTAATTTATCCAGAAAATGAAGTGAAGTTTCAGTCTGGATCATCCAGTGTCAAAAGTGAAATTTACATGCAAACAACTATATATTTATTAGCTATAGCTGATATGAATAAATGGGAGGGAAGGCAATATCAATGAGGGGGATCAGGAACAACCTTTTGCAGAAGGTGCAAAATCTGTGATTTCAGAAACTTCCTCTACCCATTCAGGGCAGCACTTTCTAATCAATTTATAAGCTTATAATACCAATTTATAGGCCTGAGGGCCTGAGAAGTTAAATGACATGCCCAGGGTTACCTGGCGAGCAAGAGTCAAAAGTGGTATTAGACCTCTGAGGCCAACTCTCCGTCCATTACAATATACTGCCTCAATTAAATCTCAGGAATTAACTCAGAAAAGGTGGTGGCACAGGCTGCCCATGTGGCTGGAATATACACTCCTCCTCAATTTAGCCTTTTCCAATCCTGGCTTCCTGCAAGGGTCACTGCTGGTCCCAGCTTCTACAGGAGTCTTTCCTGATGCCCTAGGTGCTCTTTCCCTCCTCAAACTGCATTGGATTTAATCATCCTTCTACAATGTTGGATGTTCCATTGTAGCCCTACACTCAGCTAGTTCCCTAAGCCCACACAACTCAGATACACAATGCTCATTATATCTTAGGTACCTAGCTGCCATTTCCACAGACTAGCTGTAACCAAAGGCAGTGGCACAGGACAGGTAGCTAGCTACCTGGCAGCCTTGGCATGACCCAAGGAAGGACAAACAACAGTATGCAGTGCTCAGTGTGTGTGTGTGTGTGTGTGTGTGTGTGTGTGAGACAGAGAGAGAAAGAGAGAGAGAGAGAGAGACCTTTGGCAGTCTGTTCAAACCTATAAACCCCTTGTCAGAAAAAAATGCTTTTAAAAAACAAAAAATACAGGAGTAAAAAGAAACAAATTATATTAAATGAATTATCCAAATAGTATCTTAAAAATTGATAGACCCCAGGTTAAGAACCCCTGTATTAGATTAAGGGTCTCCATATCTTTTCTCACTCTTTCAACAAATTCAAACTTAGTCATTCTCCATTTATCCCAGCAAGAAATAATCTTGATATAAAAATATTACACATCCAAATGACATAAACTGAGTGCTAGTCCAAAACTCAAAAGTCCCTAGAAATCCACACTGCTCAGAAAGAATGTGAAGATGCTTTGGGGAACTGGATGATTGTGGAAAGAACCTTTGGTCCTAATCATTGACTAACTGTTGACATGGAATGAGCAAGCCTCTCATGAACCTTCTTATGCACAAGTTTGGACAAAGAAGACAACAACCTTTTCATAAATTGATGGGGTCCAATATTACATAGATTCATTAGATTTAAAAATAAATGTGTAAAGAACTTTGTGCTCAAATGTTCACTGCAATTCCTAGATCCTTAGAAAAGAATATAAATTTGTTGTCAAGTTTATATGTGAGAATTGGGAAATGCTTGTTTCCTCAAAAGACAGAAGAAAATATGTTCTCATCAACTCTGGTCTATCCTCTAACTTACCTTTTGCTCCTCACTCTATTTATTACCTTTCCCAGTTTCTCCTGAAGCCAAGCCAGGTCTCAGACTTCCATGAAGCCTCCTGAAATGAGATCAGTTCAGAGAAATCACTTCCTTCTCTGAATTCCTGAAGCATGGATTACACTATTCAGATTGGCACTTCCTATAGGCCAGCCTGAATTATTTTAATGTTGCACATGGGTATGTATTGTCTCTACAAATACAGAGACATGAATGTAGGCTCCTTGGGGATGGAACTTTCTCATCTAGACTGCCAGGGCAGTCTTATGCTGCTCCTTTTTGGGGGGTGGGAGGCCATTTGGGTTAAGGGACTTACCTAAGGTCACATAGCTAATAAGTGTCTGAGGCCAAATTTGAACTCAGGTCCTCCTGACTCCAGGGCTGGCTCTCTCCATTGTGCCACCTAGCTGCCTCACATTGCTCCTTTCTATGTACTCTACAACTTAGCAACATCAACTTTCTTGTTGCTCCTTGCCTGGCTCTCTGCCTCTTCTACCGCTGTCCCCTCGTGTCAGGATCATTTTCTCTTCTCACCTCTACCTCCTGGCTTCCTTGAAGACTTGGCTCCAATCCCACCTCCTGTCAGAGGCTTTCCCTGGTGTCCCTCACTGCTACTGCCTCCCAAGATGACCTCCCTTTTACGCTGGATGGCTTATACATACATGGTTGTTTGCACCCATTGTAAAGTAAGCTCCTTGTGGGCAGGGACCATGTTTTTGCCTTCCATCGTATCCCAGTATTTGGCACGCAATAAGTGCTTAATAAATGTTGTTATTGTTGACTGATGAAACTATTCAGAAGTTAGTTACTCTGAAATAGCCTCAATGGAGAGAGGGCAGGGCCTTGAGTCAGGAAGACTTAACTTTCTAAGTTCAAATCTGGCTTCAGACATTCATTAGTTACACAGTCCTTGGCAAGTCACTTAACCATTTGCCTCAGTGTCCTCATCTGTAAAATGGACTAGGAAATAAAATGGCAAATCTTTATCTTTGCCAAGAAAAATCCAAATGGAGTCACAAAGAGTCAGACATGAATGAAATAACTGAACACCACACACATTATCTCTCTGTACATGTACAATGGATATCTATCTATGTACACATCTCTGCACATGTATACACCACACACACACACACACACACACACACACACACACACACATACACACATCTTCCACAGTTCTCCAAGGCCAGGTCTCCTTCATTATACCAGGTTGCATTAATATACATATCTATATATAATATATGTAATGTATAAAAATTATTGTACAATATGTTATATATAGTAGCTATTATAACATAGTAACTATTATAAGTACCTATATATCTATAATTATATTTATATAATAACATAGTGTATAGTTATAATACTAGATCCAATTGGCTGCAAGGCTGTGTGACCCTGGGCAAGTCATTTATCTTCTATACTAATGAAATTCTGGTCTAGTCCCCCTCCCTGTGCAGCACAACCCCATGCTGGAATGTGGAACTTGGCACAGGTTGCCAATAATTATTATATAATAATTATAGAAACAATCCAATGCACAAAACAATTGTATATAACTATAATTATAATACATCTAATTGTATATAGCAATTACATAACATGTATACATTATATATTTACAAAATTGTTATTTGTAGAATTATTTATAATTAAATAACATGTATCAATATAGGACACATATGTGTATGTGTGTGTATGTATATATATGTATACATGTATATGAATGCAGCTTAGTATAATGGAATGAGATCTGTCCGTGGAGTACCATGGAAGGCATGTACTAGTGGGATGTACTACTCGGGCAATCTGTTCATCAGTTCCAGGCAACTCTTAGACAACAAGTTACAGAAGATTTGCTACTCTGTATTGTAGACGGAGTTTCTACACAGTAATTCAGGTGTGGACCTGTCCCCAGCCTCCTAAAGCAACATTTTCATATATATACAAAATTAAAAATATATATATAAATTTAGTAAGTTTTTTCCATAATGTGCTAAGTTTAGACTAAGATGAGTAACTGCTGACATATATGAAGTCCAAGAACCTGGGAGCTGGAAGGAGCTTAAAAGTCATCTAGGGCAGCAGTCTGTGAATTTAGGGGGTTTTTTTTTGTTTCTTAAATTTCAATAATGATTTCAGTATAATTGGCATATCATTTCCTCTGTAATCCTATGGGTTTTATTGTATGCATTTCATTTCAAAGCATTATACTGAGAAGAGGTCATAGGTTTCACCAACTGCCTAAGGGGTCCAAGGCACAGAAAAGGTTAAGAAGTCCTGATCTGGTCCAATCTCTTCATTTTATAGGTGAGAAAACGGAGGTCCACTGAGGGGGAAAATTGACTCCTACACATGCAGAAAACCAAAAACCACCCGAGGACCAAACAAAGACAGCAGTGTGGTATGGTATTAAGAGCATTTGCCTAAGATTCAGAAAACCTGGGTTTTTTTCATTTCAATCCTGCCATTTACTACCAGCCATTTGGCTTTGGACAAATCCCAACCTCTCTAAGCCTGTTTTCTTTTCAAGAGAATGTGGGTGAGGAATAGAGTGGCACTAAGTGATCTGTATGGTCCCTTATTGCTAACATTCCATGAATCAGGGCCAACTTTATTCTTACTATAGAAAGTCATTTACTTATCTGGAACATTTGATTGTTAAGCCTAGTGACAGAAGGTACTGAATCTCATTCCTTTCTCTATATCCCTTGGTCCCTAGCACAATGCTGTGGCCAGGACAGGACCCCAGTGAGTCTTTGTTGAATCAGATCCTTCAGCATTGGCATGTCAGAGTACCTAAGCTTGACTGGTTAGTAAATATGCCTAGTTTGCAATTCTTTATAACTGGCTTCAAAAACAGATGGACAAAAAAAAGACAGGGAGGAAGGTGCGCGCACATACATATACACACACACACACACACACACACATGCATGAGAGGGGGGGAGGGAGAGACAGAGAGAGAGACAGAGAGAGAGAGAGAAAGAGAGAGACAGAGAGAGAGAGAAGAGAGAGAGAGAGAGAGAGAGAGAGAGAGAGAGAGAGAGAGAGAGAGAGGAAGAGAGAGCGCTAATCACTGGCCAAGTAATCACTGTGGAGATAATTTCAGAGGAAGCATTGCAGAGAAGGGGTTGGAAACAAAAGGTACCTATATCTTCTAGCTCTCCTTTTGAGAGTGGTGTTGTTCAATCATTTCAGTTAGATCTGACTCTTCATTTTGAGATTTTCTTGGGAAAGATACTGGAGGGTTTTTGCCATTTTCTTCTCTAGCTCATTTTACAGATGAAGAAACTGAAGCAAATAGAGTTAAGTGACTTGCCCAGGGTTACACAGGTAGTAAGTAAGAAGATAAAAAATATCCACTTTGCAATTAAATGGCACCTTTGGGAAAAAAAGTAAATATCCAAATGCTTTTCTTCCTCCTGTGAACATTGTTATCTTTCTTTTGGGAACCTTAAACAAGCAAACAAACAAAACCCAAACTGTGGTGCACTTCGAATTTGGTTTGTCTCAAGTAAAAGCTCTCCTGGCTGAGGGGTACATCCACTATCCAGTGGTTGGATGTACCACTTCTTTTTGCTGACTCATCACTCTCCCAACCATTTGTTCTGAATCTAGCTGCCAAGATCTTTTAAAGTTCAAGTCCTAGAAGAGATCAAGCATTCTCTGCCAAGTTCAGTATCTTCTATCCATAGAAGACAGTCAGACTTAGCAGAGAATCACATGACTCAATTCATAATGTGACAAGTTGTCCTACAATGGAGAACATTGGATTTGGGATCAGAAGACTTGTGTGTGAATACCACTTCTGTGATCTCCTTGTACAGTGTCCTTGGCAAATCACCTAATTTCTCTGAACCTCAGTTTCTTTGCATATAGAATGGGGCTAATAGAGCCTGCTAGCACATGTAACATGTACATTGGAAAGTATCAAATAAATAAATTCAACACAAAGTCAGAGGGTTCCTTTCTTTTGGAAGAATCACCAGGATCGAAGTTTGTTTTTTAGGATAAAGAAAATTGCATATCCTGTCACTCTTTAAGAAATTTTTATAGGCTATCACCTTAAGTAACTCCCAATCCACTAATGTTTTGTACAAGGTAAGTTTTACGTGCTTTCTCACAAAAAATAAATTCTGTGTTCAAAAGCACTGAACAATTATAGCACTGACAAAATCTCAAATGTGAGATTTTTCCAGATGTTTGTGTACAGATTATTATTGTATCAATTTCGTTGAATCCCACAAACCTGTCCCCTCAAGGAAGTTCACAGTTTTTCAGAAGAGATTAGTCTAACCATTCACATCAAAAAGATCAAGTGGATGAAAAACAAATATTTCCTGAATAATGACATACAATTGGAGGACATTTATTTAGGATATCAATGTGTATATGTTATATGTATGTGTGTGTATATATCTATATCTATATCTTGGATGGGTGTTGCATATAGATAGAGTTAGATCCAAAACTGGATAGGAGATTGGGCTAGATCACCATTAGGAAACTAGACAGACCTTTCAACAATCCTGAGTTGCTCACTGCTTTATGGTTATTAATCATAGAACACTCTGATCACAGAAGAATAAAAATTTCAGGTAACCCAAAGGGCATGTAAAAGTACATATAGTAAATTTAAGAAGGCTATAACATATTATCAAAGATGATTTGGGAGAAGCATTATAAAAAATATCGTTAAGGATGTGCATGAGCCAAAGAAGAGTTAGGCCAGTCATTATTGAGAGTGAAAAGTAATGAAGAGTCCAAATGACACAGTGATGTCCTCTAAGCTGAGCCAGAAGAAGCTCTCCACAAAGTAATTTGAATGAAAGATACTGACACAAGGAAACAAATGTCACCAAATCCCACTGAGACTTAGTGGGATGAGACCTATAACTAGGATAGAATTCTAAAAGGAGATGTCTTATTCAGAAGGAATAGGACATGTGAAAGTTGGGGAATGGGCATGAATGTATAGAATATAACTATATTTTTAAATAGACTCATTGAAGAAATCTAGTAGAAGGAAGAAACATGAAAGAAAAAATTTAGATAAAGATCAGATGAGGTAGAAACAAACATTACAGAGTACTCAGACCACCTAGAAATGAAAAGGAAATAGATGGGAAATTTGGGGAAGGGATCATAGGCCTAGAAGGGAAGCACAATGGAGATATTTATAGATGCTGGAGTTCTCTCTCTGACCAAAGCAAGGCAGCTAACAATTTCCTGGCTTGTCTTTAAAATAATATAATTTGTCTCTCTCTCTCTCTCTCTCTCTCTCTCAAAAAAAAAAAAAAAAGTACGAATCAGTAAAGGGAACTTCCATTCTGAATTTGATTGTTACCAACAATGGAAGAAATGGTTACTGGGGTGGAAATAATGGAAATGTTAGGGGAGGAGGGAATGTCAAATTTATCTTAGCATATGATAAAGGAGAGGGGAATCAGATATGGGGAGCAGACTTTAAAGGACTCTTTCAGAGAAAGAAGAGGTAATTTCACATGGACTAAAAGGCTACTGATGGAAACTTCGAAAACTCTTAAGAATGAGACTGAGAACACAAAGTAAATGAATTGCAATGAGGAGGAAAAGCGGGAAATGTATAAAGAGACCAATGAAGATGCAGAGGGAAATCAACCAAGTTATATTTTTAAAAAAGATTGTGAACAAGATGGAAGAAGATAATGAATGTTAGGCATAATCCTATAATAGTGTTTGGAATGCTAAGGTTAAGAATGACCTGTAGCTATAAGAAATGTTAGGGAACACAACGGGATTTTTAACAAAACCTATATGGGGGGTGGGGGGGAGAGAAGGATAATTATGGAATTGATAGGGCTGTTGCCGGTCAAGGTAATCAAGGCAGATTACCCAGGATAACGAGTAAGGGAGAGAGGGCAGAGCTACTGAACTCTTATTTTGATTCCACTTTCTCTGCCAAGGAACATGTCTGAGGACTGGAAAGAAGAAATAAAAAATGACTAATAGAGATCTGATGTCCAAGAGATGTAGGGAAACTATAAGAGAACACCTGGCTGCCATTGATGAGTTCAAGTCACCAAGCCTAATATCCTTGAATTTTGAACTGGAAGATTTGATGAAACAGTAATCTTTGCAAAACCGTGAAGAATGGAAGAGAGATACGGATGAGCTGAAGAATTTACTGATAAAAAAAATCTATAAACCGTAAAGCTAGTGAGTATGATTTCAATTCTTGACAAAATTCTAAAACATTTTATTAAGGAGATGGCTAGAAAAGTGGTGTTCCCAAAGAGCTTCATCAAGAATAGACCAGTAATTAAGGGGTCCAGAAATACTGGACCCAGAGCATGCAAAGTACCCTAAATGTGTCAAGGGAGATCCCTCACCCACAGTTGACATAATTTGTTATTTGCACCCCGACCTGGATTCCCTGCATGTCTTTGGGAGGCAAGACAGGTACCAGCCAGTCTGTGTCAGGCTGGGAAAAAACACTCGTGCAACTGGGGTCCTTTGCAGATAAGTGGACCCTTCTATCTTCGTGGTCTACTCTATCCAGTTCCCAAGGAAAAAGAATGCAGCTTTTGCCATCACCTTTTTCCTCTCCTTGGAGAGAGGCTACTATACCTTTCCCCTCCCACACCACCCCCTTCCTATTTTCTCCTCCTTTTGTTGTACTGTCACAATTATGCAAACTTCTGTAAGGACTGTGAACTCTTTGGGTTCCACATACATGTTCATTTCTCTTGGAATAAACTTGGTTTTCCCATAAATCTTGTGACACTGTGATTGCCTGTCGAGACAGACTAACCTCATTTGTATTATAACAGACTATAATAGTAATTAGCTCTTTTAAGCTTAGGGGGCAATATAATGGCCCATAAGGTCCATTGGTTTCCTTCTCTTTTAGTTTAAGGAAATTTATTTTAGATGAAAAGGTCCAAATTCCTCTTAGGAAAAATTTCTAACAGTTAGGCAAAGTTTATCTATCTGACTGTCTGTTTACCTACCTATATTTTTATATAAATGTAACATTATCCCCTGGACCCATGCCAGAAACAAAAAATTCAGTTTGCTTCAAACATTTGGGTAATGAAATTGCAGATTATATTGTGTTTTGTGTTAGACACAGGAAAGAGAAAATGAGGAAAGAGATGGCCTTTTCTTGGGCTTCTCCTCAGCCTTGATCTTCTTTTTCATGCTAACTATAGAGCCAAGGTCATTCCTCTACAAGTCCTTTCTCTGCCACAGTTCAGTCCTACATCTGCTCCATGCTTGCTCCAACCACTGGAATCTAAAAGTTTAGAATTTCTTCTTCCCCAATTCTGAGCCATTTTTTCCCTTCTGTAAAAGTATTTTCATCATGACTCACACAATGAGTCTCTCATGCAATGGCTTTGATTGATTCAAGAAGGTGTACAGGCCCTGTTCACAATGAGATCTAATTTATTCAATTAAAAAAAAAAGACTCCATATCTAGTCAAGACACCAGAGATAGAATGGATAGTGTTGACCTTGCCTTTATGCTTTTTTTTTGACAGGTTACTAGGCTGGTACAGTTAATCAGGCAAATGCTATAGATACAGCTTGCCTAGATTTTTATTGAAGAATTTAACAAGGCTTCTCATGCTATTATGTAAAAGATGTAGGCCAAACAGCATCACAATCTATTATCATATTATGTAGACTATGAAACTGGGAGAAACCCCCCTCCCCAACCCAGAAAGTAATCATGTTCAACAACATCTCTGAGGATGATCTGTGGTGTTTTATGCTATTTTAGTTAAAGGTACAGATATGGTATGCTTGTCAAACTGGTAGGTAGCAAATCTGGAAAGGATAGGTACCAAACTAGAAAAGAGAGTCAGGATCCAAAAAATCTTGACATGGACAAGAGGTGTAGAACAAGATATACATTTTTCAGACAAGTCAATGTTTGGTTTGGTTTTGTGCAGAATCACTTGTTTTTATAAAAGAGGTCTTTTGGGGGGAAGAAGGCAGTAACGGAGAGTCATGAGAGAGTAATATTGATACCAAAACCAAAAGGATGAAAAGAAAGAAAAGAGTGTATATAAATAGAAGAGAGAAGGAAGTTCAGAAGGGAACACAGTGTTAGAACTCCCATGTTAAATCTGAAGTACAACAACAATAAAAAATCCTGACTACATATAATAGAGATTCATGGTTGCATATACAATTCTCTCTTTCTATTCTTTGAATAATAAAATGCTGATGTTTGCCAAACTCATAATAAAAAGGAACATTAAAAAAAATCTTGATAGGTCAAAACACTGGATTGAATCAGGTAAGATTGAAATTTAACAGGGATAAATGTAAAGTAATATATTTCACCACTATAAGATGGAATAAGTATGATTAGGAGCAGTTCACCTGAAAAGGACCTGGGGACTTTAGTGGACTGAAAACTCAAAATGAATCAGCTGAAACTAGCTGCAAATGAAACAGTAATATAATCACAAATCACATTAAAATTAAAAAAAGGAAGAGAGTTCAGGACTAGAGAAGTCTGAGTCCCTCTACATTCTAACCTGATTGAATCACTTCTGGAATACTAAGTGCTACATTTTAGAAAGAACAATTCATTATTGAGAGAATATCCAGAGCACAGTCACCAGAATGATGAAGGGTCTTGATACATAATGATCAGATGAAGCAACCAGAGATGGATAACTTGAAGAAGAAAAGACTGGGGGTGGGAAGGAGCAGGAAGAGCATGTAATATCTGTCTTTATGGGTTCCTCTTTTCAGTAAAAGGTCTTCAAGCAAAGAGTGGGTGATCACTCCTTGGCAATAGTGTAGACAGAATTCTTGTTGAGGCAGAAGTTAAATGAGGTAGAGTTCAAAGAAATTTCCAAGTCTGAGATTTTTGTGATTCCAGCAGCTTATCAAGTGAATCTTCTATGGAGCATTTATTGAAACACACGGCCAAGGACTGCACTGAATGAGAAGGACTGGAAGGATTGTCAAATGAACTAAGATAGGAAATAATGGCTGCAAAGAGATCGTGAATCCATAAGAGACAGAGAGAAAGCATGCCACTCTACAGGCTCATAAAACATTCTTTCACCTTTCCAAACGCCTTGTTCATTTCTGCATGTGTTATTCTGCATTATAAACACCCACCCCCAATTATAGCCCATGAAAACTCTGGATAGAAAGAGAAGTGACAGCTTTTTTCTATAGACGTGTAGAAAAGTGATCACCTGATATGAGTTTTGAAAAGAAAAAAGGTTTCCATGCTTGGCATATCCTCCAAGCAAAAAATCCCACAAGTTGGCACAAGTATGAACAGTATCAATTTATGCTGAAACAAAAGTGTTTTCTTAAATCAATAATTAAAGACATTAACATTTAAAAATTGCTACTTTTTCAATTAACTGACATTCTGAGGAAGATAAACAATTTTAAAAATTTTAAATGATTAATTAGTAACAAATTACTGACCAGTCTAAGTTTGTAAATACAGAGACAACCAGATGGCATAGTAGGCAAGAGCACTGTACTTGAGGAGTTGGATATTTGCTATTTCTTTGACTCTGGACAAGTCACTTACATTTTTTAGCCTCAGTTTCCTCATCTGTAAAATGAAGACTATTATTAATTATAATAATAATTTTATATATATTATATGATAATGATAACAATATTATTAATAATTATTACAATATAATATATTATAATAATCTACTATTATTATTATTATACTGATATAGGGTTGTTGTGAAAATCATTTGAGATAACATATGCATAGCACTTTACAAACCTTAAACCACTATATGCTAGGTAGCACTAAATATAGTTATATTTTTTGATAGTATTAGTATTAATATTTTAAAGAAAAAAAGTGGTAAGAATATCAAATATTCTAGATAAAAAAAACTGGAAATGGGATTCATTCAAGAGTTGCTTGAACTCCAGGATAACACTATGGAGTGTTTAGACTTCCTGTTTTACCTGTCATTTGAATTACATGATATTGGCGAGACTTGTGTATTCAAAGAAGGCCCCAAAAGACATCTGAACACTATGTACAGGTGATGGTGACTTTTACTTTGGCTCAGTAGAAAAAATCACTGAACATCTAAGCAAACATAATCTGGTAGGAGAAAAACAAAGTTTCTTTCATATGAAGTCTGACTTTCCTAATGTTTTAGAGTTCTTTGACAAGGTAAATAAGCATGTGGATTAAGAAGAATGTGGATTTAATGTACTGACTTTCAGAAAGTACTTTATAAAGTTCCTCATTAAAGGTTATTCTACAAAACTGAGTTACCATGGGATTAGAGGTAATATTTAGTCATGGATAAGCAGTTGGGTTGGAGACAAAGGGAAAAATGCCTGTCTGTGAATGAGGAAATATTCAAAGGAAAGAAATTCACCAGAGATTAGTCTCAGGATGATTTCTATAAATAAGGACTGGTTGAAGGAACTGGGGGTATATAGCTCAGAGGAGAGAAAGCTTGGAGGTAGAGGGAAAATACATAGTAGCTTTAATAAATTTTTTAAAAATTTAATTAATTTATTTGTTTTCAGTTTTCAATAACCACTTCCATGAAGTCTTAAATTTTCTCCCCCTCTCTCTCTTCTCTCTCCCTGAGATGGCATGTAATCTTATATGGGTTCTACACCTACATTCTTATTAATAAATTTTTCTTAAAGGATGTTCATGTAGAAGAAAAAGCGAACACTGTGTAGCTCCAGTGGACAACATTAGGACTAAAAATAATAATGTTAGTAGCTGGCAGTTATATAGCTTTTTAAAGTTTTGCAAAACACTTTGTAAATAATATCTCCCTTTATTTTTGCAAAAATCATGTGAGGAGGTAGGTGCTACTCTTATACCTATCTTATAGATTAAAAAAAAAACAAAACTGAGGCAGACTGAGGTAAAGTGACTTATAGAGGGTCACACAGCTAGTAAGTGTCTAAGCTTGGATTTCAACTCAGTTGTTCTTCCTGCCATCAATGTCCAGATTTCAATGCTCTACTTATACTGTGTCAACTAGCTGTTTCAGTGAACAAAAGTTGCAGAGGCAGATTTTAGCTAAATATAAAAAGTAAGTACTTCTTAACAATTGGAGTTGTTTAAAAGATAGGGCGGGCTGCTTCAGAGAGAGTTTCCTAATCACTAATTGTTCAAGAAAGTTTTCAAAGTGAGAACTCTGGAAAGATCTTAGCTTCAAAAGGCCAATGTCTCCCACTGCATCCTGGGCCATCTCCAGTTGTTCTGGTCTGTATCTTGCCATTGGATCCAGATGGCTCTGGAGGAGAAATTGAGGCTGGAAACTTTGCACCGCCCTTCCTTGCTCTTATCCAATTAAATTGTAAATCATGACATCATCTTCCTGATGTCATAGTCCTCTCCAAGAAGGAAGGCCAAACCACAACCACACACACACGCACACGCACACACACGCACACGCACACACACACACACACACACACACACACAAGATTGTTAATCAATCAATATCTATCACATACCTACTTTGTGCTAGGCATCTTAAAAGGTGTTGGGGATAGAAAAGGCAAAAGTAATATAGATTTTGCCCTCAAGGAGCTTATAGTCTCTCAGGAGAAGATAATATATACATATAGAGGTAAATGCAAGATTTTGCTGGGAAGGACACCAGCATGTGGTAGAAGGTAGAGAAGAAATCAAGAAAGACTTCATGGAAAAAGTGATGTATTCTTGGAGGAAAGGTGAAGTCTTGAAGGAAAGTAGAGGTGGTGGTGATGAGCAAAGCCATTCCAGGGATAGGCATAACCAGTCTAAAAGCATGGAGATGGGAAATGGAATTCCTAGGAAATTGTAGAAAGAATGTAATGCATCAGATGGAGGCTAGACCAAATGACCCCTGAGATCCATACCAATTCTAAAGATCTATGATTTGAAAATACTTGGAAGATAGAGAGTATGGAACGATCTTTGGACTAAGAACTAGCTCCAAGGGACCTGGAAGCAGGAATCCTTAACTTTTGTGTACTGTCACAGACCCCTTTGGCAGGCTGGATCCTTTGAATTCATGGATCCTTTCTCAGAAAGAATATTTTTAAATACATGAACAATATACATAGAATCATGAAGGAAACCAATTATATGGAAATACAGTTGTCAAAACATTGAAAAAAATCCACAGACCCAAAGTTGAGAACCCCTGACTTAGAAGCTGTTTAGTCCAATTCCTCTCCTTTATAAATGAGAAAACTGAGGTTCAGAGAGGTAAAGAGACTTACTCAGAGACATACAGGTAGGAAGGAGAAGAGCTGGGTCGTGAAATGTCAAACTGTGTGAACAAACTGATCTCACAAGACAAAACTGGCTAAAATAGGGTGGATGAAGGTAGACAGAGAAATGTATTTCAGGAAAATTATCTAAGCCATTTCCACAAAAATTCCATCCTGATACCAAATTCGTACACGGAAGTGACTCTGGGTTCTCAAACACTATGTTAACAAAGTACAAGTTCCCAGAGTTGCAACTAAGTTGAAACAGTTGACTGTATCTGCTGCACAAGGACCATGTTCAATAAGAATGAAGAAGCAGGTTGGCTATGGGGACTCCCCATAAGAATGGCAGAATTGGAAAGATTCTTGGACACAACTGGAGGAAGCATGTTACACTAGAAAAAGCCCTGGATATGGAGACAAGCAACCTGTGTTCAAATCTTCCCTACCTATGAGACCCTAAGCAAGTATGAATTTCTCTGGGCATCAGTTTCCTCATTTGTAAAATGAGAAGGTTGGATTAGATCTTCTAAGGGCTTTTCTATGAAATTTATGATTTTATAACTCTACAAGTATATGATAAAGAATTCTGACTACACACTCATAAAATAAAAATGGTTTTAAAAAGTTATTAAATATGTATTAGGAAAGAGACCCAGAAGTCACAAAATTTTAGAGCAGGAGAAAACCTCAGAATAGAGGTTCTTAATTTTTTTGCATGTGACTAACTCCTTTTGGCAGTTAGGTGAAATCTATAGATTCCTTCTCAGAATAATATTTTTAAAAAATTATAATGGAAAGGTAAATTTCAGTTATAGACTGGTAGAAATAAAGATGTAAATTTTTTTCCCATTTGAGTTCAAGGATTCTTCAGTGACCCATAGAACCCAGGTTAAGAACCCTCAATTTAGATGAAGAAATGGTGTCAGTTTTCTAAGCTGTAGTGTCTAGAATTGAACACAGCACACTTAGATTTGGATCTTGCCCAAAGTCAGTCAATTTTATGGCAAACTCAGAATTAGAAGTGCTGACCTTAGACTCTGGGTGAGGGGAGATTATTTTTGAATGATTTAGGGGATGAGACCAACAGAATGCTGGTCAACTTCAAGAATGAAACAGAAAGTTATCTCTTACCCTTATAGGCATTTCAACATTTCAAGGATCTGTGATTTCATCAGTGTGGGTTAGAAGGATTCAAGAATTGTCCTAAAGCCAACCTGACAAGGAATCTCTCTGCCTTAGCTATCCTCAGCCTCCTGGACAACAGGCTTACTGTCCATTCCTGGAAAAGGCCTCAATCTTTCCAGCTTGGTAGGACCTTTCAGATCTTGGACTCTGCAGTGAGTCTTCAAGAATCCAGGTCACCTTCATGTCACAATGATGTGTGGAAGGAGGACTTCAGGGGTTGTACAAATATGGATACCTGCCCAAAAAGGCATGCAAAATGCAGCATATTATTCTGAACCATGATCCTGAGAATGACACAGACTTCATGAAGCCTGAGAAGATTCATTAAAATGATCAAAGGAAGGAAAGAGCTTTTAAAGGCTAAAGTTAGGCATCATCAGTGGCAAAGGCTGAAGGGGGGATATGATCAAAGGCTATAAAATTATGCTATGTATTAAGAGGATGTGGGATTCTGTTCAGAACAAAGAGCATCCCTTGAAGTTTGAAAGAGAGTCATAGAAGGAAGTATTATTTTATAATAGAGCCAGCAAATTGATGAAATTATTACCATCCTCCAAAGGTAATAAAAGGTCAAAATAGATTAGTCATGGAGCCATCAGACATTAGGCCTTCAAGGGACCTTTGACCATCTCATGACCTAAATTTTTCATGTTAAAGATGTGGAAACTGAGGCCCAGGGAAGTGAGATAACACATCCAAGTTAGCACAGCATATCATTAAGTTAGTTAGCTTATAATGACAGAGCCAGGATTAGAACACAGATCACCTGATGCCAAGTCCAAAAGAAGTTCTTAGATGATAGGTGAGCATCAAAGGGGCACCTAGGAAGACATCCCTGATCTCAGCCATTATGCCTACTCCCAAACCACATCTTAGAGACAGACTCTCTGACCTAGTATGACATTACATTCTTAAGACCTAAAACAACTCACAGTTAGAGAACGTTTTGAGATTTACAATTTAAACTTTATTGATGCTTCTCTTTTGTAATATCACTGTCACTACTCATTTCCCATAATAGAACTCTCCCTCATAACAAATACTTATAGTCATGCAAAATGAAGTGATGCACTGACTGTGTCTGCAAACATTAGCCTTATTCCATGACTCTAGGCCATCACTTGATATGAGGGATGAGGTAAGCTGCCCCATCAGGCACAAAATGCATTCTCTACAACAACCCCACTAAGCATGATAAAGTGGAAAGAACCCTGGATATGGGGTCAGAGGATCTGGATTCCAATCCTTGCCCTGCCATTTACTAACACTAGACTAGTCACTTTAAACTCTCTCTCTCGGTCTCAATTTCATTATCTGTAAAAAAAGATGATTGTACTGGATAATCGTTTAAAAGTTCCTTTTCACTCTGAAACTCACGATCCTCAAGATAATGTCTTTTATAAGAATTATCTTTATTTTACAGATGAGCAAATTAAAAGCTAGAGAAATTAAGCAATTTGTCTAGGGTCATACAGTTAATAGGCATCCAAGCACTAGTCTTGCAGTACTGCCTCTAAGGTAATTTTCTCAGTCCCTTGTTAAATCATGGAATTTTCCAAACTTGAGAGAGGCGCAGGGGTAATCTAACTCCATGCTGAAAGTAGGCATGCCCTAGACCAGAGGTGTCAAACTCAGGGCTATAAAACTCCTCCAGATGAAAACACAATAGGGAAATGCTTAACAAAATAAAATATAACCCAACATAAATAATGTTAATTTGTGGTTTTCTAAGTCAGTATGTGGCCAGCAGGGATCCAATTTCTATTTGAGTCTGACACCACTGGACACTACTGTGGTCTAGACAACACTCAAAGAAATGGGCATATTCAGTTCCTTACTGAACACCTACAATTCTCACTAACTCCAGAACTGGAAAATTGTGGGGGTGGGGGAGGAGAGCAGGGCAAGTGGTATATTGTCAGATCCGAAAGTCTGAAATTCTATTCAATAGACACTCTGTTTTCTCCCCACTCATCCCCTTGAGAGTCATCAATCTGTAGAATAACTTTGAATGAAGGAGTCTCAAAAACCACTTGGTTATAGCCATCCATGTAAAATCTTACATTTGGGTTGAAAACAATCAGTTTAACAAGTATCAAATGGGAATGGCATGTTTAGATGGCAATTGATCTGAAAAATACACAGGGGCTTTGGTAGACCACAAGTTCAATATGAATCATTAGTGTGATATGGCAATTCAAAAAGCCAACATGACCTTAAACTACATAGAGAACCAGAGATGCCAGGAATAAGAGAATGCATGATATCAGGAGTATTGTCCTCAATTCTGCAGCCAAAGTTTTGGAAAGATAATGAATTGCTAAACTATAGGCCATAGAAAAAAAGCCAACAAGAACACCGAAGGGTCCTGAGCCTATGCTATATGAGAATCAGCTGAATGAACTGAGAGCTTCTGGTTTGGGGAAGAGAAGACTAGGGGAGCAGGGGAGACAATCGCGTTAAGTACTCAAAAGACTAGCACTGTGGAACAAGGATTGTTCTGGGTCTTCAGTCTTGTCTTGGCAAAGATATTGGAGTGGTTTGCCATTTCCTTCTCCAGCTCATTTTACAGATGAGGAAACTGACGCAAACAGGGTTAAGTCACTTGCCCAGAGTCAGATAGATGAAGCCAGATTTGAACTCAGGAAGATGAGTTTCCTAACAACTCTTGATCTGGAGCTCTACTCACTACACCACTAACCTGACCAGAAGAATTAGAAGGTAAAATCATGGATGGCAAGTATCAGTTGCAAAGAAGAAAAAACTTTGTAACTATTAAAAGTAACCAAAAGGAAAAACTGAATTGGGGGTAATGAATTCCCCTTCAGAGAGGGTCTCCAAGCAAAGGCTGGAGGTGCTACTCATCACGTATGTTGCAGATGGGATCCTTTTTCCAATGCGTAGGTTGAGCTTGATTGCTACTGAAGTCTTCCAACTGTGAACTTCTGGGACAACAAAATCAAGGACATCTCTAGACTCTTCAGACATCACCACTCTCCCACATTTACAAAGTCTACACTTTAACAATCACGAGGGTTTTTTTTGTTACTATGTTGCCAACAACACCTTAGACTACCCTATTTGGTACAACATCTTAAAGGAGGTTAGCTATAGAAATATCAATTATTAATAATTTTTTTAAAACTTAAAATGAAAGAAGGCAGAATCAAGTGATGAGCCTCCAGATAATCTTGTCCAACCTCCTCATTTTACACATTAGGGAACTGAGGCCCAGAGAGGTGAGGAGACCTGCCCCAAGTCACACAGCTGAGCCAGAGGCTACAACTCAGCTCTGCCTCCAAAGCCACCCCACTACTGTGCTGTGTGACTCTTAGCTTTTCCAGTGTTTTGTGTTCAACTTATGACAGACAAAAAAAATTTTTTTAAGTGTGTAATTTTCATTTTTATTCTATCAAAGCAAAAGAAGTAAATACTATTTTGGAGACTGAAAGAGCAAGTCACATCTTTTTACTTGACGCTAAAGGTAACATTCTTTTGAGGTCCAATTACACCATTAACTACCCACAGAAAGGGACAACAGAAGTAACCCTGACCCTTTTTCTCTAAAGAAAGCCTGGTGATTATCTTTCTTTGCCAAAGGCACAACATGTTTGTGATACAGTAGTACTTGAGAGTCAGACGATATGAGACAGAATCTCTGCTTATCCACCTTTCTCAGAAGGCCTTTCCAGGTGTCCGTCCTGTCTCTGTCCCTGTCCCTGTCCCAGTCCCTCCCCCCCAATGCTCCTTCTTTCCCATCTGAAGTTGTTTTGTGTCTGCTTTCTAAATGTCTAGAATATTTTTACTCCACCCCTTCTCCCGCCAGGAAAAGGAAAAAATGTGTTTCTTTCAATACAGATAAATTACATACAACCAGAACATTTCACAAGCACCTTCCAAGATAAACATTTCCATGATAAACATATTTAGCAATTCACCCCACAATTCCTATTTTTTAAAATTACGATGAAAACAGCTCACTCAGACTTGCCAAAGGTACTTACATACATCGATTATAGACAATAGGGTGACAAGAAAGACTTTTTATTTTCCTTTATCAGTCTTCTATACCAAGCCTCTCTGAATGGCTAAGCATAACCTTCGAGGGAAAAGTAACCCAACAAGCTGACAGATTTCAGTTTCCCCACACTCTGCCCAAGTAAGGGGTACGGAGTACAGCAAGCAGTCAACTCATCTGCCAGGTTATGGAGCCAGAGCCCAGTGTTGCCTTTAACAAGTAACTCTCATGCAAGGTTTTGGCACCAAGATGCATCATTAGGCCGACTGGCGTTTCCTGTGGGTGCCCTTCTTGCCTCTACACTGGCCAGTAATGATGTCAAGTTTCAGAAGTTGGAAGGGGAGAGAAATGTCATCCCCCCTCCAACTCTTTCAGGGACGTGTGTCTTTCTCCAGATACATGCCCTTTTACCCTTCTTTCCATATCCTCTCCCCTTGTCGGATTATATATAGGAGAGCGATCAGAAACCCAAGGAAGAAGGTAGTGGCTTGAACTGCCTTCCCTCCCTCATCCTACAGATCCTACAGCTGCGAGTCACACCTGGATGCCACAACTGGCACTGCCTCTCTCTCCCTTTCTCCCCTTCTCTCCTCCCTGGGTTATGTTTGCGGTTGCTACAGAGAGGGAGGAGGGAGAAGCCAGGATACCCCCAACCAGAGGCAGAGGTTTCCAAAAAGCAGCAGAAAGTTCCACCAACGCCTCAGCCTTGTCGGCGCTGGCCAAAAAGGGCAAAGGAAAGGATTTCCCCCACCCACCAAAGCACGCACACAAGGGTCTAGGAGAGTTGTTCTGCCCTCCGGATAACGCTTAAGGATCTTTAGGATCGCGGGTGGAAAAGCAGAAGCCCTCGGGGAGCACGGAGCCCCGGCTAGCCTCTCCCGGGCTCCGGGGGCGTCCTCGCCTTGCCCGCGCCCCCGAGGAGGGGAGCCGGACGCAGCGGGGCGCCGTTCCCCGGGGGAGCGCGGCGAGTCCCAGTCCCGTCCCGAGCCTAGCCGAGGTACGCAGCCCTCTCCCGTCCCTTCCTTCCCGGGCTCGGAGCCCCCACTCACCGCCTCTCACTCCCGATCGCCAGGTATGCCACCCGTGGAGCAGCGGCAGAGGCAGCGGCAGCGGCGGGCGCTGGGTCCTGCGAGGGCGGGGAGAAGACGGAAGGAGAGAAAAAAAGCAGGAGGAGGAGGAAAGAAAGGGGAAGGAGGAGAAGGGGAAAGGAGGCGGACGCGGGGAAGGCACTAGAGCCACAAAGCTCCCTTTATAGTCCCGGACCGCGGCTCCCAGAGCTGCTCCTCGCAGCCCGGGCTTTATCAAGCAGATGGAGCGGGCGGCGCAGAGCAGACCGTGAGCCCGGGCAGCCCCCCGCCCCCTTCCTTCCTGCCTTCTTCCCCCTCCGCGTCCCTCTCGGACCGCGGCCCCTCCTCCCAGTCGGCCTCCTCCTCCTTCCCCACTTACCCACGAGCTGCCCCCCTCCTCGCCCTTCCTCCCCCGCCAAGATTTCCTTGGGGTTGGCACCTACCTCTGAGGTGCGAGCCCAGGGCTAGGACAGATCCCAGAGCACGTGGAGTGGGCTGAATAGGGTTCAGTTCCAACAGAAAATGAGAGGGTGGGGAGCGAGGGGACAAGAGGGGTCAGTTCCAGGTTTGTCCCTTTGGGACAGCTATGTCCCAGCTGGAGGAGGGGGAAGTATTTCTTGCCTTTCCTTTCCAAACTTGAAGGCTGGCATACATAGCCTGTGCCCGAGAGGCTATACTGACTCTAGTAGCCGAGGACCTACCAGCCTACTTGGCCCTGGTTATGAAAACCAAGGTCAGGAGGTATTGGACAAAATTCAGAGCCCAACTCTGACTCTGTAACTGTTCACACTGGATCCACCAGGATTTCCTCTGCCCCCAAAGGACCAGAGTTGCTTGTCTCCCTGAGAAAATCCACAGTATTCTAGATGGGGGTGGGGTATAGAGGACAAGCACAAGTAGATCCCCTAGATAATCTGCTTGAGGAAGGAATGGGTCCTGGGAATCAGTAACAAAGTTCTGTCCCAATCCCCACCAGAGTAACCAGGACCTTAACATGCTTACCTTTAATTCTTAAGATAGAAAGGAGTCTCTTTGGACATTCTTTGAGACTGCAATAGAAATCTCATCATATCCATAACTCTACTATTTTCAGAATCAAGCTAAAAGCTTTCCCTCTAAAGAATATGGATTAAATGTGAATCCACTGAGTAATAATTAGAAAATCTTGGGTATTGTCTCCTTTTCAGGCACACAGTGATCAGAGCACTGTGATAGCCTCTGGGTTGGGGGCTCTGGGGGACTACCAAGTAGTCTGAGGCATACTCCTAACTCTTAAGGAAATAACCTGAGTAACAAATGATGAATGATTTTTCAAGTCACATGTGAAATGTCAGTCTCAAGGTTTTATAGTCACACACATGCACATACACATGCATATGCATGTGCATACACATATGCTTGCATGCTCTCATACGTACATATTTGTCCAGGCCTCTGATTTTGTGTGGATAGCATGCTTCAGGTGAGGAAGTTACCTTTACCTGTGCAACTCTCTGTCTTAGAGAAAAATTAGGATTTCTGAGATGTGAAGTGACTAAGGTCACAAGGTTAGTGTGTAAGAAACATACTGGGCTTGAATCCAGGTTGTATAGATTCCAAGGCCTGCCCTCTCTGCCACATCTTGCATACATCTAAAAATAGGTAGACATATTAGGTAATGTATCCTAGGTGATAAACACATACTGTACAGCTATTCATTCTGTACTGGACCCCCAAAGATGGACATAAGCCTTTGAACATATTCATAAAAATTTTATATTTTTCTTAAAATAATCCCTTTAAACATAAATCAGATTTGAAAGGATTATACAAATATGACCCCTAAAATAGCATTTTCATCTATTATTTCAGTTTAGACAGCTGGTTTTTCCAGATCATTCTTGCTTAGCTATTTTAGTTTTAATAGTTTGTTACAGAAAACTTGGGGATTGTTACTGTAAAAAAGATTCAGAGTAAACAGAAATCTAAGGCCCTTACCTATTTTTGTCCAGACTTTTCACTGCTACTGAATATGTTCTCTTTCTCCTAAACTCTATACAAAGGAAGATTTTGAGCAGTAGTCAATTCTGAAATCAGGAGGACATGATGAAAAAAAATATGCCAGGCTGAATCCCATGACATATTGCTAACTTTTATTCTCTGTGGATATTATGTGAAAGGTCCAAAGCATCTCCTCAAAAGGGAAGAGTATAAGACAAAGGGCTGTTTTGCAAGTTGGATAGTGCCAGGAATACCAACTCTGCTGCTAACCAAGTGAGCCTTCCTAATGTTAGTTTGTGCTCCTGGTGCTGGGGAGAAAAGACAGAAACAAAAGATTCAGTGGCATCATTTTTTTTTTGTAGCACATAAAGCAAATTATTATATATAGTAATTGAGATATCATAAACTTGTGATCCACACCTTCCCTTACCTTCGTGGAAGAACCTATGTTTCTTTTTGGGGGGTAGTCAGTAGTAATAAATCAAAGCTGCTTTTCTTTAGAGTCTGGTTCTTTTGTAGAAAAAAATTTTTTTTTGATGAATTTGTACTTCTAATTGACAGTTCCCCACTATCTCTATCTCAGTCTCTTTGGAAAAAGCCAAGGGCTTCCTCACTCTCTAAATAGAATAATTTTTTTTTTCTGATCCCTCTTTGCAATTTAGTCTTCGCTGCCTTGAATTTCGTTATCCTATTCAGTTGTCCAATCCATCACATTTTTCAGATAGGGCTTTGGATTGTTTGTTTGTTCCTCAAAAAAATGTAAGGTTACCTGGAGTTTATCCAGCTCAGTGCAAGGAAGGCTCAGTAGAACTCTAAGCCTGGCTTTGTGTCTGTAAGCCACAGTTGGGAGAAACATAAGAAAAGCCAAAAAAGGAGGAAACAAATGATCCATTTAGACCCATTTCCTCTCTTGGAAGGGGTCCAGTGCCGAAAGCTTCAGAAGATATAACACCCACTTCCCAGCCCCCACCTCTACAAGGGACCTAAATATGCGATCTTGTACCTTAGGAAAAAAATTCCCTTTTGATCTCAAATTGTGATCATGTGAGGTCCTGAACTATGAGGGGATTGCAGAAGGCAGCCAGTAGTAGAAGAGCTTTGAATGGGGAGTCAAACAGCCTGGATCGGAATCTTGACTCTGCTTGTGAATTAGCTCTGTGACCTTGGAGAAGTCACTGAATCTCTGAGCCTCACCTACTCATCTGATAAATGACAGAGGTGGAGTAGAGGATCTTAGAGGTTGTGTCCACCTATAAATTTATAATCCTATGATGGTATTGTATTAAAATGACTAGTTTCTGTTCTTATCTATAATCCCTCTTTACCACTCATACCACAAAAACTAGGTTTTGTGTCATATACCATATTCTGGCTGTGTGACCCTGGGAAAGTCACTTAACCTCTGTTTACTTCAGTTTCCTCATCTGTAAAATGGAAATAATAATAATAGCACCTACTTCCCACGGTTTCTGTGAGGATCAAATGAGATAATAAAGGCTTAGTGTTTTACAAATTCTCTATATTCCACTTTTACCCTAAAATCTAAATGAGGAATGACTTTTAACCAAACCTAACCACAGAATTTAACTTGTGCATTTCCTATGTGGTATTTATTTTCATTTATCTCCTTTAAAAGCTTTTTCTTCAATTAAATCGAATCCATTCCTTAACCTTCTAACTGGAACATTTATCTGTTTAGGCTTCCTAATGACACTAATCAATTTTCATGGAATCACAAAATTTGAGAGTTTGAAGGGATCTTAGGTTGGAAGTGAAGCAGCTAGAGGGTACAGTAGATAGAAAACTAGGGCCTGGAGTCAGAAAGTTCAAATACTACCTCAGACATTTATTAGCTGTGTGACCCTGGGTAAGTCACTTCACCTCCGTTTGCCCAGTTTCCTGAACTGTAAAATGAGGATAATAGTAGCATCTTCTTCTGGCATGTAGAGAAGATGAAGTGAGTTACACATGTTAGTGCTTTGCAAATCTTAAGGCGCTATAGAAATGCTAGCTATTTCCTCAGAGCCCATCTAATTTAGCCTAAGTATGAAAGGAATCCCCATTGTAAAGGTAGCAGACGTGTATCTTTCCATTGAGTTTCTGAGTGAAGAGACAATGCAAAATGCAAGTTATGGTATGCTTTTGTTATTTCACAGTCAAACCGGTGCAATTACCACACGAATAGGATGGGAATCCTCAGATTGCAACAGAGAAAAGCAACCTTCCCTGGTCCCTGTTGCACCTTTTCTCTCTTTCCTTTGACCAACTTTTTAAAAAAGTGTTTTCTTAATAGCTTCACTTCCACACAGTTCTTTAATCCTTACCCATCTGTCTTCCACCTCCCCCACCCCACCCCAACCCTTAAGGTCATAGTATCATGGAAGAGAACAGATAGGTCATCTAGTTCAACCTTTCTTATTTTACACATGAGAGAAAACATGGAGGTCCCAAGTTTTGAGATGGCAGAACTGCCTTGAGCACAGCTTTGGAGTTCTCTGATTCCCAATCTGCAGCTTTTTACATTTCTGCTGAAATGCTGCCACAAAGTGTCCATTGACTTTCTAATGACCAGAAACAAAGCCCTTTTCTTATTCTGCATCTTCCTTAAACTCTTAACGGTGTATTCTAACCAAAAAGGATTTATTTATCACCTGTGTCCAAAGCTGGGGCTGTGGAGATACAAATCAACAGTCTCTGTCCTGAGGGAGCTTTCCTATTCTTGGGCTGATAATTTAGGAACACAGATGTGTCTAAAGTGAGAAAAGGAGTAGGGGTGGGATGGGGGTGGGGAGAAGAGATGAGATTAAGAACTCTGGAAATATTTGAGGAAGGAAAGACACCAAAAACTGGGAAATCAGAGAAAGCTTCATGGAAAAGGCTGATGTTAAGATGGACTCAACTCTTAAGTTGAATCTTAACAGAATATAATTCTGAAAGGTATGGAGGAAAAGGGAGTGTATTTTGGGCATGGGGTGTATTTCAGTCTTGTGCAAAAAAGGAGATAGCCATTTTGAGTCTAAGGCATAGTAAACAATGAAATTTGATTGGAATAAAGAAGACAATAGAGTAGAGGGTGAAATAAGGCTGTCAAGGTAGGTTGAAGCCAGATTGCATGGCTAAGGCATATTTTATCCTAGAAAATACAGGAAGACACTGAAGTTTTTTTGAGCTGGAGAATGACATGGTTAGACCCTTGGACCTTAAGTTATTTTGGAAGCTATGTGAAGTATAGCTAGGAGAGGGGGAGGAGAGGGACTGGGAACAAGAAGACCAATTAGGAGACTATGTACATATAGAAGGGCAGCTAGGTGGCTCAGTGGATAGAGTGCTGGGCTTGGAGTCAGGAAGATTCATTTTCCTGAGTCCAAATCTGACCAGACACTGACTAGCTGTGTGAACCTGGGCGAGTCATTTCATCCCTGTTTGCCTCAATTTCTTCCTCTGTGAAATGAGCTAGAGAAGGAAATTGCAAACCATTCCAGTATCTTTGCCAAGAAAACCCCAAATGGGGTCACACAGAGTTAGATACAACTGAAAAATGATTGAACGACAACATACATACAGGAAGTTATATGTAGTCCATATAAAACAACAATAGCAAATGGAACAAGAGCGTTGACCCATAAGTAGATGAAGAAGAAACGACCATGAGATGATGCGGCGGGAGAATCAAGGACACTAATAATAATAAACATTTATATAGTTATTACTATATGCCAGACTCTGTGCTAAGTACTTTTACAAATATTATCTCTTACAACAACCCTGGGAGCTGGGTGCTATTATTATTTCCATCTTATCAATGAGGAAACTGAGGATAAAAGACTTTCCCAGGGTCATACCACTAGTAAATATCTCAGGCTGGATTTGAATTTAGGTCTTCCTTGACCCCAGGTCTGGTGGACTGTGCCACCTAACTGCCTTAGGGAGCTGGTTGTCTTTGGGCAGTGAGGTACAAGTAAGCACTGAAAGAATGTTGAGGTTACAAACCTTCCTGATTAGGAGGATCCTGTGTCCTCAGCAGAAATAGGAAAGTCTCCATGAGACTTAGGTTAAAAGGGGAAGGTGATGAATTGTTTTGGAACATATTGAGTTGGTTGTGCTAGAGTGTTTTCCAAGTGGCAATGTCTAACAAGCAGTTGGGGGTGCAGGACTGAAATTCATAAGAGAGATGAGGATTGACTAATGTACTTTAGGAGTTATCTGTGTACAGATTATATATATATCCTTGGGATCAGACGAGATCACTAAAATAGAGATTGGTGAAGAAGAAGCATTTGACTTGGTCTTTTTTGTAAATTTAAGTTTTTTAAAAAAATTCAGCAAACACTAAGAAAAGGAATGTTACCATATACAAAAGACATCACAAAAAGAGAACTATATGTAAAACCATACTGCTTGATTTAAAAAAGAAACCATATAATAAATTCAACCCATTACTTTCCAAGTGGTCTTGCTTGCCTATTTCTTTCTGTTCTTCGTGCACAATGGCTGTCTTATTTCTTTTTAAAACTGCTATCTTATCTCTGCCCTCTTGAAACTTTCTATTTCTTCATCTTGCACAGCAGAGCTACATTCCTGATCCTCCTCCTATCCTTCTGACCTCTCTGTTACTATTTCCTATAATGGCTTGTCTTTTCCCCTCCTGTCCCCCCAAAGGTAGATATTCTCCAATATTCTCCAATTTTTTGTTCATGATTCCTTTTCCTCATCAGCCTCTCATTTTAAAAAACCTACCTATTTATGATCCAGCCACTTCAGCCAGCCATTGCCATGTGGATAATTTCCTAAGTCTATATCTTCAGCCCTGACTTCTATCCCAAGCATCAAATACTGGTACAAAGTCTCTACCTGGATATTCTGCCATTATGTAACATTTACATGCTTACAATCAAGTTCATCATCCCCTCCTTCCCCCAAACCAGTCTCATTCTGACTTTTGTCTCTTTATTAATGATCTTGCCATTTTCTCTTTACTTTGACTGAAAACCTCAAAGTGTCCTCCCTACCCCTTAGCCCACCTTCCATCCTTTTGTGAAGAACTGTTCATTTTTCCTTTTCAATGACAGAATCCACATCTTCTTTTCCATTTCCAGCCCATTAACAAAATTCAGAATTTTATTACCAAATATTATCTCAGTAACCTTCTAAATTGTCTCTGAACATCTAGACTCTCTCCTTCTAGTTCCACCTGTACACCACAACCAGATTAATCTTACTAAAATTCTACTTTTATCCATTTATCACACAACTGCCCAAGTGATATTCTTAAAACACAGGTCTCTAGTTCTTCGAATTCTTAGCTTCCTCCAAAGGTTACTCAAGTGCCACCTTGTACGTGAGGCTTCTCCTAGTTTTCCCTGGCTACTAGTTGACTTCACTCTCATTACCCTGTATTTATTTTTCATATATTTTGAATCTACTTTTATTCTGTTTCCCCAATGGACATAAAGCAAGGATTGTTTCATTTTCGATTTTCTATCTTCAATGTCTAGCACAGGGCCTTGCATATAGGAGACAGTAAATGCTTGTTCACTGTTCACTAGTGACACTCCCCAGTCTAGCAACCTTCCAAGGCTTTTCAGTAGAAGTAGTGACTTGGGACCCAGTGGACCCCTTCCTACTTGAAGCTGGGTTATGGATGCATAGATTCATGTGGAGGAGAGCCTGGCCCAAAAGGGCTACAGCCATTGTTTCTTTTGGCTGTCTGGCTCTTTGCCCTCACCCTGGTATAACTATGGGGAAATTTCTAAAACAAAGTCAGATATCGTTCATGTCTAGGATCTTCCCCCAAAGTGGATAGCAGGGTCCCTTCTAGAAGAAGTACTCAATATAAAATAAGGGTGTCAGATATAGGAAAGTAATTTCCATGGAAAATGCTTAACCATAAAAGACACCATAAGCACACATCAACAAATATAGAAACATAAAACAGTAATCCACTATACATTTTATGTTCTCTCAAAAGGTTAAAAAAAACCTCAGTGCTACTTCGGAAAGATATTTTACTTTTATCTCTGAGCTGTACTGTCTGGGAAGCTCACAGGGTTCAGAACTCTCAGCCAGGTGGGGCTTATAGGTGATAGACTTTCTTGCTCCTTTCAGCTACAGTATCCTCCTCTCAAGATCAGGGCCTTACCTTCCTCTGGACAAATGGTGTCTCAACCTCCTGAACCAGGGTTGACAGCACTTAAATTCATGATGACTGATCTATGGCTTCTGGTCAGGGAAGAAAACAGAAAACAGAACAAGGAGGGGCCAAGGACTCAAGCTTGGTCTATGTAGCCACCAAAGCTTCATTAGTAATAAATGTTTGTTGATTGATTGTTAAATGAAAAACAAATATTTATTTAATGGCTACTATGTGCCAGGCACTGTGTTGAGTGCATTACAAATATCATCATATTTGATATTGACAATAACCCTAGGAGATAGGTGCTATTATTATTATCTCCACTTTACAGTCAAGGGAAGTAACTCAGGTAGGCATAGTCTAAGTGACTTACCTAAGGTCACACCTCTAGTGTCTGAGGTCAGATTTGAACTCAGGTCATCCTGACTCTAAGCTCAGTGCTCTATCTACTGTACCACCAAATTACCAAGAATTAGTAAATCAATGAAGCAGAGTTGAAATAGTCTCCCTTCTCCCCCTCAGTATTTTCCCAAGTGCCTGAAATTCTTTCCACAAAAGTCTTTAGTGAGCTAGGCAATGACAAGTCTTCAATTTGCTCTTAAAATTGACAGATGTTACCTCTGAGGTTGGGGAAGGAGAATACTAGTTGTGACTGAGGAAGGGTAAGGGGAAGAAGACTATTTTCACTGGTACTTTGGCACAGATTTATTTTTCAGAGTAGCTAGTTGGCATCTTGGGTCCTTTGGAAGGCAGAGGGAACTTGAGACAACAGGTCAGATCAGTTTCAATACGAGTGAAATCCACCCACTGCCAAGACATAGCTACCATGAGGCAGACAGCCGGGGGGGGGGGGGGGGGGGGGAGGGGGCAGGCTCCAGTAATGTGCCTGGATCTGATGCCAAGACAAGGGAGAATATGGAAAGTGGACTTGGGGAGGGTGTTAAGGAAGAGACTGATAATTTTATAATGCTAAATGTGAGAATGTGATGATGGATGCCTCATTTATCACAAAACTTGTATTAGTAGGAGCTTAATCAATGCTTTTTTTTTTTATTTGTTCATGGATAGGTTTAAAAAGTAGGGTTTAAAACTTACCACTCCCTTTCTATCTTTTCCCTTCTAGGAAGTAAGGCTCTTCCCTTTACCCTGCTTTCATCCCTGGACAGAAAGGAACGTGATTCTTGTTCTATTGAGAGGCACCCTTGTATAGAGGAAAAAGAAGCCAGAAGAATTGGGGTCCGGTTCAGGTTTTCCTGTTTACCAATTGTGTGACTTTGGATAAATGGCTTAACCTTGTTGACCCTTTCTTTCTTCATCTGTAAAATAGGGATAATATCATTCCTATCTCCTGCCTCACAGATTGTTGGAAAGTTCAGTAATGGAAATGGAGGCAATTTTTAAAATATAATTAATTAATTTTTAGTTTTTAACATTCACTTCCATAAGATTTTGAGTTTTAAGTTTTCTTCCCCTTCCTCTCTTCCCTCCCCAAGATGGCATGCAATCTGATATAGGCTGTACTTATACATTCATATTAAATATATTTTCACTTTAGTCATGATGTAAAGAAGAATTAGAGCTATTGGGAGGAGTGACAAGAAACAAAACAAAACAACAAAAGAAAAGGGGAGCAAATAGTCTACTTCCATCTGCATTTAGACCCCAAAGTTCTTTCTCTGGATGTGGATGGCATTTTCCATCGTGAGTCTTCTGGAACTATCTTAGATCCTTGAATTGCTGAAAAGAGCTAAGTCTATCAAAGTCAGTCATCACACACTGTGACTGTTACTGAGTACAATGTTCTCCTGGTTCTGCTTATTTCACTCAGCATCAGTTCATGTAAGTCTTTCCATATTTTTCTGAAGTCTGCCTGTTCATCATTTCTTATTACACAATAGTATTCCATTACATTCATATACCACATCTTCTTCAGCCATTCCCCAATTGATCGATATCCCCTTAATTTCCAATTCTTTGTCACCACAAAAAGAGCTGCTATAAATATTTTTGTACATGTGGTTTCTTTTCCCCATTTTTATGATCTCTTTGGGCTATGGACATAGAAGTGGTATTGCTGGGTCAAAGGGTATGAACAATTTTATGCCTTTTGGACTTAGTTCCAAATTGCTCTCCTGAATGGTTGGATCAGTTCACAGTTCCACTAGCAATACATTAGTGTTCCAACATACCCATGTCCTCTCCAACATTTATTATTTTCCTGTTTTGCCATGTTAGCCAATTTGGTAGATGTGATATGGTACCTCAGAGTTGTTTTGATTTGCATTTCTCTAATCAATAGTGATTTAAAGCATTTTTTCATGGGACTATAGGTTACTTCAATTTTCCCCCTCTGAAAACTGCTTATTCATATCCTTTGACCGTTTATCAAGGGGGAATGACTTGTATTCTTTTAAATTTGACTCAGTTCTCTACATATTAGAGAAATGAGGCCTTTATCAGAGACACTGGCTGTAAAAATTGTTTCCCAACTTTCTGCTTCCCTCCTAATCTTGGTTGCATTGGCTTTGTTTGTGCAAGCACTTTTCAATTTAATGTAATCAGAATCATCCCTTTTGCATTTCATAATGTTCTCGCTCTCTTGTTTGGTCATAAACTCTTCCCTTCTCCATAGGTCTGACAGGTTAACTATTCCTTGCCCTTCTAGTTTGCTTATAGCATCAACCATTATATCTAAATCATGTACTCATTTTGACTTTATCTGGTATAGTGTGTAAGATGTTGATCTATACTTAGTTTTTGCCATATTATTTTTTAGTTTTCTTAGTAGTTTTTGTTAAATAGTGAGTTCTTATCCCAGAAGTTGGAATCTTTGGATTTATCAAATACTAGATTACTATTGTTATTGACTATTGTGTCTTGTGTACCTAACCTATTCCACTGATCTACTACTCTATTTCTTAGCCAGTACCAGGTACTTTTGGTGATTGGTGCTTTATAATATAATTTAAGGTCTGGTACAGCTAGACCTCCTTCAATGGGAGCTATTTTTGCTGACATTTTGGAAATCTTTTTGTGAATACTTGACTGCATGTATTTGTTACAATTGAGGACTTCTGTTCATAGGGGGTTCAGTTCATAGATGAATGGGTAATAATAGATATTCCTCCCCACACAGCATCAACAAAACATTTTTCAAACACATGGAAGAAAACCAAGAGAAGCAAAGAAGGGGACACGTACAAATAAAGAAATTTTGTTATCGTTTGTAAAATTTGATATATACATATATATGTATATAAAAGTTCACAGTTTATATGTATCTATATGTAAATATATTATATGACTATAATCCTCTTTCATTGTATATTGAAATGTGTTATTGATGATTAAATTTGCAATTAAAAAAATAAAAATTACAAAACAAAACAGAGGGGAATATAATTAAAAACATTCCAGTTGCAAACTCCTACTTCTTATAATAAGGGAGTCAAATTAGTATAGTGGAAAGATGGGTAGATCCACGGTGAAGAAAAATCTAGATTTGAATTCTCCCTAGATACTTAGTAGATGCACTAAAGTAAAAAAGTTCTTTAAATCATTTCCTTGAGTTCAAATCTGGCCTCAGACACTTATTAGCTGTGTGACCCTGGACCAGTTACTTAACCCTCTTTGCCTCAGTTTCCCCTTCTGAAAAATGAGCTAAAGAAGGAAATGGCAAACCACTCCAGTATCTCTGCCAAGAAAACCCCAAATGGGGTCACAAAGAGTTGGAATAGGACTAAACAATAACAAAGCACTTTCCTCATAAGCCTGTAGTGAGGGGTCAAATGAGATAATATATAGAGAGTTTTTTAAACATAAATGTCAGTTGTCATTATATTAGAGGCAGTGCAGTATAAGACACAGGGAGCTTGTCTCAGAATTACAAAGACCTGGTTTCAAGCCCTGCCTCTGACAAAAGCTGGTTGTGTGATCCTGGGAAAGTCCCTTAACCTCTCAGTGTTTAAGACAACTCACTAAATTGCAGATAAGGCAGCTTAGATGAGATGGAGGTTGGTGGAATTACTTTTCTCATCTGGGAGAACTCTATTCCAATGAAATCATAATGGAATGCCCAATTCCAATCTGTTATTATGTTAAATAAAGTTGATTTAAAGGCTTGTAAGAAGCATTGTAGGAGTGAATATATTTAGTCTGATTAAAAGAAGTATCAAGAAGAGATTTTAAGCACAATGTGTTATGCACAGGGAGTGCTATTATAAGGTGTTCTTTATTTCTGTGAAGACATAGATCAAATAAATTGCAGGAACATAGATTCAGGATAGAGCTTAGGGCAGATTTCTTCATGGTAAAGGTTGATAGTCATTGGAAATGATTAGCGGGCAAATTCCAGGTGAATGTCCTTAGGGGATGTTAAAAATAGACTTGGGCCGGATGGTTTCTATGGTCCCCTCCAAGGCTATAATGCCAAGATGCCAGGGATAGACACCCATCTGTCTTGGATAGGAAAGCTAGGTACTCTTCCATGCGGTGCTATGGAAAATCCCTAGTCCTCTCGTTGGCTCTTCTGACTGGCCTCTCCTTCATCTCATTTTCTTTGCTTTGCTCATGTTCACTCTTTGACTGTTGGTTCGCTCAGTTCTACCCCCTCCCAGTCTCATGCTCCCTGTCTCTTTTCACAGTACTGACTGTGTCTATAACAGACTCCCCCTTGTGATACATTAAGATAAAAGCCAATACCCTCTTTCCTTTCAAATGCTCTCTCAAGCCCTTCTTCAATGGAGTGTTTCTGACTACAGTACAAGGCTCCCCACAGAGCTGAGGAGGATAGAGGGGGGAAGTCATTTATTTATTAAAATTGTTATTTTAAATTAAATATTAAATTTTGCTCAGGGTAGAGAGGGAGGAGGCTGGATCTTAGGGGAGGAGAAGGAAGGGAGGAAGGGCTTGTGTATTCACAGTATTTTATGTTCTCATCTACTTCCTACATATTGGGTTCTATTCATATCCTTCTGAAAATACTTTATACTTTTCTTGGCACTTAACACATTCTATATAAATATCATCTGGGCAGCTAGGTGGAATAGCGTCTAGAGTTCTGCTCTTGAAGACAGGAAGATCCAAGTTCAAATCCTGTTTCAGATACTATCTATGTGACCTTGGACAAGTCTCTAAACCCCTCTGAGCCTCAGTTGTCTCATCTATAAAATGGAGATAATGGTAATACCTAGTTTTAAGGTTATTGTGAGACTCAGTTAAGGAGCTAGTTGTTATTTCATCTTTTCCCCTTGAAAACAATTAGCACAGTACCTGGCACATAGGAAGTACAATAGAAGGGAAGAATGAAGTAAACACACATTTATTAAATGCTTACTATGTCCCAGGCACTGTGCTAAGCTCTGGGAAATAAATAAAAACAAAAAGCAGGTCCTTCCCTCAAGGAGGTTATATCTTAATGGAGGAAGGCAACTTAGGAAAAGAAAGCTGAAAAGTTGGAGGAGGAAGAGGATGAGATAAAGGTACCTGCTTGGAGGCTGATTTCAAAGTCCAAAAAATGGAAAACAGGGTTGGAAGAGCAATTAAGGCAGTCTGACTCAGGAACCTTCACAAAATGGAGGTTTCACGAGAAAATCACCAATGGGACAAAAGGGGTAGGGGGGATATTGCCAAGGGATACTCCATGGTGAACAAGCCAAAAGAGTGTTCTAGCTCGAGGAGGCCCCAGATATCCTCTATCCCTGTTACACTTTAATGTTTTTCTTCTCTGTGGAATCCTCCCAAAGCTTCCTCCCCACTCCCCAAGTGCAATGTCCTAGCTGGGCTCCTAAAGTCTTTTCTTCTCTGAAGCTTGCCCAGGTTAACCCTCCCAAGATCCTAACTGACTCCGAATTCTGCTGGCAAAGGGCCCCACTATATGAAGCTGCTTCCTGATTCAAGTGATCACTTTTATGCGTCTGTCTATCCGGAGTCCAAATTTCTAATCCCTCAGCTGCACCTTGAACTCCTCTTGGGCTGACTCAACAGCTTCTAAATAGGATGTCTTCTCAGAAATGTTTGATGAATGAATAAATGAATAGATTTCCAAACCCTATTGGCAAGAATATATTACTATGTGATATCGGGGGTATGTCTTGAGTAAGTGTCCATTACTTCTCTCCACTTGCTCACTAGAAAGTCCACCTGTCAGTTGATGATGGTGCTCCAAAATCATAAAGCAGTCATTTTCCAGAAGTAGTTTTTAAAAATAAATTTTCTGCCTTTTTGGGCACTTTGAGATGTCATTAAAATCTTGACTATTGATATACAGATGGTTGTAACTGTCTGGGGGAACCACCAGATGGTGGTATTACTGATAATTTTCTAAATTGGGTTTGTCAAGAAGAGTATGATTATCCTCAAGAAAATGCTTCAATATTCTTATTATAGTACAGTTCTTTTAAAATAAACTGCTGATTACCTCAACTGTTGATACATTTTGGGTGTTCAGAGTCGAGCAATATCTGTGTGTAAAACATCTCAGAGGTACCTGTCATAACCTCAAAACAATGTGTCAAGAATATCTGAATGAATATTAATATCCCTAGAGAAACATTTCTCAGGTGGGGGCTACCAAATAAGGATGTGATTTTAATTAGAGCTGGGTTGGAGACAAATGACCTGCCCACTGATGGTGCTCACACATATACTCAGCACAGATGTCAATAAATGTTTCTGAGAGTCCATAGGTCACACTTTCTTCCAATCACATAAATAGTGCCTCTGACTGGGAGCCATGCATGTAGCCTATGCTTTAGATTATAAAGAAGATTGCAGATTACATTGCTGAGGTTAAATGCAAGTTTCTAAAAGAAGTTTCTAAGCATTTAAAAGGTTTCTCTATAACTCCCTAAGGCCAATTCAAGGTTATTTGGCTAAATTAATTTAAGTTTGACAAGGTATAAAGGATATGATCAACTCAAGGCAAGCTGTCCATAGTGTTGGAAGCTCCTTATGCCTGGAAGAATAGGACCATGTAGGGGTATGTGTGCATGCTTACATGCATGCATGTGGTATGTGTGTGTGTGTGTGCATGTGAAAAGAAAGTTTCTGTCAAAAGGATTCTGATTCTATGATGGCAAATGGAGGATAGTCAATTCACTCAGTACACTATGCTAGAGGTTCAGGATGCCCTGGATTATGTGCTAGGCAATCTTGGTTGGTTGGTTGGTTGGTTGTTGTCCTTTGTGCTGGAAGATGACCAAAATGACACCACTATGTCAGGGTCAAGGTACAGTGTGTCTGATCAAACCATATGAGCTTGGAAGGCTCTACCACAGGTTGGGTACAAATAGTTGGACTTGCATAGTGGATACCAGATATATTATGACATTTAGGAATTTTTCAAATACCCATGCCAAGATTTGAACCCTAGGCCTCTGACTCCAAATCCAGCATGGCCATACCACATTTCTTCAGTAATTTAGAAGTACATATTACATGTAGAGTATGACCAGTTTATTTTCAGCAAGTCATATCATACTCCTCTCAGTCCATGATCTATGTGTTCATTGAGTGTGTATTCTGAAGATGCTGGTATTTTGATAATGTGTCTACTCACTCATTCAATAGCACAAGTAGTTGATAGGACAGCCTTTATCTGTGACTGTGTCTACATGAAACTGCTACCATCATCAACCAAACTGTCAGTCATCACCACCACCAATTAATCAGTCATTCAACTGCCCTTTATTAAAAGTTTACTATAGGCATCTGGGTGGTGCAGTGGATAGAATGCCAGACCTGGAGTCAGGAAGACCTGAATTCAAATCCAGCCTCAGATACTTACTAGCTGTGTGACCTTGGGCACTTCATTAAACCCTGTTTGCCTTAGTTTCTTTATCTGTAAAATGAGCTGGAGAAGGAAATGGCAAACCATTCTGGTATCTTTGCCAAGAAAACCCCAAATGGGGTCACAAAAAGTCTGAAACAGCTGAACACAAATATACTCAGTGCTAAAGATACAAAGAAAGGCATCTTTGAAGATGCCTTTGAAGAAGGCATCTTGAAAGAACACACTAGGGAGTCATTAGAATTTATTAAATAGGAAGTGGAGTGACATGATTAGACATACACATTAGGAAGATCAATTTGACAGTTAAATAGAGCTTAGGCAAAGTAGGGAAGAATCTGAGGCAAGAAGACCAACTTGTAGGCTATTATAATAGTCCAAGTGAGAGGTGATATAGGCCTGAATTAGAATGGGCAGTGTCAGAATAGAGAAAGGGGTATACCCAGGAGAGGTTACAGAGGTAAAATTGACAGGGATTTGGCACCAAGTTGGACATTGAGGGTGGTGAAAGTGAGTGTTTCAGGAAGACACCTAGATTGTGAGCTTGTGTAACCATGATGATAGTGGTGGCCTCAACAGTAGGTTCAGAAGAGGAGAGTCTTTTGGGGGAATGATAGTGTTTGGCTTTGATTTTGTAAGTGTCTAAGGTTAGATCTGAACACAGGAAGATGAGTCTTTCTGACTTCAGGCCTGACACTCTATCCACTTTGCCACCTAGCTGCCCAATACTAAACTGGGGTGGAGTGTCAGGAAAGAGATTAAGGCTAGATCAGTAGTTATGAGAATCCTCAGGATAAGAGGTGGCAACTGAATCTATGGGAGCTGATGAGATCACCAAGTGAAATAGTTCAGAGGGAGAAGAAAAGACTGATCAGGACAGAACACTATGGGACACCATTGGTTGGTGGGCATGACCTGGATGTCATACAAAGGAGACTGAGAAGGAAGGATCAGATAGGTAGGAGGAGAACTAGGATAAAACAGCATCACAAAAATCTAGAGAAGAGAATGTCAAGGAGGAAGGTGATCAACAGTTTCAAAGGCTACAGAGAGCTCAAGAATCTGCCTTGGCAAAAGAAGTCTTCTTAAAGGGAGCATTTTATACTAAAGAAATTACAGGTCTGGATCAAAAGGGAAAAACACAAACACACATATTCATATAGCACTTTAAAGTTTACAAAACAACAATGATAAATAATTCAAGAAAATGTTTTCTTCCACCCGTCAAAGATGGTAGGTTTAATTCCCATGAGCCTATGGTTCTCCCTTTATATTTCCATCAGTTAAATGTAGGATCTCATATTGTTACGCTATCTGAGAAGATTTTGTATGCTGTTGTTGATAGTAGATGACTGTTGGCTCCATACCCATCCCTGATGCTGTGCCTTCCAGGACCTCCAACCCCAACAACACACTTAGGTCCTATAGCAAGACTCCTCACCCATCCCTCTCCATATCCCTTCTCTTCCTAGTCATCCAGAGTTCTTCCTTTCTATCTTCCTTCCTTCTTTTCTTCCTTCCTTCCCTCTTTCCCTCCTTCTCTCCCTTCCTCCTCTTCCTTTGTCCACATAGGGTATCATACCCTTACCTGCAGGTGTTTTGCCCAAAGGAATATATGTTTTGATCCTGAAAGCTCTCAAAATATCTTGCAGCTTATGAGCTGGATTTCTTTTTTAAGGATCATGTCTTAAACCCAAATCACTCTGGCTCTCTTTGATTGGCCAACAATAGGTCCCAGCCAAAACCTTACTTGCTGAGGTTTGTTTGTTGGTCATTGTTTGGGCTCTGATGGTTCAGAGAGAGTGTAAATAGCAATTGTTTCTGATTTGGCCAGAAATTCTGAGGGTCTTCCCCTCTCAGATTGATTTTTTCTTTTTGGACTAGGTAAAAGACCATACTCTGCCTCATTTCCTACCTAGCCTTAATCACTGAATGGTCATTGTCTCAAACAAACTGATACCTGGGAAAGCCCTTAGCTTGGAAAGACCAAGATCTCCCACTGCATCCAGGGCCATCTCCAGTCTTCCTGATTTAGATCTTGCCACTGTACTCAGATGGCTCTGGAGGAGAGAGTGATGCTGGTGACTTTGCATGGCCCCATCTCGTGTAAATCCACTTCACTTGCAACGTCATAGCATCACCTTCCCAATGTCATGGTCCTCTTTTGAGTATGAAGGACAAACAACAAGGTGCCCACAGACAAGACAGACCCATCTTTCACCACTGACCCCTGACTACATACAGTGTGAGTCATAAGTACAGAAGGAGTAGCTTTACAGTCGGAATGATCTACTATCAGTGAATCCTCCCTGTAAAAGCCCAGAGTAAAAGAGGTTCTCTGAATCATCTCATCAGGTTACTGCTCCCAGACCAACAGATGGGTAGGCAGTACTTTGCTTGGCTCTCCTGAGAGGCAGAGAATCCATGATGACAGCTGTGGCTGTGGGGTGCTTCCCCTTGCTGTATGCCCTCAGCTGGTAGAGGAGAGTAGGGGAGAGAAATGTCTTTTCTGTGTCAAGAGTCTAGGGAATGAACAGATTCCTAGCCATAGGAGAATCCTTGAAAATAGCTCTCATGTCTCCCCCAAATCCTCTCTTCTCCTGGTTAACTATCAGAAAATCTTCACATGTCATAGTTTCAAGTCGTCTGTCCAATCTGGGCTTCCTCCTCTGAATACTCTAGCTGGTCCATATCCTTCTTAAAATATGCATTTACAATTGAATCTAGCACCCTGTTTGTGATCTGACCAGGGGCAAAGCAGAGCAGGATTTGGCCTAAGCAAAGTCTTTCAGTATGCTGATATATGGTGCTTTGGAATCAGGGGACTTTAGACCATTGAAAGTGGCTAGGTAACATGTCTTCGCCTGGGATAATAAGGCATGTAGGTATAACTCATTAGAGGGGAGAGAAGAGAGCCAGTCATGCAGGAAGAGGGAGCCTTAGAGCCAAGAAGACCCGGGTTCACATAGGACTTCTGGAATGTATTGGCATGTGATATTGGGGCAAGTCATAATGTCTCACTCAACGTTCTGTCTAAGAATAAGTTTCAGATGGGGTGCTGACCTGCATAAGGAAAGAGAGTACGCATTTATTAAGTACCTTTTGTGTGCTACATATGATGCTTTTATAAATGCTATGTTATTTAATCCTCACAACCATCCTGTCAAGATGCTATTATTATCATCCTCATTTTACATTTATGGAAACTGAGGCAGGTAAGTGATTAAGTGACTTGACCAAGGTCACTTAGATATTATCTGAGATCAGAATTGAACTCAGCCTTTCCTGACTCCAGATCCAATGCTCTATGCACTTATTGCCTGGAAGGCAGTTTAGAGGGACTTTCTTCCCTTTCCCTACAAATGAGGAAACTGAGGCAAACAGAGTTAAGTGACTTGTCCAGGATCACACGGCTAGTGAGTGTCTGAGGCCAGATCTGAACTCAACTAGAGGAGCTCAGTCCTGACTCCAGGAGCTCGATCCACTGCAGCACCTGGCTGCCCTTTGACTAGTCATAGGGTCATATATTTAGAGATCACAAAGTCCAATTCCCTCACTTTACAAATAAGGAAATGGAAGCACAGAAAAGCTGTGATTTGTTCACAGTCATACCTAGGATGCGGCAGAGGTGGGATTTGAATCTGGGTCCCCTGAATTCAAATCCAGTGCTCTTTCTACCGTACCACAGAGACACATAGGTTTTCTGAACCTCAGCTTTCTCATCTGTAAAATGGAGATAATATCTGTAGGGCCCATCTCACAGGATTGTTGTGAGGTTCACATGAAATTATGCCTGCCCATGGTCACATAGATAGTATGTGGTAATCAGGATTACATTAAGGCTTCTCTTCATTCCAAGGCCAGCTTTCTCATCACGGCACTACTGTTACTCAGGGCTAGATCACTGCTTATGAAGCATCCTATTTGGATCAGTCTCTTCCATTAGAAGGCATTGTGACAGGTTAGATGACTATCTTTAATTAGCAACGTTTTCTGTCATGGTCATCTGGGGCTGGAGAAGATGAAACCACCTGCAATATGGAGTTGCTTCTGAAAAAGGAATTAGAATTGGACTTTTTAAACTTAGAAACTAAAATGCAAACTCATTTTTTTATAGCTACAATCTCTTTAATCCCTGAACTCATTAATCAAACAGGGGGAAAAAAATCACCAAGGGGATGATTTTACTAAGTAAAAACCAAGCAGAAATTTGATCTTCTCTAAGAAAAATGGGCTATGCCCTGGGATACAATTAATTCAATTCTATTCAATTCAATCAGCAACCCAGCAAATATTTGAGTATGTCCTGAGTGCAAAGGCACTGGGGTAGGCTCTGGGAAAGATAACTAAGAGGACCAAGAGAAGATCCCTGTCCTCAAAGAGCTTCCAATTCTGTAAGGGGAAACAGGAAACGAAGCAACAGTATAAAGTGAGAGCATGAAAGTGCACAGAAAGTACAGAACTGGGAGATTTGGAATGCTGAAAACTAAAAATAAATAAATTGATATGTAAAAGAAAAGAAAAAGAATTGATAGACTTGGGAAGGAGCCAAGGGACTGGCTGGCATGATCAACAAAGGTACATAGTAGGAAGCATTTCAGTCAGTCAGTCAATAGATATTTATTAAGCACCTACTATGTGCCAGATACCATACACTAAGCATTTGGGCTGAGCTTTGTATTGGAGAAAAAAGCATTAGATTAGGAGACACGAGAAATCTCAGAATTATGAGTCAAGAGATGTGAATCCGAGGCAGCTCAGTGGTACAATGGATGTGAGTAATGGGCCCAGAGTTAGGAAGACCTTTCTTCAAATCCCTCCTCAGATACTTACTAGCTGCGTGATACTGAGCAGTCACTTAACGTCTGTTTGTCAACTGAGCATGACAACATATACCTCCCCAAGTTGTTGTGAGGATCAAATGAGAGAATTAGTAAAGTGCTTAGTGCTGTGCCTGGCCCCTAGTAGGTTCTTAACAAATGCACATTCCTTTCCCTCTCCCTGCCCCCAAGTTATTTCCCTTTCTTGGGCCTCAGTTTCTTCATCTGTAAAATGAGAGAGGTAGGACTAAATGACTTTTTAATTCTCTTCTAGCTTTAAAAAGTATGTGAAGGGGAACATGGCAGCTGTGGGATGGCCTAGATCACCTTCTCAGACACTAATGACATGTCATTTGCATTCAATTTTGCCTTCCACAGATTGCCAATTATAGTTAAATTTGTCAGATCAGCAATATCCCTGGGATAGCTCAAGGTTAAACAAATTCTCTAAACCAAGTATCACAGGGGAATACTAACGCCTTACTTTTCTACCAATAACAATAACAATATAAAAGCATTTCCGTGACATATAAGTGAATGGCATATGTAAATTCCATTTGGTATAGACAGGAAACATGGGGTGAACACATTAAAATGAAGATGGTTCAATACAGACTAAATTCAATTGTTTGTGCTAATAACTGTTGAAACAGGTTCTCCCACCATCGAAAGCTTTCCAGGGAGGGAATTAACTAGGAAGGCATTAACTCTTGAAGTGTGAACAATTTCAGACTTGAACATTATCTTAAAATATGTTGATTTTATGCAAATTATATGTGGTTTATGTTCATTCATTCATTCACTTTCTTCTCACCTGGGCTTTTCTGAAACTCTTGTTTCTGTACAGTGTTCAAACTTCCCATCCAAATGTAAGTTCCTTGAGGGCAGAGACTGATTTATTTTTTAGCCCTATCACCTAGTTAAGTGTCCTGCACATAGTATGCACTTGTATATTTGTTGAATTGAATTGAATCATTATGTTACCTTACATGGTTGTTGTAAAGGCCAAATGAGGTGCTTTGCAAAACCTTGAAGGGCCATATAAATGCTGGCAATGGCCCTTATTATAACTCCATCTCCCATCTCCAGGTCTTTGTATAAGCTGTCCCCTCTGCCTTGGAGGCGCTTCCTCTACCTTCAAGCCTCTGACATGGCTAGGTTCTAGAGTGAATAAAATATTGGACTTAGAGTCAGGATTATCTGAATTTTAATCGTGATTTAGACACTTCTTAGCTATGTGACCCTGGGGAAAGTCATTGGATACTTCTTAGTCTCAATTTCCTCATCTGTAAAGTGGGAGTCATAGTAACCTAGGTCACAAGCTTGTGACAATCCACTGAGATAAGATATGCAAAGCATTTTGCAAACCTTAAATCACTTACACAAATGTTATTTATTATTTTTTATTTGAAAAGACAGGATTGCAAAATGGGTAAAGGGCTAGTATCAAAATGAGAAGGAACTGAGTCCAAGACTAGTGTCTGTCAGAAATTGACTGAGTGGTCCTGGGGAAGTTACTTAACTTCTCAATGCCCTCCAGCAACCCTCTAAGTTACAAGAGAGTGGTTCAAATGCTTTGGAAGAAGGAATTTCCATACCAATAGAATCAGTTTCCTAATTTATTTTAAAAAATTGTTTATTTAGGGTTTATGTGACAGATATAAAAGAAATGAAGACATAGTCCCTGTCCTATTTGCAAACTGGAAGACAAGACATTCACATGTGAAACATTGAAGTAACAATACAAATAATGAAGGGCAATATAGATGAAAGTGCTCTAAGATTAACAATCAGGAGTATTACATTGAGTCCTGGGTGCCATATTGTAGGAAACACATTAGCACTGACAAGCTTCAAGACATCCAGATTGAATGAATTAATGTATGTAAAGCACTTAACAAATATTACAGCATTATATAATTGCTAGTTATGCTTATCATTTATTGTGAGGAGACTGGTGATCATGCTGGACAAAGATCTATTGAAGGAACTTGGTTTGGTTGACCTGGAGAAGAGATAGCTAAAGGAAGCAGGTTGGCTGTCTTCAAGTAGCATAAGGGCTGTCCTTTAGAAAGGCCTCAGAAGGACAAGCTAGGAAGAACTGAGAAAAGTTTGAGAGAGAGAGAGAGAGAGAGAGAGAGAGAGAGAGAGAGATTTCAAGAAGTTGTAGGAAACAACTTCTTATGAATCAGATCTGGCTAATAGTGGAAGGAGATGACTCCAAAGAGTTTTCCTACCTCGGGAATCATGGAAGAGATGTTAGAGATGATCTAGTCATAGAACCATAGGACTAGAATTGGAAGAAACCCAAGGAATGATCTCTTATAAGCCCCTCATTTTATAGTTGAGGAAACCAAGGTCCTAAGAATGGACTTGTTCAAGGTCAGGTAGTAAAGGTAGTAAATAATAGTAGTAATAATAACGTGAGATTTTGTAGTATTTCAAAAGGGAATATCACTATAAGCCAGATTGGGCTAGAAAGGTCCTGTGGTAGAATTTGGGGGTGAGTCAGACTTTGAAGGATAGTTTGCATCTGGAATGCAGTTTGACCTTCAATTTCAAACACATGGACTTATCCTCTCTGGAAAATGTGAGTGGACATCATTATTTTAATGATTTCCTGATGAAATGCTGTTGAAACTGGGTTCAGTGTGTCCTGATGATGTACCTGGTTTGCGGTAAAACTCAGCTCCTTAGACAACCCTTGCTCTCTGAGGGGCTAGGTGGAGAATTATTTTCAGGCCCTGAGTAGGGGCTAGCAATCTACACTATCTTCTTTAATATGATAAAAGAAAGTGCCAGTTCTAAGGGAAGGGCCATTGTAAGGAGCCATGAGATCATAGAATTTAGAGTTGAAAGGATTGTAAGAGATCACTTAGTCCTACCCTCTCAATGTATATATAAATGAAGAAACTGAGCCCTAGACAGGTGAAGTGATTGCTGGAGGCCACATTGATTGTAAAGCTAGGATTCACAGAATTGTAAGTTTAGCACTAGAAGGGACCTTAGAGGCCATTTAATCCAACCCCTTCATAATATATGGAGAAACAGAGATGCAGGTTACAGGTAGAAATCATAATAAATGGGATTTAAACCAAGATCATCATACTCTATAGAGTCAATGCTTTTTCTGCTGGATTATCTGGAAGTCCTTTGAAATCATCCTGTATCAAAACAGTCTTACTTATGGCTAGTTATAGTCCCCAGGTGCCAAAAGTTCCAGTGATGGAGGATGAATCTCATTTCCATCCAGCAACTTTTGGCTTTGAAGGTTCACCTCATAGTGCTTACTTAGCATAGGAATTTAATAAATATTGATTGATTGTTGAATTGTCTTGGTTGAAAAAAAATGTGTTGTCCTGAAGCCAACTTGATGATAAACCTCTCCGATCTCAGGTAGGCTGGTGCTCCAAGGGAATAGTCCACTACTGGTCCTGAACTTGGAGGCTTCTCTCTAAGTAGAACCTTGCATAGTGTGTAACCTTGGCAATAGCATCACCTTGCAGAACCCAGAGTCACTACCAGGGCACATCAAGGGAAGACTGATGTACATGAATCCTACATTTTAAAGCAATGGTAACAATACCGCCTTGCTTTTTACAACAACCCTGTGAAGCAAGTACTATAAATACAAGGTGTCCCAAAAATCTTAGTGTAGTTGTGAGATATTAAAACATAAAATGGTATTAAGACTTTTGCAAAACTCTGTATCATTAACCCCTATTTTGGAGGCAAGAAAACTGAGGTTGTATGATGTCCTACGTAACACAGCTAGAAAATGGGAGAGCTAGAACTCAAACCCACATGTCCTGATAAACTTATCAGTGATAAAGCCACTTGTCACATGAATTTTGTTTAAATGTGCAGCCAGATCCCAATTAGTATGAATAATGAATCCATGAATCTGCACTATTTGAAGTTGTAATTATATGTGAAATATGGTAATTGGTTCTATACAATGGAAATATCATTGAAAATTCAATTGATGTAGATTAATTCTTCGTACTAATGGAGACCTCTTTGTACTTAAGAGGTCCTCAGGGGAGGGCATGTATAAGGCAGCTGGTGAAAAAACAGCTGAAAGATGAGTAAGTGCCTATGACCAGTGAGTGTCTACACTAAAGAAACTCGGAAAGAAGAGGTGCATATGTGTTTTAGGAGGTAGGGTAAAACCTGATACTTCGGGTCAGAAGAACAGAGTCCTCTTAACATGAGAGAGGGTCAGGAATCCTATGGACACATCAATTCCTGTTACAAGTATTATAAGTCATAAAGGGGACAAAAATGGAACAATTTTGTAAAATATGAGCTACTAATAAGTCTCATCACTATAAGTCTTACTTTGGGGGAAAAGATGCATTAACCACTATGTATTGCTTAAGTGGGAAAGAACCTTTCAAAGTTAAAAGTAATGAGGCAGTCAAAAAGCCAAGGAGAATACAAGGAGACAGAGGAGTAAATAAGAGTGGAAAAAAGATGTGGTTTCCTTCCCATACCAAGAGTTACTCATCCGCCACCAGGAGTTTGTTTTACACTTCTTTGAATTCCCCTTTAAAACTCAATCTGTCACCGTACTTTGCCCCCATGGTAGTTATCGATATTGGTTGAATAAATAAACGGATATGCTTAATTTCTACTTCAGACATTTACTCGCTCTTCACCCTGCATGCCTGACTCCTATAGAAATGTTAGCTATTATTAGTAATAATATCATCATTATTATTAATTGTGATCCCTGGAGAATCAGCTGACCTTCCATGTTTTGATTTCCTCATTTGAACAATGAAGACCTGCAAGGTCCTTTCTAGTTCTAAATCTATGATCTCTTACAAAGCTATTTCAAGGAAGCAAGAAATTGCATCTATGTGGGGACGTTTGTAGGGATTTTCCCAGAGAAAATGAGAAGTTTATGAAGAGGAACAAGGAAACCTACAAACCCACAGAGACTCCATATGACTGACAGGCCAGTTTCTTCTAGACTTGTATTGGTTTTCTGAAGGCAATGTTGCCTCACAGAAAGGAGTTTCAACCTGGATAGCAGGATAATAACAACAATAGCTAACACTTAAATAGCCTTCTGAGGTTTGCAATGTACTTTACAAATATTATCTCATTTTATCCTGACAACAACTTTTGAAATAAGTGCAATTATTACTTCCATTTCACAGATGAAGCAGACAGATGTTAAGTTGATTTGTCTAGGGCAACCAAGCTGGTAAACGTCTAAGAGTGGATTTGAACTCAAGTCTTCTTCATTCCAAGACCTGAGCTCTATCCATTGTACCATCTTGCAGCCCCAATAATAGGATCATAAATTTAGAATTGAAAGACACTTTAGAAATCACCTTGTCTAACCTTTTAGCTGATGAAGACACTGAGGCCTAGAGAGTTTACTGAGGTAGAAAGCAGCAGAGCCAGATTTGAACCAAGGTTCTCTGACTTCTTTTAGTTGATTAGCAAACATCTGTATTCTAATTCTGGTCCTGTCATTTAAAGCAATATTGCGTCAGCTCTCTGGGCCTAAGCTCTATCAATTTATACGATGGAAGGTTGTTCAAGGTAAGCATTAAGATGTCTTTTGGCTCTAATAGTCTATGTTTCTCCTAAGAAGTCTACTTTGAGTCCTTTTTTTTCCTCCAATAGAAGTGATAGATTTGTGAGGAATAATCCACACTCCTACCCAATCTCTGGCTAGTTGGCTGGTAGGAGGGTTAAAGTCTGAAGCTTAGAATAGACTTTTCTCCCATTAGAAGGGGATCTCCTTAAGGTCAGGACAGTTGGGTTTGTTTGGTTGGTTTTTGGCTTTTGTTTGTATCCCCAGGACTTAGCACAGTGCTTGGTATACAGCAAATGTTTAATAAGTGCTTGTTGACCAATTCACTAACTTCATGTGAAACTAATTAGTCCGTTTAGACATTGAACCTGTGTTGTTGTTGTTTAATGGGGTCTGACTCTTCATGACCCATTTTTAGGGATTTTCATAGCAAAGATGCTGCAGTGGTTTGTCATTTCCTTCTAAAGCTCATCTTACAAATGAGAAAACTGAGTCTAACAATGTTAAGTGTCTTGCTCAGGGTCACACAGCCAGTAAGTGAGTGTCTGATGCTCGATTTGAACTCAGGAAGATGAATTATCCTGACTCTAGCCTGACATTTTATCCGCTTCACCACCCAGCTGCCCATATTGAACTGTAGCCCAGGTTATTTTTAGCACTATGTTTGATTCCAGTATTTCCCAAACTAGTATAACCATACAACACTTGGTAGCTTGTAATCTATTGATGGAACTCATAAACACTGGCCCTAGGAGAAAAGAATTTTGGGAAAGTTTGAGAGCCATCACTCAATAGCATTAAACAAGTCCTTAATATGTGCCAGGCACTGTGCTGGAGATATGGTCCCTGCCCTCAAGAAACTCCCATTCTGATAGCAGAGACAATATGCAAACAATTGTGTACACACAAGATTTATCTGATGTAACACTGGGGAGTTGGGGTGGAAATGGACTAAAATCCTAAAGCATTCCTGTTTCTGTTCCCTGGGGTCTGTATTGATAATATCAATAGATCTGTTTGTGTAAAAACAAACCTGAATTCCAGGGACATTCTGTTGGGTCTCTTGAAGGTCTCTAGAGTCAAGGGCAACAAGGGCTCATTACATTGTCAAGTCAGCTGGGCTCATTGGCACCTGTCCAATTCTATTACAGTTTGGTGCACTCCAAATAATGGAGATTTTTTACCTTATTAGGTTACAAAAATAACAGATGAGGACAAATGGAATTTCCATTAACTCTCCATTTCACTGGGACTTTGTACAGGGTACATTTCTTGAGTACTTGAAAAAATTCCTAATTTGAATCAAGCTCTTTCTCAATTTTGGATTCAGATATTTGAGAGGTATGGAAGTTGCTCAAAATTCTGAGCCTGATTGAAGTTAAACATGTGGATAATCATCTGAATATTTATCTTGATATTTCAGGGATTCATGATTTCATCCCTGTAAATATTCCTTCCAGAAAATCATCCCTCTGTGCCTTATTAGACATCTTCATAAACTGCTATGACCGAAAATATTTCATCATCTGGTAGCCATCTCTTTGTTACTAAGGGAAGAGCTAAAATCATCCCATAAGTATTCTCTTATGTTCATCATACAACATAATTTATTCGGCTATTTTCTATTTGATGAGTATCTCTTTAGTTTCCAATTCTTTGCCATCATGAAAAGAATTGCTGTATTTTTGCAATATGGGTCCTTTTCCTCTTTCTTTGATTTCTTTGGGGTGTAGGCACGAGAGAGGCTTGTTAACTGAAAAATTAATTAAAAAATAATAAAGAAAGGCTTAGAAGGAATTGTCAAGGATGCAGGCGTGGTTATTCATGTGGCAGTGTTAGCATGGTCTAGCCCTTCTTGTATCCTTGCTTAGAATTCAATAGCTTGTAGCACCATCTGATACACATTTTCCCAGAGAAAAATGACAGAGGAAGACAAATACAGACCCACACTACCGTAAATTACCCAGAGTCATAATGCCTTCCCATAGTGATGCCAGACCTGGTTTAGCTGATTTCTCTCCTTTCAAAAAGATACTTCTCTTACCCCCTCAGTATCATGGCCTCTCCTAAAACACAAGCTTGAGGATCTAGTCAATAAATCAATAAATGTTTATACACTTACTATGTGTCAGGTACTGTGCTAAGCACTGGGGATACAAATGAAAAAGACAGTCCCAGTCCTTGAAGAGCTTACAAAAAAATGGGGGAATACAGAAAAGGAAGCTGGAAAGGGATGGGGAGAAGGTAAAAACTGTACAATGCCTCCTCCTTCAATAGAGGTGACATGGGAGACACTGACACAGGACTGCTCAACTTGACGTGCCCACATCAGAAAGGGTGCTCTGCTCTATGAGCAAAGTAGAATTGAAACAGCACAAACGAAACGTAGGATGTGCAAATTTGGTGTAACCACTCCAAATGTTCACACAGACTATTTATGCCCAACCTGTGGTAGAGCATTCTGAGCTCATATTGGTGTGATTGGCCACCCTTGGACACACTGAAACTTGAGTTTATCATGTGATGTCATTTTGGTCCTCTTTGAGAATGAAGGACAACAACCAACCAACCAGCCAATTGTCCATGACCCAGTCATTCAGTCATAGGGTCCAATCCAAGACCTAGTCTCTTGTTTCCCATAGGCAGCCTAAGGATTAGAAAGAAGCTAGTGCCTTCTTCGGGGCTATGGGTAGCAGCTACTGCTTTCCCACCCCTCACATCAATTCCCCTTCCTTCCTAATTGTGGAAACACATCAAGCTGCTCCAAATTTGACTAGGTTAGTCCTCATATGATAGACATGCAAACCATTTCAAGGACTCTACTCAAAGATCTTCCTGCTTCAACAGGTCTTCCTAAGGTTTGTATGCTCCACTGGTATTGCCTTCAGGAATGTAGACCAATAAATAATAACAATAAGGTCTTTTAGGGTTTGTTCAATCTATTGGTAATATCTTTAGGAACCCAAGATGATATCTACACTAACAATAATGATGGTGGTGGTGGTGGTGATGATGATGATGATTTACTTGGCATGCAAAGCATTTTACGTGTTAAGTTATCTCATTTGATTCTCACAACAACCATGTGAAGTAAGTGTATATCACTACTTTACAGATGAGAAAACTGAGGCTAAAAGAGACGTTAAGCACTTTGCTCAGGGTCATACAGCCAGTAAGTGCCTAAATCAGGGTTCTGATTCAGGTCACCTTGACTCTAAGTCCAACTTCCTATTCATTGCACTGTTTAATTATCATTTAGGATGAGAGATCAGAGTTAATCTCTCTGGGTCTCAGTTTCCTCATCTATAAAATGAAAGGGTTGTTCTAGATGACCTCTGAAGTCCATTCCAGATCCAAGGCTATGATCTTTTAAATTTAGTGAAGGAATTGTGAGAATAAAAAAAAGCCTTACAATCTGAATCATTCATATAACTTATCTGAATTCATTATCTGAATAAATTGAAAATTCATTGCTTTCATATAAAAATTACATCGCTGATTGATTCAAGTGAAGTCAGGTTCTTTGTAATAATGATGGAAATGGTTTCTTAAGTCATTTTTGTTTTCTTGGACTGGAAAAGTCTATTCTAAAATTAATCAGGAATCTTGATTCAGGATTGAGGATGGCAAATACGCTTTTATCTTCTTTCCCTATCACCAAATAATCTATTTGTGCTATCAAAGAAAGGCCCAGAGAGGTTAAATATTGTAAGGGACAGGAATTCTTTACTTAAGGAAATAAGCCCCATGAAAAGAAGCTAAATGAAGAATTGAATCCATTCTGTAGGCCAGGCTGTCTGTTCCTCAGCTTCTTGTTGAAGGAGTCTAAGGAAAGGACATCAGTCCTCATACTCATGTAACAACTGTAGATGGCTTGGTGGAAATAGGTCTGAGGGCAACTTAAATTTCAGGCTGAGATCTAAAGTTCAACTTGACTTTGCCATAAACTTGATATGTGATGGAGAAAATCACCACATCTCTTGGGCTTCAGTTAAAATGACTGGAGTGGTGGTAGAGATTACACAAGATGATCTCTAAAACACCCTTCAGCTTAAATTGTAAAATAAAGCTAAATATAATGTTGGTGAGGGGGAAGTGGATGTGTGAGGGCCCAAAGTTTATGATTTGTACCCTCAGATCAAGAGTTGAGCTTTCAAATCACTTTATATACCTTATTTTTCATCAGGTCATTGGACATTTAAAGCCTTGAAATTTTCTTTCCAGAGGCAATTCCATAATCATAGGTCAATACATATTTATTTGTTAAAATGTATGTGTACCACAATTAAATTTAATATTTAGATGATTTTTTCAAAGATACTCTAGACCAACTGATGCAGAAACCACCAGTATAAATTAAACTTCACTCTGTGTTTGAAATGGTTAAAAAAAAGTTGAGAATTCAACACTTTTATGTTTTATTCAAACACTTCAAGTATTTGAAGAAATGAGAGCATGTCCTGTAGTCTAAGCCTGCCCTTTTATATTTCATGCAGAAGAATCCTAAGATTGTGAAACTTCTCTTCATTTCTAAGTGGTGATGACAAAAGAGGAAAATTGCTACTGTAGGTGTCTTTCAGCCCAAAGCCCAACTGGAAACTACAGAAAATTGGATGTCAGGAACGAGTGGTGGAAAGAGATGACCTAGAGAATTCAGTAAAACTCTAGTTGCCTGCTGGGTTTTGGGCTCCAGCCTCCTTTGAAACATTGGATATCATTTTCACAAACACTGCAAAGAGAAGAAAGCTGGGATTGTGACTCCCTAGGGAGTCTGTGATGTCAGCAAGTCTTTATAGATAAAATATACATTAATGTTGCTTTGGGGGCACCAGTCTATTTCATCACTCTTACAACTTTGATGGTGGTGTTGGGTACAATTGAGTGTTGCCTTTTCTCTCTTTCCTTCATTTAAAACTAAGCATTTTTAGTTGATTTCTATTTGGTTAAAAGCAGTGGAAAAGGACTGAATTTGTAGTTAAAGGACCTAGGTTCCAACTCCAATACTGTCCTCTATGTGACCTTTCACTTAACCTGTTTCTTCATCTACAACTTGAAAAGATTTTGAACTTGAAGCTTGGACATATGTAAATTAAATCAATCATGAAATGTAAATCTCACACCTATAGTTATGGCAAAAATGACAAAAGATGCCAATGGTAAATTTTGGAAGGGTTATAGGAAGACAGGCACATTTATACACTGAGGTTGGAGTTGTGAATTGGACCATCACTTCTAGAAAACAATTTAGAATCATGCCCTCAGAGTCTCTAACCTGTGAGTAGCATTTGACTCAGGGATACTATTGCTGTGCATATATCTGAAGGAGTTCAAGACAAAGAGAAAGATCCCAAATGGCCAAAAAGTAATTTACAACTGTACTTTTGTGGTAGCAAAGAACTAGAGATAATGTGGTATAGGAAGATAATGGAATATTAATATATTGTAGGGGCGGCCAGGTGGTACAGTGGATAGAATGCCAGGCCTGCAGTCAAGAAGACTTGAGTTCAACTCCTTGCTTCCTTCTTTTTTCCTTTTTCCTTCCTCAAATACTTGCTAGCTGTGTGACCCTGTGTGACACTTAACCCTGTTTGCCTCCGTTTGCCAAGAAAACCCCAAATGGGGTCACGAAGAGTCAGAGATGATTGAAAATGACTGAGCAACAACAAATTGCATCGTAAGATATGATAAGAATAAAGAATCTGGAGCGATCTGGAGAGTCTTGTATGAATGGAGAAAGGGTAAAGGAAGCAGAACAAGTACAATGTCCACCATAATCACATAATGAAAAGGAAAAAAAAGCCATTGGAAGACTGCAGAACTCTTTTAATGAAGTGATCAGTCATGACCTCACCTCTTGACAGAGAAGTGGTAGACTAGTGGTGCAGACAAGGCCAATGGACTGACGGGTTTTGCTTGACTATTTCTTTGTTACAACACACTGAAATGTTTGTAATAAGGACTGGGAGTAAGCAGGAAGTGACAATAATGTGAAGAAAAAGAATCCACTTTTTTTGGGTGGGGAAAGGACATATTCTTTGTTCTAACTCTAGAGGCATGAAGAGTGGGGGTGGGAGAGGAGGAACGCCATCAGCTTTTCTGATGTTCTTTATGGCTCTGTCTCAAGGAAACGTATAAATTTCTACTGTACTCAAAAGCATTTGAGATTTCATTGTCTCTATCCATTCCATCATCAAGTCCTATTATTCTTTCTTTTGAAACATTTATTATATGTTTTCCTTCCTCATCAACTTTTGCCTAGAGAACAGGGGATAGAAAACTGGCTCTGGAGTCTGGAGGACCTGAGTTCCAATCCACCCTCAGACATTTAATATATGACTGGGCCACAATTTTCTCAACTGTAAAACAGACATAGTAATAGAACCTACCTGCCAGGGGTTTTGTGAAGATTGAATGAGATGATATTTGTAAAGTGTTTACTATGGTGCCTAGCACACAGCAGGCACTTAATATGTATTTGTTCCCTCCCTTCCTCCTCCCTCCCTCCCCCTTTTCTCCCTTCCTCCCTCCCTTCCTTCCTATTTGACTGCAACAGTTTCTAACTTTCCCTTTCCTTTTCCTTGTCCAATCCATCCTGCAGACCACAACCAAATTAAACCCTCTAGAACACCACTTTGATCCTGTTACTTCTGGGCTCAAAAAAGAACAATGGTTGTGTATTGCTAATAGATTGATCCCTCCAATTTGTCAAAGTCCTGTATAAATGGGTATCTCCCTAGCTCTCACTCTTTCCCCAAAAGGATTCTCTGCTTTCCTGCTCTTTTTCTTTAGGATGCCGTGCCTAGTCCTGACCCACAGTCTGGAAGCCTAGCAAATCTCAGAAGTGGAAGGTGCCTCAGAGGCCAACCAGAGGAATCAGTATGTAACAGTAATCCTTTGAACATTACCAACAGATTTCCTTAAAGACCTCTTCAGAGGAGGAACGTCCTCTAGGATCCAATATGAACCTAACTAACTTTTAAAGTGCTATACCATCTGACACAAAGCTATCTTTCTAGTCTCATTGTATATTACTCTATTTCCTGCCCTCTCTGAGCTATCCAAACTGACCTCTTCTCTGTTCTTCACACATGATACTCTTATGTTCCAACTTTTTGTCCTTGCACTGGTCATTCCCCAGTGCCAAGAATGCACTCTCTCTTCTCCACCTCATAGAATCCTTTTATTCCTTCAAGAGGTAGCTCCTGCCCCACCCTCTTTATGAGCCCTCCTTCCTGATCCCCTCCACCCACCCTCTGGCCACAGTGCCAGCCCTCTTCCTCCAAATTGCCTTGTATTTAATTATTTTATACTTACTTGTGTATTTGTTTATTCACTTCCTGTTTATTCTGTACATAATCATGTATGTACATATTGTCTCTTCCATTAGAATGTACACTCCTTGAAAGCAGGGATTATTTCATTATTTGTATTTGTGTCTCCAGGGCTTGACACGTAGATGCTTAACACAGACTTATTGACTGATAAACATTATTTAAAGTACAGCTCAAATCCCATTGCTTCCATAAGCATTCCCTAACTACTCCAGTCCAAAATGATTTCTCTTTAATGAAATGGTAGTCACTTTAAGAGTAGACATCCTATTTTATACTTCATGAAAATTCTGTTTCTCCTGTGTTCAAATAATGTTCAATACATACTTGGATGATCAACAAATACTTATGAAATTGAATAGGGTAGAATGATTTGGATGAACCAATTTAAAAGCAATAGGTTTACATTGATGGGGGCTTTTTATTTCCCATCCTCATCCTATAATTTCAGCTTAGGTTATTCTATTTTTATACTATAAATTATTTGTTTTTATTGAGCAAATATACATTTGGCCAATAGGGGTGTGGATGTGGCTGTGCAAGAACATAGAAGGGGCCTTGAAAGTCTTGCATCCAATCCTCAGGGAAGGACTTGACTCATTTAGACCCATTTAGACAGATAAGCCTGTTTTGCCATTACTAAGTGGTTGGAAGGGTACATGCTAGTGTCTGTATGGATCACTAATAAAGAGTCTTTAGAGGGATATCTGTTTGTTCTTCTGAGGCCCAGTTTCTCAGAATTTAGCAGGGATATTTACCAAACATTTCCTGAGAGATTTATGCTGTAGAAATATCATTAAGAGGGAAGATGGAAGAGGGTGTAAATCGAGGAGGAAATAGGAACTGTAACACTGTCGATGAGAGGATATTTGCTTTAGAAGTTAGCTTAATTGCTCAAGGTACTTTGAAGTGATGAGGTAGGCAAAGTGCCTGGAAAATTGGACTTGTAAGTAAGTAATCAGATGTCATCGAACGAGTAAAGTCTATAAGTAATCAGATGGCATGTAAGAATTTTGGAGAAATGTGAAAAACCATGACTCACGGACTGCAGTTCAGCCCCAGAATCATGAGTCTTCTGGCTGTTGATACTTCATTACCAGATGCCTCATTGTTTTGACACTGGGTGGATGCTGACTATTCAGTGGGTTGGTGAATCCTTGTGCAGGAAGGCAGATTAGGGGAATGCTTCCTTTCAGACTTATTTTAAACTATTGCAAACCAGAGTCAAAATGAAAAGCAGAATTCATTATCAAATGTGAATTTATATACCATAGGGTTCATTGTTCCTGATAGCTAATAAGAAAACAATTTTGATATCTAAGATGCTTGTTTTGTTAACACAATTATGAATTGTGTTATAAATAATACATATTAGAGAGAGAGACAGCATGGATAGTATCCTAGTCAAAATGGATTCAAGTCTCCCACCTCTGACACATACTGCCTGTGTGACTCTGGATAAGTAAGTCACTTAAACTCTTAATACCCTCCTCACTCACACCCCTGCCCCATCTCTGACTATAAGTTCAAAGAGCAGATGCTAATCTTTTGGTAGAGTGGATTTACTCAGGGGGACCACTGAAGTACAGTCCAGATAAATTAGTAATACTTGATGCTAATTATAATAATCTATTAAAAGAATAAGATTTAAGGCTAGATGGATAACTGAGAAACCATCAAATAGGAGTTCTTAACCTTTTCTGTGTCATGGATCCCTTTGGTAGGCTGGCAAAGTCTCCTACTCTCTTCTCAGAAACATGTTTTTAAATAATTGAATGTCAGTTAAATGTCAGTGAAAATAAAAGTTTTCTTTTCCCCCATTCAAGTTCATATGGAAACCCTCTGAAATCTATCCACAGAACCGCTGGAGTCTGTGGACCTGAGGTTAAGAATCCTTCTTTCTGTCCAACCTTCCCATTTTACAGATGAGAGAGCTGCGGTCAAATGACTCCCAAAGTTGCATATCAAGTAAATAACAGAGCTGCGATTCTAGCCCAGGTCATTGGATGGCAAATTCAGTACTTTTTCTCCTATGCTAGGACACCAGGGGTTGTGGGAGGAAAGGCTTTGTAAACTTGAGGTGATACATAAATGTGAATTATGCAAGTTGTTGCCAGGAATGAAATCATGAGAAAAGTCAGAGAACAGTGCTTAGGCTTGTAAGATGGGATTCGTAGATTTCATGCTAGAAGTTACCTTAGAGGTCAGTTATCTAAGCCACTCATTTACAGATGAGGGAGGTGATCTTACTTCTTCTCAGTCACTTAGGAAATAAATGGCAATAGGTTTTAAAATTTTTTTCCTTCCTTCCTTCCTTCCTTCCTTCCTTCCTTCCTTCCTTCCTTCCTTCCTTCCTTCCTTCCTTCCTTCCTTTCTTTCTTTCTTTCTTTCTTTCTTTCTTTCTTTCTTTTTTTCTTTCTTTCTTTCTTTCTTTCTTTCTTTTCCTCACAAAGAAGCTAAACCAACATGGCCATCAAGCAAATTACAAGTCCTGTGGCTCAAGCTTTGTAAGATGGTCTGTTAGAAAGATCACTGAACATGAGGTCATAAAGCCCGAGTTGAATGCTAGTGGTGCCATTTTCTAGCCTTATGTCTTTGGGTAATTCAGCATTTCTGAGTCTCACATTCCTCATCTGAAAAACAGGGATAATAATAACTGGCATTCCCTCATTGGGGATGTTGGGAAAATCCAGAAGACCCATGCATAGAAAGCTCTTTGAAAGTTAAAAAGGACTATGCAAATGTAAGTTGTTACTATTACTTGGGTATCCCATTGGGAGTAATATGGAGGTGAATGACCCCGGTGGATGCTTTAAACTCTCCAGACTAGTGATTTTCATGAAATTAATAGATTTCCTAATATAATTTGCTCATCGCCACCCAAACATACAATCTTGCCAACAAAATTTGGGTGCTTTGTTGGTGTGTTTACTTTCATTCTATTGCCAAACACTTGGCAGTCCAGGGTGTAGGAAAGTTGTCTGGTTTTGTTGGACAGAATTAAATACATAAACAGAAGGCTTTGACTACTTCAAGTAGGGAGTGTCAGCCAGGAAAAAAAAAATCAAAGCATATGTTTACATCAGTGTTCAGAACAAACAGTACCGGGGGCTAGCAACTTACTTGGAATGAATTTTCATTCTGAAAGCAATTTATTAGAATTCCATCGCCCAAGTCAGGGCATTATTCTCAGACAACACTGTCTTTTTTTAATTTTATTTTTTCTCACAATAGGGAGGTCCATTTTCCTTGGGCATACACATAAATAAGAACACTGCTATTTCTTAGTTTTTGAATAAAGATTTCAGAGTTATAAACCTGAGTTACAGACAACTGTTTCTCCCTGAACCATTAAAAACAAGTTGCTAGTGAAAAACAGTAGGGTTGCTTCGGGGTCACTTAGGCCAGTCCCAAAGATGGGTCATTTATTTTAATCCATGAAAATTAAAGACAGAAAAACATGAGTTTGAATAGGAGTAGTAGTGGTAGAGAACAGAGAAAAGACATTTTAAAAAATATTTAAACATTTTTAAATTAGTGCTCAGCTCAATATCTGTCAATCTGATACTTGACTTAATGAAAATAAACCATTCTGGTCAGAATAGTTCCCTTCCTCCAGAACAAAAGTGGAAATGGTTTAAAGGATCAATGACTGCACAATGCAATGGGCACCAAAGGAATGTTATCAACCCCTGTATTCATCCTTGGCTTAGCTTGCTCAGAGTACATTCCCAAAGTGTTTGGGATCTTTGTGTCTTAAAGGGGTGCCCTTTGACCTCTAGAGTATAAAGCAGTTTCATGTTTAGGGGTTTGTATAGTCCTGATGGCGCTGATCAGCTTCTGGATGAACTTGAGGTGAGTCACTTCAGGCCCTGGTAGTAAGTGGCTGAAGCAGGTCTTCTGAGTCCAAGTCTAGCATAGCCTTTCCACCATGCTACATACATATATTCCATCTGTTTGGGTCTCAGATTCCTTAACCATAAAATGAGAGCAGGGGGAGACTAAGTGACTATACACTATAATCTATGAGCCTATGATCTTAATAATAGCATGATGCTATATATACATTATGGTACTCTACTTCTTTGAGATTCAGTGATCCGTGTATGCCTTATTGACTAGCAGTTTTCTGTTAAGCAGAATGTTTGATTAACCAGAACATTACATTCCCTGATGATTCTGAACAACTGAAAGTCTACTCACTGTGTTATTCTTATGACTTATGACTTCAGCTGTGTTACTCACATCCAGTCTCCAAGCTGGAAGGCCTAAAAATGCAACTATTTCAGCATAACCTTTCTTCAATCATCTTGGTTTATGGCTTAAGACCACTTAGAAGTAACAACTCATAATCCCTCTGAGACACACCCAGGCAGATGAGTGTCTGCTGACGCACAATTCCTTATTCCATCTCATTCTGATGGGGTAATGGTGTCAGCTGCTTTGACTCTAAGAACCTTTCATCACATTAAGTTCTGCCTTTAACACCTTGATATTTCAAAATATGGGGTGTGACATTCACTAGGACCAACATGTCTTACTTCCTGTACCATGCACCCACCTAGTAGAGAATTTGATTTGAGTGTTTAGGATTCTTTGAGAAGCAACATGATAAAGGGTTGACCTTGGAGTAGAAAAGACCTGGGTTCAAGTTCTTTCAGTAATACATATTAGCTATGTGAACATGGGTAAATTTGTTTAACTTCTCAGGTCCCCAGTGCAACTCTCTAAGACACTAAGGAGGAGAAGATTAACAATTGGGAGAGCAGGGGATGGGGAAGCAGGAAAGGCCCCACATTGGAGGCAGAACTCAGTTGAACTGAGCCTCGAAGAAAATTAGGATTCTATGTGGCTAAGTCAAGGAAAGAAAATACTGGGGCCAGTAGAAAGAGATAGAGGTGTGAGAGAGGAGTACATGTTTATTCCTAGAGACAGTATAGAACTAGCTGTTGAAATTTTTGAGGAGTACAGATGACATTACTATATCTATGTTTTTGGAATTTGGTAAATATTTATAGGATGAATTAGATAAAGGTGAGAGAGTTGGAGGCAAGAATAACTAGGAAGATTTTCCCAATAGTTCAGGTGAGAGGTATTGAGGGCCTGCACTAGGATAGCAGTCTTGTGAGTGCAAAGAAGGGGATGGATGTATGATATTTTGGAGGTTGAATGAATAAATCTTGGCAATTATTCAATATGAGACAGGAAGTATTGAGAATTATCATAAGGTTATGATTCTGGGTGGTTGGAAGGATGATGGTACCTTCAACAGAAACAGTGAAATTGGGAATAATGATGAGTTTTGGAAGAAATAAAAATATTTGGGGGACATATTTTGTTTTGAATGCCTTTAGGACATCCAGTTTAAAATGTCCAATTGATAGCGATGCAGAATTGGAAATCAAAACAGAGAAGATGAGAGCTAGACATATAGGTGTGGGAGTCATCTGAATAGAAGTGATTATTGAATCTATGGAAGCTGATGAGATCAGTAAAACAGAGAATGTGTAGAGGGCCCAGGGCAAAACTTGGAGTGCATCGATGCATAAGGGGAGCATGGGTTATGAACTAGCAAAAGACTAAGGACTGATCAGAGAGGTAATAAGGGTGAAACCAGTATGAAGCAATGTCAGAAAAACTGAAGGAGAGAATAAGGAGGAATAAGGAATGATGGATAGTGTCAGACTGCAGAAAGGATGAAGGATTCAAGAGGTATGAAAAGTGAGAAGAATTCAATTAGTATAGTTATTAAGGTATTATTGGTAACTATGAAGAGCAATTTCAGTCAAGTGACAGGGTCAGAAATTAGATTGCCAAGGGTTGATAAGTGAGTGGAGAAAAAAATGAAGGAAATGAATTTGCTGACAATTTTTGAGAGCATGGCTATGAAAGGGAGGAAAGACGTAAGGCAAAAAAGATGGCCTGTGGATGTTTTTAAAAAACAATGAAAAAAAATTTTTTTTTCAGTTCCAAATTTTCTCCTTCCCTCTACCCTCTCTCCCTCTCACTGAGAAGGCAATAAATACAATATCCATTATACATATGAGATCATGCAAAACATATTTCCACATTAGCCAAAAAAAAGATTAAAAATATGCAATCTACACTCAAAGTTCATCAGTTCTCTTTCTGGATGCAAATAGCAGTTCATATCATGAATCCTCTGAAATTGTTATGGATCATTGTATTCATCAGAATAGCTAAGTTTTTCATAGATGATAATCATTACAGCATTGCTGTTACTGTGCACAATGTTCTTCTGGTTCTGCTCACCTCGCTATGCATCAGTTCATACAAGTCTTCCCAGGTTCCTCTGAACCCATTCCTCTTGTCATTTCTTACAGCACAATAGTATTACATCACAGTCAAAAACCATAACTTGTTCAGCCATTTCCCAGGTGTTGGTATCTCCTCAGTTTCTGATTCTTTGCCACTGCAAAAAGAGCTGCTAGGAGTATTTTTGTATATGTAAATCTTTTTCCTTTTTGTTGATCTCTTTGGGGTGTAGATCTAGAAATGGTATTATTGGGTCAAAGGGTATGCGCAATTTTGTAGTTCTTTGGGCATAATTCCAAATTGTTCTCTAAAAGGGCTGGATTTGTTCATCACCCCACCAACAATGAGTTAATGTACTTATCTTTCCACATCTGCTTCAGTATTTGCCATTTTCTATTTCTGTCATTTTAGCCAATCAGATAGGTGTGACACGGTACCTCAGAGCTGTTTTCCTTTGCATTTCTCTCATTATTAGTTATTTAAACCATTTTTATATAACTGTTCATTGCTCTGATTTCTTCTGAAAACTGCCTGTCCAGATCATTTGATAATTTACCAACTGGGAAATGGCTCGTATTTTTATGAATTTGGCTCAGTTGAGAAATTAGACATTTATTAGAGAAATTTACTGTAAAATTTATTATAAAAATCCCTCCCACCCCAGTTTCCTGTACTCTTCTAATTTTGGCTATTTTGGTTTTGTTTGTGTAAACCCTTTTAAGTTTAATGTAAACAAAATTTTCCATTTTATCTCTCATGATCCTTTCTACCTCTTGTCTTGTTAAAAACTCTTCTTTCCTTATCCATAGATCTGAGAAATAATTTTTCCTTACTCGTCTAATTTGTTGTGATGTCCCTCTTTATGTCTAAATAACATATCCATAACCATGAGATCTTGATCTATGCCTACTTTCTGCCAGACTGCTTTCTAGTTTTCTTAGCAGTTTTTGTCAAACTATGTGTTCTTACTCATCTTGGATCTTTGGGTTTATCAAACATTAGGTTACTGTGGTCATTTTTGTATTGTGTACCTAATCTCGTTCATTGATCAATCAGTCTTATTTCTTAGCCAGCACCAGTTTGTTTTGATGATTACCACTTTGTAATATAGTTTGAAGTCTGGTACTTCTAGCCCATTTTTCTTAAGTATTAGCTTTCTTAATGATGGAAATACCTGGATATGTTTGTGTAGAAGTGAATCTCCCAGGCATAAAAAGATATTGAAAGATTAGAGAGAGCATAGAATGACCATAAATCATGAGCTCTCTCAGGAGTCTGGAGTGCAATGGGATCAAGGGCACAAACTCAAGGGTTAACCACAGCAGTAAGAAAAAAAAAGTGTGTGCAGAGGGAGTTGGGGGATATTTTACTTAGAGAAGAGATATAAAAGAAAGTTACTGAATAACTGTTTTGGGAAGAGAAGTGTTAGAATAGCATAAATATCTGACTAATTTACAGTCTTGCCTAGAAACAGTAGAGGGACTGTATTGTTAGGCAATGATATTATTATATTAATAATAAACTAACCTTTATATAATACTTTAAGTTTTGCAAAGTACGTTACGAATATTATCACATTTTATTCTCACAACATACCTAGGAGGTAGGTGCTACGCTCATCCTCATTTTATAGATGAGAAAATTGATATAGACAGAGGTTAGGTGACTTACCCAGGGTCATACAGCTAATAAGTGTCTGAGGCAGGATTTGAATTCAGGTATTCCTAATTCAAGGTTCACTGCTCTGTTCACTGTGTCACTTAACTGCCTCTGAAGGGCATCCTATGGAAGTATCATGCAGACATAGGGCATTTCTGTGAGTTCTCTATCTCAAGGCCTTTAAAGGGGAGATATTTCCCATACTCACAGAATCACAGAATATGAGAGATAGAAGACATCTCAGCAATTATTTAGTTCAACCCATAGATGAAAGGAGTCCTCACCATAACATATCCAACTAATATTTCTCCAGTCTTTGCTTGAAGACCTCTGAGGTGAAACCCCATAGCCTCTTGAAGCCAACCATTCTATTTTTGCATGACTTTAATTATTTAGGAAGATTCTCCTGATATCAAGCCTAAATTGGTTTCTTAATAACTTCTACCCATATCTTCCTCATGACCTTCATGAGAAAGTCCTTCAAATTTGATCATAGTTCTCATGTACCATCTGTGATTTTTCTCCAGACTAAATATCCCAAGTTTCTTCATGGGATCCTTATTTGCCATGGACTTGATACCCTGAACTATACTGGTTGTACTCTTCTGAACAATCTCCGGTTTATCAATATTTTTCTTAAACTGTAGCACCTAGAACAGAACATAATACTCTGCCTGAGGTCTGATGATGATGAAGTATTGTGGACCTCTTTTCTTCCTATTCCAGGAAGCTCATCCCTTCTTCATGTAGCCCAAGATGACATTAACTTCTTGTTTTTTGTCTGTAACATCACACTGTAGGAAGATGAGTCTTCCAGAGTTCAAATCTGACCTCAGACACTTACTAGTTGTCACCTAAGACTGTTTGCCTCAATTTCCTCATCTGTAAAATGAACTGGAGAAGGAAATTGCAAACCACCCTGATATCTTTGCTGAGAAAACCCCAAATGGAACCATAAAAGAATTGGACACAGCTGAAAAATGACTGAACAACTACAAAAAAACATTACACTGATGACTCATGTTGAACTTATATCTACTGTCTCCAGCCCTTCAACTTTGATTTAAAAAAAAAAATGTTGTTTAGCCATGCCCCTCTCACCTTATACTTGGAAAGCTGTTTGTATCTAGGTACAAGACTTCACATTTGTCCCTATTGAATGTCCTCTTATTAAATTCACCCCCATTCTCCTTTAAGATTTTTTTTTTGATCCTGACTGTCATCCAGTGTATATTGGCTATCCCTCCTAATTTTACGTTATTTGTAAATTATTCTAGTCTTTGACAAAAATGTTAAACAGCATCGGGTCAGGCAGAGATCCCTGGGACACTCTGCTGGAGACCCCTTGCCATATTGACATTGAACCATTGATAACTTTTTTCAAAATTTGGCCTGCCAGCCAGCTCTGAATCCATTTGATGGTTTCGTTGTCATCCAATTCATTTCCCTCTGTCTTCTCCCCAAGAATACTATGAAATATGTTAGAAAAGCATTTCTAAAGTCTATATAAGCTACATCCAGAGTATTCCCATCTACTAGTTTAACCTCCTTTTTTGATAATCTGGCATGACCTATTCTGAATGAAGCCATGCTGGCGTTTAGTGATCACAGCTTCCCTTTTTGGGGATACTAATAGCCCTACCTCACAGGGTTGTTGTGAGAATCAAATGAGATAATTTATGTAAAACACTTTATAAATCTTAAAATACTATATAAGTGCTAGTTATTATTTTTAGACGTTCACCAACCATCTCTTTAATGATTCATTTATAGATTTCCCCCCAGGAATTGAAATCAAGCTCACTAGTCTACAGTCTAAACACTCTATTTTCTTCACCCCTACATCTTATTTTTTTTTAATTGTGACATTTGACTTCCAGTATTGTGGTTTCTATCCCATTTTCCATGACCTTTCAAATAGGTGACAGTGAATCAGCAATTACATCTAGTTTTTTCTGGACCCAAGGAAGCAGTTCCATCTGGACTAACTTTCTTATTCTCTCCTTACTTATCTTGGACATTAGCTTTCTATTAGGCTTTTTTGTTTTTTTGATTTCCAGTGGAAAGGTCATTCTCCTTGGCATAGAAAACAGAAACAAAATGAGAGTTGAGCTGCTCTGTGTTTTCTCTGCTGTCCCCCATTGTTGTCTCATCAACCCCAAGCAATGGTCCAAGCTCGTCTTTAATCCCACTTTTCCTCCAAATGTAACTGACAATATCCCCTCCTGTCTTCTGGCGTCATTGGCTTTCACCATCAGCCAACGCATCGTCATGAACTTTGACTGTCCTGATACTGTTCTCACAAGGCCAGACCACACACCCTTATGTTCATTGCATGGTCTGGCTTCCTTCTCCCACACATTTCCTTTTAAAGTGTGTGTTCTTATAAAAAGCATACACACACATGTGTATGTATACATTTATGTATATACACATACACACGCAAAATCTGAGTTTACTCAGTAAAGCTCCTTCATACCTAATATCATGCCTTACCCAAAGTGGATAAGACAGATTAAAAATACATTTACAGAAATTCACATGCAGTTATGGAAGTGGAGGGATCTGAATAGCAAGTGGGTTCAGTGAGTATCTAAGATGTATTTTAAAGTCATTTGTGATGAGCCTGTGAGAGATAGATCTGAGAAAGGAGAGAAACTGACTTAACAGAAGAGCTAGGGCACGACCAATCTGGGGTAACTTCTTCTGTCTTCAGTGTTTGAGGAACCACAGGGTTCTCAAGAACCTTTGGGTTTTCCCTCCCTCCCTCCCTCCCTTCCTTCCTTCCTTCCTTCCTTTCTTCCTTCCTTCTTATTTTTTTCTTTTCATCTTCTCTCTTCTTAGTAATCATTAGCAAAAACATTCAAATAAGCAAACTAAATAAAAATTATCTCCACAAATCCCAATTGTTTTGAATGTTTATGTAACCCTATGTCTGTACTTACTCTGGAGCTGAAGATATGACACACAAGTGGACAGAGAAATCTTTGATGAGGGCAGCTAGGTAGTGCATTGGATAGAGCACTAGTCCTGGACTCAGGAAGATGTAAGTTGAAATCAAGGTTCAGACACTTACTAGCTGTGTGACCTTGGGCAAGTCACTTAACCTTTGCCAGCCTGTTTCCTTATCTGTAAAATGGGCATAATGACAGTACCTATGTCCCAGGGTTGTGAGGATCAAATGAGACAATATTTACAAAATACTTAGCATTATGCCTACCACATTGTAGGCACTGTAAACATGCTAGCAACTATTATTAATAATAATGGCCGATATATGTAAAAGACATTAATATTTAATATAATAATATTAAACTGCCAATATATTAATATCATCATTATCATTCTTGCTTTTCCCCCTCATTTGGAATCTTGATGATCATCTCCTTCATGACAGGAGAAATATCAGTAAATAGTTATCTGTACCTTTATTTATTTTAATTTCCTTTTCTTCTGTCCTTATGCCTGAAACTTCTGGAGTAAAATTTCAGTGCAGAAGACTAAGACGATGGCAGCAGCAGCAGCATGGAAGGTACAAGTAAGACATGAGCATGGTAAGGCCAATGTGGGTATTGAGAAGTAGAGCTACAGTCATTAAGGACTAGTAGTTAGCAAACAGGAGCACTTCAGAAAGCATCATTTTCCTCATCTCTCTTTTTTTAATTCACAAGAAGGCGGAAAGTAAAAAACCCCAACTGTGTCCCTTTTCCAAGAAATATAGGTGTATTCATTTGAGGTTTTCTTTTAATACTGATGATCTGGAAGAACAAAGGATGGTGTGGGCACACAGAAGAGTGTATTTTACATTTAATTACATATTATTAAAAAACCATATGATTGCAACACTCCAATTTATCAATGCCCCAGGAAGTGACCTGGGAGAGTGGATGGCCCCTAACGGATGGGAAGGTGGATTTGAGCAATATTTCATATTATTGCCTCAACTAAATTTAACCCCAGTGAGTAAGGGGTAAAAGCAGAAGCCATTTCTAAACTGATAAGTTGTGGTGTATGAATGTAATGGAATACTATTATGCTATAAGAAATGATGAACAGGAGGACTTTAGAGAGGCCTGGAAGGAATGATATGAACTGATGCTGAGTGAAATGAGCAGAACCAGGAGAACAATGTACACAGTAACAGCCACAGTGTGCAAGGACTGTTTCTGATAGACTTAACTCTTCACAGCAATGAAAGGACCTAAAACATTCCCAAAAGACTCTTGAGGCAAAATGCCATGTGGACATCCAGAGAAAGAACTATGGAATTGGTTCGCAGAATGAAGCACTATTTTCTCTTGTGTTATGTTTTGTTTTGGTTTTTCTCGTGGTTTCTCCCATTCATTTTAATTCTTCTATGCAACATGACTAATGTGAAAATGTGTTTAGTAAGAACGTATGTGTAGAACCTGTATAAGACTGCATCCTGTCTCAGGGAGGGAGGGAGGAAGGTGGGGGAGAAAATTTAAGACTTATGGAAGTGATTGTAAAAAACTGAAAACAAATAAATTATTTTTAAAAAGAAAAAAAATAAACTCCATGTTTGTTGGGGGAACCATTTGCAGGGTTGAGTACACTTTTCTACCCATCAGGGATACTGCCACCTTTAGAAAATGATTATCACTTGTGCATAGGTCTGAGGGTGCCCAAAGAGTCTAGGAGGACTCAAATATATCATGACTTTTTGGCTAACACAGATATTACTCTGTGAGCTCATTTAAATTCTTTCACCAGGATAACCCACCAGTGACCACTCGGTATCTCCATACAGTTAGGGGAAGTAGTGACTTTAACGGAATAACAATTAAAATGCCATGGTTCCTTCATGTCATAAAATCATGGTTTTAGAGCTAAAATATCTATAGAAAGACTTGCGGTTCAACCGAGAGTGTACCTATGTTCAAATTTGGCCTTCGATGCTCACTAGCTATGTGACCCTGGGCAAATTAACCTCTTCCCATTTGTAAAATGGACTGATAATAGCATCTACCTTCCAGGATTGTTGTGAGGATAAGATGAGATAATCTTTGTAAAGTGCTTTGTAAGCCTTAGAGGACTATATAAATGCTTTTCGTTGTTGCTCTTTCTATCTATCATCTATCTATCTATCTATATATCTATCTATCTATCTATCTATCTATCTATCTATCTATCTGTCTATCATCTATCTATCTGTCTCCACATCTATCTCCATTTCCCCTCCTGATCTATATTTTCTATGTATTTTTGGTGGTGGTTATTGTTAATATTATCTGTGTAAGGATGGGGTGAATTGAGTCAAATAATCAATCGCCCACTTCATGTAACTACCCAGATGATTGAGAACACATCGACTGATTCCATCACTCTGAAGTATGAGCCGGATGGGAGCAAGGCCTAGATTTCTCTGTTGAATCGATCTGTCCATCAAAGGCATTAAACTAAAGGACACTCTGTCATGCCCTGTATGTCTTCTACAAAACAGGAGTCCTTCATAACCCAGTATTGCTACTCCAATAGTGCTCTGGGCAAGCCCCTAAGAAGGGAGCACTTGAAGGGGAGGGAGGAGAAGAGCCCTAGTGTCCTTTCCCTTTTCCCTGGACCAGAGAAAGACCTTGTGAACTGTGATGGGTCAGGCAGTTGGGATCAGCAAGACCTCTGAAACAGCTGGCAGAAGTATTGGCATTGGGAAGCCAGGATACTGAAGATAGGAAGCTTCAGGTCTCTCGAAGGAGTAAACTCTCCCATGCTCAAGTGGAACTTCTCCCCAGGAAGGGGAGAAAAGGATGTCCAACAACCAAGAGCTAACTCAGTTAAGCCTGAATCCACTTTCCCTTGATTCTATATACACCAGTGGGAAAGGGTGTTGCTGATTAAAAATATTATTATTTTTTTGGTCACAGACTTTTAAGAAAGATGTTTTGTGTCAACTGTTTTTCACTAACACAACTCAGTAAATACCCCTCTTAAAAAGCTAATTAAGTCTGGAGCACTCATTGATATCAGTGGTGTTAACAGGATTTTAGTGAGTCAGTCTCTAACCTGAGAATGAGAAAACAGCAGGCCAGTGACAAAGTGCCATTAATCAGGGAGCAGTTTAATTAATTAGTTTCATTATGAGGAACAGATTTGCAAATCGAGAATTCTCCTGATCAGAATTCCACCTTGCTGAAGTGAAGACAGAGATTCTGTACATAAATCACAGTGGGAAGGGAGGGGGGAGGTAGATCTCAATGTTTTCCCAAGCTAGAGCAGCTTCCCATGACAAACCCACAAATGAGTCCTATGGGAGTGATATTACACCAGTCCTTAGGGGTCATTACTTGGTGGTAGAGTACTGTGACAGGAACAGGTTCTATAGTCTTAGATTCGCTTCACTTCAGGTACACAGGCAGTGATTGTGAGCCTTGTCAAAGTTTGATTGATCATTTTAAGCTACATTGTAAGTCTAACTCACAAAGTAGCAAAGGAAATTCTGAGAATCAAATCTATTACTATATTCGTTACACATATCACATCAATTATTATGAAAATCACAATTCCACAGTGGATAATCATGGCTGGACGCACACTGGTGAAGGCTCCTGAACTGTAACAGTAGAAAAACACCTGGACCCCTCAGGGCTAATCCTCGAGCCCTTTGGGCTCTCTTTCTATATGTAGTAGCTTTGCTCTGGGGACCCAACCTGAGAGTACAATAACCACAAAAATAGCAGTATTTACATAGTGTTTCAAGGTTTACAAAGCACTGTACAAACCTTATTTTGTCCTCAAAGCAACCCTAGGAGATAGGTGTTATTATTATCCTATTATGCCATTATTATTACAGCTACATAATGTAGGTATTATTTTACAAATGGGGAAACTGAGTCAGAGATTAAATGACTTGCTCAGGGTAATGCAGCTAGGGACCTTAGAGAATACTTAGTATCATCTTGTTTTACAGGTGAAGAGTCTGATAGTTTGGAGATTTGGGGCAGCAAGGTGGCACAGTGGATAGAGCACTGGCCCTGGAGTCAGAAGGACTGAGTTCGAATGTGACCTCAGATAAATACTTACTAGCTGTGTGACCACTTAACCCCATTGCCTCCAAAAAAAAAAAAAAAAAAAAGAAGTTTGGTGATTTGCTCATGGTCCCACAGGTATTTACATGTTGTTTTCTCCCATTAGACTGTGAAATCCTTGAGAGCTGGGGCATTTTTTGGAGGGGGGACTGTTACTGAGTATTGTCAATGGGGATTCTTTGTGGTTTGTTTTATTCTTTGAGTCTGAGTGAAAACTCATCTTATTATAGCATATACTAGTGCTTACTGAGAACCAGACTATTTCCTTCAGATTCTCCCATTTCTAATCCTGGCTCTCCTCTCAATTAACTGCAAAATTCAAAGCAATTGATGCAACAAGACCTTCCTTGTCCATAAATCAGGCTCGCACCCTCAGCTAATTACCAGAAGTGTTGCAAAGGAAGACCACAAAGAAGCTCTGAAATGCTTTACAAAGAAGAGTTAGATAGCACATGAAATCCTAGTAATACCTGGCCTGAAATAGAAACAGGTCTGAAGGTGTTGCCACCTCACCCTTCCTTTGTTTTGTTCAATGCAATCCCTTCACGGGGTGTGTACTTAGTCATTAGTGTTACTGAGCTATAAATGATTCCCATTGAGATTAAATGTACTAGTACCCTCAGAATAGTCAAGCTGGGTCTCCTGATGCCACTGTTTAGAGACAGTCTCCAGTGTCTGCTATGGAAACAGCTCTCTGGGGTTCCCAGGAAATCGAATGAAATCGTCATGTGCACCTTCGGCACTGCCACAGATCGTGAATGTATTTTAGCTGTTCTGGCAGACAGAAACTTTGTTGTAGTGGGCAGAGGTACCCATCTGGTGTTAGATTGGCAGGTGCCTGAGGGATCAGGTAACATTCTTAGATTGGTATCGTCAGTATGGACAGGTATGGAAAAGGCACACTGGAAAGAGCCCCTCCAAATCATATCAGACGACTCGAGTTCTGATCCCAGATCAACTCCTTACTTCCCATTTGATTGTTGACTTTTCTGGGCCTCAGTTTCCTCAATGGTAAAATGAATGGACTGGGCTGGATAACCTCTAGACCTTCTTCTAGCTTTGTAAATCTTATGAAAACATGCTTATCATATTTGAGATTCCCAGGCTTGAGGCAACCTGTTGTTGTGTATTATACAAAACCTCAGGAAAAATAGTCATTTCATTTCCTGTCTCACTCTTCTGTCTTTGGCCAAAAGCCAGGTATTCTTGGTAGAAGTCTTGTCCCCTTCCCATTGGAATATCTGGGGAAAGTAAAGTGTCTGTTACCAAGAAATGGTGATGGACTGCTCAAGATGGGAAGAAATGTAAAAAATGGGAGGAGAGGGAGGACACCTGAAGCACTGAAAAGAAAAGAAAAATACTGAGGAGTGGGGTTTTTTTTCCTTCATTTTCTTCACCAGGGATTTGGTTTGAAGGAACTGAGGACTCTAGAGACTCATTGGCCTTGCCTGAAAAGGAAGACTGGCTAGAGGTTGAGGGAGAGATAGGAAAATGGTAGGCCCCCCCTTTTAAGTAGAAGGAGGCCATAATCCCAAGCAGGACTTGGTAGTTGGGGGTGGAGAGAGCCTTGAGCAGAGGAACCCTCATTCTGTAAAGGAACCCTCATTCTGAATATTTACACATACCTTTTGGCATCAATGGTCACTCAAGTGAGGAGTAAATCTCAAGCTTCAAGGTCCCTCAGAAACCATGTTGTCAAAAATGGACCTTACTCAGAATCCCCTAGATAGTATACTTGACAGTGGGTCATCCAGCCATCATTGGGAGACCTCTAGTGAGGGAGAAACTATTGCCTGGTGTCAGGAAGACTCATCTTTGTTAGTTCAAATATAGGCTCAGACACTTAGTAGCAACCATATTTGCCTTATTTTCTTCATCGGTAAAAGCAATCTGGAGAAGGAAAGGGCAAATCACTCCAATATCCCTGCCCAGAAAATCCCAAATGGCATCATGAAGAGTTGGACATGACTGAAAACCAAAAAAAATTTTAAGAGGTTATTCCTAAGCTTAGATCTGTCTTGCTATTTGCACCCATTGCTACTGTGGACACAGAGCAAGCCGGTCCCTTTTTCCAATTATTTCTCTTTTAATATAGAATATAGCAGTATATAATTATGTGACATTATAATTATCTAACATATAATATCTAAAGATGATAATAGCTAAGATTTATAGAGTGCTTTAAGGTTTGCATTTTGCGTATATTATCTTATTTGATCCTCATGTTAGCCTAGTTATATGGGTGGTATCATAATCTCCATTTTAGATAATAATAACATTTTTATAGAACTTGCTATGTGTTCAGTGCTATGCTAGAGTTTTACAATTGTTATCTCATCTGATCTTCACAACAAATGTGGGAAGTAGGTGAGGAAACTAAGGGGAACAGAGATAGAATGACTTGCCTAGAGTCACCTAGCTTGCAAGGCAGGATTTGAACTCAGAACTTCCTGACCCTAAGTCTAGTATGTTGTCCACTGTACCACCTAGCTATGAAAACTATGACTGAGTAGTTAAGTGACTTGCCTAGGGTCACACAACTAGTAAGTGTTTGAGGAAGGATTTGAATTTGGGTCCATCCTGACTCCAAGCCTAGCACTCTATCCCCAATAGTACCTAGTAACCCCCAAGATGTAAAAAAATCCTCAAGCAATAAGTGACAACTGAGAGATTAATTCTGAAAAAGGAAGGTTTGTCACAAAAGAGAACACAAATAATTTAAAATTTTGTTTTTGATGGCTCAATCATTACTTAAAGCTAAGGCACTTCTAGGAGCTAACCATATAATTGAGCCTACCTCATGACTATATATTGCTATAAGGTTAACAAGGTCAATGGAAGCAGAGGAGTCAGATGGACTGTTCTCCCTAATGCCAGATGGGCAGTCATGAATTCGACTCAAGTCTTCTTAAAGCCAAAGAAAAACAAAGTTTATTAAAGATTCGCCATATTGGGTTGCCTCTTAAGGAGCCTACGCATTTGTAATGTTTGTATTCACAAGAGGGCCAGATAGAATCTCAGCTAGACGGAGTCTGAGCTGGATTGAATCTGAGCCCCTGCATGGAGGCAAGATGGACCTAAAATACAGAAAAGACTGTAGGAGGGATCTGGGGGTGGTCTGGTAGTCTAGGGTGATGGGAGGAGGGCTTTAGGGAGGGTCTTGAGCAGAAGTCCAAGGAGGACCTCAATGGGAGTGGGGTGGCTGGTCAAGGGTTGGAAACAGCTGGAGGCAATCAGGAGATATCAGACAATGGAGGGCCTGGGCCAGAAGCAGGTGTGGCCAGGTAGTCTGGGGTCCCAGGGAAGGTCTCCTTAGATCAAACCCCAGGAAGATCCTGATGGGAGTGGTTGGTATTAGGATCAAAGAGTGGGCAGTGAAACAGAGACCTGGGCATAGCCGGATCAAATGGGAAGACCCAAGGGGAGCTCAAGGAGGCCCCCAAAGTCTGAACCCCATCATTATTAGAGTAAACCAATCATTAAACATTTTTGGGATGTGAATAATAGATCACATTTCTAAGGTGCATTAAGGTTTACCAAGTATTTTCCTCACAGCAACTCTGAGATAGAGAAGTATTTTTTGATTTTGCAGACGAGAAGAAGGAAACTCTGAAAGGTTGTCTTGTCCATGGTCACACAGCTAGTAAATATTGGGGCAGAATCCAGTTCTCCTGGCTCTACATTCTGTGCTCTTGCCCTTGCATTCTGCCGCCTCTCCTATGCCAACTTGCCTGAGATGAGATCACTCTCAATTTATTCACTTGTGCTATGTATACTTAAAAATACTTCTTTATTCCATTACCCCTAAATTCTACCAATATGCTAGTTAAATCATAAGTTATGTTAGAAGTGAGCCTGTTTAACAAGCCCCCAACAGTGAGAAACATGTTAATCTTAAATAGTGAACAATATCTGTTGTGAAATCAGGAAAGCCTTTATTAATCTTTACATCCATTTGGATGGGCAGCCTCCCCTGTGAGGTTACAGGAGAACGACTGCATGTGCAGGAAGATGGGGCTTCTTATACTGTTCTTTGAACTTTGGATCTCCCGCAACACCGTCCCCTGGCCATGTGACTCCATGTTCTGCTCTCTGATAGGCCCTTCCTCACACAGCTCCTTGGGCCTGCGCAGTAGTTTCTGACCTCTAACCTGTCCATGCTAGGTCACAAAGGACCTAGGAATCACCTAGGAATGTGGACAACAGAACTTCCTTACTTCCCACAGTTAACATCAAAACAACCCTTTCATATCATCTGTCACCTATGAACATTATCTTTAGAACAGACTTTCATCCATGCCTGGAATCAATCAATTGATTCACGAATATTTATTAAGAAACTGCTACATGCCAGGCAGTGTGCTAAACCCTGGAGCTAGAAAGACAAAAAAATGAAACACTCCCTAATCTCAAAGAATTTGCATTCGGATGAGGGAGAATGTCAAAGCTCCTTAAGATGATGGAGTTTGTACATGTAAATTTATCCAGAATAAAGACAAATGAAATGAAAATCCTTAATCGTCCTTTATGTTTAGCTCAGGTGCCATCTGTAAAATAAGGGAGTTGGACCAGATGGCTGCTGAAATTCCTTCCGGCACTAGCTCCATGATCCCCATGAAACCTTACTTGATTTCTCTGCTTCCTTCTTTCCCAAAGTGTTCCAGGGAGTGGCTGGAGTAAGTTCCCACTGGTTCCCCAGAATGGTTGTTTTCAGTGTGAGCATTTATGCCTCAGAAATGGACAAATGCTACAAATCAGGGCTTGTTTTATTGTTTCAATGATTGCCTAGAGTTAAGAAAGTGGTGGGAAAAATGTGAGTAAAGCAAATTAAACTAAAAAGTATAACAGAGGAAGCTCCCCCCACAGCTGGTTGTTAAACATTTACTAGCACACCCCTGATCCACTTCCTCCTCCCACTTTTCTAGACTACTCTGTCTAGGTCTCTCCTTTGGCTCCACAGTTCCCTGCCTTGTTCACATTTATCGATGGACATGCTGTATCCCTTCTAATAGAATGTAAACTTCTTCTGGGATGGACCTGTGCCATGTTTTACCTTTGGTTACCAGCTCCTTTCTGTTACTGCTGAGTAAATAATCAGTTTTGGGTTCAAGATTATTCACAAGAATGCTCATGAGATCCTACTCACTGAAGCCACTCTCTTTTAAACCAGTCAGAGTTTATCACATGATTTAAATTATAGCGAGAAGAATTTTTAAAAGAGGAAACCTTGTGATAGAATATTGCCATAAGTACCACTAACACATCAAACCAACAGGTTTCTTCCCAACCCCTACACCCCCAAGAAGGCTGTGGGTCCAGACTGATTCCAACCCTGCAGCCCCTTGAGGTCAATTGAGGGAACAGTTTACTGCTTCCATGGTTACTCTTTGGAGATGACAAATTTTGTCTTATCTTTCATGCCTGGTTCGCAGGTTGTTTCCACTTTGTAGATCTCTGAGAAAGCAGGTTTCAGTCACTGATAGGGTAAGGTCTGCCCAGGGTCTGGAAGCAGATAATCAAGCCAGGTATAAGGGCAAAACTCAGTGAGTCTAGACAGTGACTGCCCTATCTGCTATCAAGTGGGGAAGTAGCTCAAACCATGTAGGATATTACATAGAGCATAGCGTGGGGAGAAATCCCTGAGCAATGGTTGTCATGTTTATTCTCTCTGCCATTTTTCTGCCCATATTTTTATTTTAAGAAAATCTAATTTTATTTTTTCCATTGATAAAAATATATTTTCTCTCTCCCTCCACTTCTCCCTCTCCTATGCCCCCCACACAATTAGCTATGCTCTACAAGACACTTAGCCCAAAGAGATCAGAGAAAGAGGAAAATGAATCATATGTACAAAAATGTTTATAGGGGCTCTTTTTATAGTGGCAAAAATCTCATTGTTCAGTCTTAACCTTAAAGGTGTTTGTTCTTCCAAGTCGTACGGCTATGGGCATTACAGCTTTGCTGGAAGTATCCTTCAGTGGCATCTACTGGGAAACACAGTCTCATCCCCTTGGACACTTGGATATTCAACATTTAACATACCTTAGTCTTAATAAATGTTGGCTGAATTGAATTCAAGCTTCTGTCTTTATTATCCACCAAACTCTTAATAATAGAAAACTAATGAATCCTTTCTGTTATCTTCTGGTCATTCCATGCTCCTTTGGTGATCTTTGCCTGACTTCTTCAGCTTATCTCCAATGGCTTTGAAGGTAATTAGAGGCAACATGATTTTAATTTGAAGAAGACTGGTCTCAGAGTTAAAAGATCTAGATTCTAAATCTTGATTCTTTCACTTATTAGCTATATGGCTTCATGCAAAAATCTCATTATCTCCTCCGTGTTCTGTAAAATGGGGATCATTTCAACACCAGGTTGTTGAAAGGATCATATGAAATAATGCATGCAAAGCTTTTTGTAAACTCCAAGGCATATACAAGTCACATCCAATATTGTTATAGTCTTGTTAGATCCATCTTTGGTATTCTTTATGTGCTAACTCTTTTTAATTTTTCCTAGGCAAGCCTGACTTTCAGGTCTGGAGATCTGTGTACTCTTTCCCCATGCAAGATCTCACAAAAATAGATGTATATGTGTTCTTTTAGTTCTGTGACTTTTAGCCCATGACTGTACCACACTTTCCTCCTGAGGAAAAGGTCATAGGACTACAGATTTAGAGCTGTAAGGGACCTTAGCAGTAAGTTAATCTAACTCCACTTATTATGAATGAGGAAACTAAGGATCCCAGATTTGCCCAGCATCACCCACAGAAATTAGGAGAGCTGGGATGGGAACCCAGCATCCGTTCTTTTTCTGGGAATTAATAAATAGCTGATGTAGTTACAGCTAGGTCCTGATCAGTGTCAATAAAAAATTCCTGAACGTAGTTGTGTGCATTCATGTATTTACATTAGTGTTATTGGAAGTTATAATGATGTAAAATATGATAATTGACTCTAGATCAATGGAAATGTGCAGTACAAATTCAAAGAATTTGACTACTTACCAGGATATGCAGTATTTGCATTTACTAGGATCTAGCTAACCCAAAGTATAGCCAAAGATTTTCACATGTGTACTAGTCTAAATATAAAATCTTCAACATTTCCATTACATAGTATCATTAGTAATTAGAGCTCTAGTGTTAGAGGGTTAGGGTAGTTAGGTAGTTAGGTAGTCAGGGAAGCAATGGTTTTGAAATGTGTCCAGCACTAAGGAAGGGTGGGATTCATTACCTACCCTCACTAGTCTTCTTTAGCATATGGTGGCTACCTCCCAGGTAATAATGTCACAGAAAAGCACAACTTTCTTTAATAGCAACACTAATCACTTACAGGTTACAAAATATTTGTTTCAAAACAAATGTGGAAGGTAAATACTATTCCCCTCCTCTTTTTTATGAATTAAACTTAGCCAGGATTTGAACCTAGATTTCCTGATTCCAAGTTTTACATGGATTCCATCATACTATGCTGTCTCTCCTTGTTAGTCTGTAGCATGAGCCTCCCACAGATTTTCCATATGGCTCTGGAGCTGCTAACTAATTCTCAGGTCCAATGTGTTGTTTTGATTCAGTATTTAATCTGTAGCTCTGAGTCTTTACCCCATGACTCTTTGCCAGACCAAGCCAGATGACATTTGGAATCAAACCAGAAGACATTTAATTAAAGCAGGATGTAAGATAAATAACAAGGAATTGAATAAGTCGTAAATAAACCCCCATTTAATTCTTCTGTCTACCCAACACACAGGCAGTGAGACACATTAATTTTAATCTTATGGCAAAGGTACTAGGAAAGTGTCTAAAATCATTCTTCTGTGCAGTCACTTTCCTTTCTATCTTGTTACTACACCTAACATAGACTGACTTCTTGGAAACCAGAGTTCAGGGCATATGGGTCAGTTATGAACCAATTGCATCCCTTTCCTGATTCTGCTTGTGCCAAACTGGTTCTTGCCTCCCACATCTTCGTCCTTTTTACAGTTCAAACATGGATGCCACATCTTCTTATCTTCCGCCCCTTGGGTTTCATCCATAACTATTGGTTACTGACATTTAGCTTCTTGTTAACCTCTGCAGAAGTATTTTTTTTAGTTAAATTTTATTTTTAAAAATCAACAACAATCTAACTTCTTTCCTCACCCCCTCTATCCTAGTCAAGGAAAACAAAACTCTTACTATAAATGTGTTTAGTCAAGCAAAACAAATTCCTGCAGTGTCCAAAAAAACTAAGTCTCAATCTGCATGGAGTCCATCACATCTTTATCAGCATGTGAGCAGCATGTGTTGTCATGAGTTCTCCAGAATCATGGTTGGTAATTTCATTGATCACAGCTCCCAAGTCTTTCATTTACTTACCTTTACACTATTGTGGTCATTGTCTATAACATTTTTTTGTTTCTACTCATCTGTCTGTATCACTTCATGTAAGTCTTCCCTGTTTTCTCTAAAGCCATTCCCTTCATCATTTAAAAAAAATTTTAAATGTTTATTTTTAGTCCCAAATTTTTCCTTCCCTCCATCCATTAAAAAGGCCAAAAAATGATACCCATTATACATATGAAGTCATGCAAAACATTTTCACATTAGCCATGTCGTGGGGGAAAAATCAAGAAAATATAGTGAAAAAAATATGCTACCTTCTGTGTTCACTTCACTAGTTCTTTCTCTGGAGGTAGATAGCATTTTTCATTATGAGTTCTTTGGAATTGTCATGGATCACTGTATTGACAGGAATAACTAAGTCAGAGTTGGGAAACCTGTGGCTTCGAGACCACATCTAACCCTCTAGGTGCTCAAGTGTAGCCCTTTGACTGAATCCAAACCTCACAGAACAAATCCTTGGGATTTGTGGCCTCAAAGCCACAGGTTCCCCACCCCTGAACTGTCTTTTACAGTTGATTAAATTGACAATACTTCTGCTACGAGGTACAACATTCTCCTAGTTCTGATCACTTCACTTTGTATCAGCTTATATAAATTTCCTAGGTTTTCTGAAACCATCCCCATCATCATTTCTCACAGCATAATGAAATTCCATCACATTTATATACCATAACATTTTTTTTAAGCCATTTCCCAGTTAAGTATTCCCTTAGTTTCTAATTCTTTGTGACCACAAAAAGAGCTGCTATAAAATTTTTGTACTTTAGAGTTTGTTTTGCTTGGAACTAATGCTTCCATTAATCTACACTCTCTCTTACTCCCCTTTCTTTTTCTCTCTTGTTTCCTTGTTGAGTCAAATGCATTTCTATACTCCTCTCTATATAGTTTTCCCTCTTTTGATCAGTTCAGATAGGAGTGAGGTTCAAGGGTCAACAGCTCCCCCCTTCTCCTTTGTTCATGTGGACTTCTACTTGTACACTTTGTTGATGTGAGATAATTTCCATAATCCTTCTTCCTTTTTCCTATTTGAATATTCCTCTTCTCTTGTCTTTTCATTCATTATTTAAGATTATCAAAACATAACAGAACCACTCCTAGACCCTCTGTCTAATTAGACTCCCTCTATGACACCTGATGATGATAGGGTCCTGAAGGGTCACATGGGTCATCATCCCATATAAGAACATAAATGTTTTATCCTTTTTAAAAATTCCCTCATGAATTTATATATTTTTGTTTCTCTTGACCACCGTGTTTGCATTTTACAATTTATATGTAACTGTGATCTCATCAGTAATGCTTGGAAGTCTTTTATTTCCTGCTGTTATGTCCTTCTCTACTCATTCCTTGTTTGCTGTGCAGCCTAGAGCCTGTGACCATTCCTTATCTTGTAATGGCATCCATAGACTGTGGTTCCCTTCTTCACCTGCCCACACATAGCCTTCTTGAAGATGTAGTTCAGAGAATATCCCAGAATGAATGATAATCTCATGTGACCTCAAGCATTGTGGGAACATGGAGTCCCTCTGGGGAAATACCATCTTCCCATTTTAAATACAGAGAAAGCAAAAAAACAGAGTCAGTGAGGAAATGGTGAACAGAACTTGGAATGCCTGGTTGTATTTTCTATGCTAAAACTGTGGCTCATGAGGTTTAGCTGGGTTGGATATGGTTGAAGCTGACAAATTTCAACATATGCTTTGCTTTTCTTTTTAAAATTTTGTATTTAAAATTATTTGTTTTCAGTGTTCTATAATCACTTCTATATATCTTAGATTTTTTTCCCCTCCCTCCCCCCTCCCTCCCTCCTCCCTCCCTGAGATGGCATGCAATCTTATATAGGTTTTACACATACATTCCTATTAAATACATTTTGGCTTTAGTCATTTTGCATAGAAGAATCAAAATGAATGGGAGAAGCCATAAAACAAAACAAAACATGATTCAAGAGAAAATGATCTGCTTTATTCTGCAATCCAATTCCATAGTTCTTTCTCTGGATGTGGAAGACATTTTGCCTCAAGAGTTCATTGGAAATTTTTTAGGTCCTTGTATTACTATGAAGGACTAAGTCTACCAGAAAAATTCCTTGCACACTGTGGTTGTTGCTGTGTACAAAGTTCTCCTGGTTGTGCTCCTTTCACTCAGCATCAACTCATATAAGTCCTTCCAGGACTCTCTAAAATAATCCTGTTCATCATTTCTTATGCACAATAGTTTCTATTACATTCATATATACAACTTGTTCAGCCATTCCCCAATTCATAGGCATCCCCTTGATTTCCAGTTTTTGACCACCACAAAAAGAACTGCTATAAATATTTTTGTACATGTGGGACCCTTTCCCATTTTTGTGATCTCTTTGGCATACAGTCCTAGAAGCAAAATTGCTGGGTTAAAGGATATGAACATTTTTATAGCCCTTTGGGCATAGTTCCAAATTACTCTCCAGAATGGTTGGATCAGCTCACAGCTCCACCAACAATGAATTAGTGTTCTAACTCTTTCACATCTCCAACATTTATCATTTTCCTGTTTTGTCATGTTAGCCAATCTGATAGGTGTGATGTGGTACCCCAGAGTTGTTTTGATTTGCATTGTTCTAGTCAGTAGTGATTTAGAGCATTTTTTCATTTGACTATAGATAGTTTTAATTTCTTCCTCTTAAAAATGGTTCATATCCTTTGACCATTTATCAATTGGAGAATGACTTATATTCTTGTACATTTGACTCAGTTCTCTATATATTTTATTTAATTATTTATTTTTTTGCTTCAATTTTTTATTTTTTAGTTCAATCTTTTTTAAAAATGTATTTATTTATTTTAGGTTTTCAGCATTCATTTCCATAAAATTTTGAGTTCCAAATTTTCTCCCCATCTCTCCCCTCCCTCGACCACAAAATGCCAAGCATTTTAATAACCCTTACCACCAATCTGCCCTCCCTTCTAATATCTCTCCCTTCTCTTATCCCCATCTTCTCTTTTGTCCTGTAGGGCAAGACAAATTTCTATACCCCATTACCTGTATTTCTTATTTCCCAGTTGTATGCAAGAACAATACTCAATAGTTGTTCCTAAAACTTTGAGTTCCAACTTCTCTTCCTTCCTCCCTTCCCAACTATCCCCACTGGGAAGGCAAGCAATTCAATATAGGCCATATATGTAGTTTTGCAAATGACTTCCATAATAGTCATGTTGTGTAAGACTAACTATATTTCTCTCCATACTATCCTGCCCCCCCACTTCTTCTGTTCTCTCTTTTGACCTTGTTCCTCCCCAAGAGTGTTGACTTCTAATTGCTCCCTCCTCCCATTGACCTCCCTTCCACCATCTCCCCCCACCTGCTTATCCTCTTCTCCCCCAATTTCCTGTATTGTAAGATAGATTTTCATACCAAAATGAATGTGCATTTTATTTCTTCCTTGAGTCAGATGTGATGAGAGTAAGCTTCATGTTTTCTTTCTCACCTCTCCCCTTTTTCCCTCCATTGAAAAGTCTTTTTCTTGCCTCTTTTATGAGAGATAATTTGTCCCATTCCATTTCTCCCTTTTTCCTCCCAATATATTCCTCTCTCACCCCTTAATTTCATTTTTTAGATATGATCCCATCCTATTCAACTCACTCTGTGCTCTCTCTGTCTCTGTGTATGTGTGTGTGTGTGTGTGTGTATGTGTGTGTGTGTGTGTGTGTGTGTGTGTAATCCCACCAACTACTTAGATACTGAAATAAGTTTCAAGAGTTACAAATATTGTCTTTCCATGTGGGAATGTAAGCAGTTCAACTTTAATAAGTCCCTTATGATTTCTCTTTTCTGTTTACCTTTTCATGCTTCTCTTGATTCTTGTGTTTGAAAGTTGAATTTTCTTTTCAGCTGTGGTCTTTTCATCAAGAATGCTTGAAAGTCCTCTATTTCATTGAAAGACCATTTTCCCCCCCTGAAGTATTATACTCAGTTTTGCTGGGTATAAAACTCTTGGCTTTAATCCTAGTTTCTTTGACTTCTGGAATGTCGTATTCCAAGCCTTTTGATCCCTTAATGTGGAAGTTGGTAGATCTTGTGTTATCCTGATTGTATTTCCACAGTACTCAAATTGTTTCTTTCTAGCTACTTGAAATATTTTCTCCTTGACCTGGTAACTCTGGAATTTGGCTACAATGTTCCTAGGAGTTTCTCTTTTTGGATCTCTTTCAGGAGGCTTTCATGAGGTGATTGGTGGATTCTTTCAATATTTATTTTGCCCCCTGGTTCTAGAATATCAGGGCAGTTTTCCTTGATAATTTCATGAAAGATGATGTCTAGGCTTTTTTTTTTGGTCATGGCTTTCAGGTAGTCCCATAATTTTTAAATTGTCTCTCCTGGATCTGTTCTCCAGGTTAGTTGTTTTTCCAATGAAATATTTCACATTATCTTCCATTTTTTCATTCTTTTGGTTTTGTTTTGTGATTTCTTGGTTTCTCATAAAGTCATTAGCCTCCATGTGTTCCATTCTAATTTTGAAAGAACTATTTTCTTCAGTGAGCTTTTGAACTTTCTTTTCCATTTGGCTGATTCTGCTTTTTAAAGCATTCTTGTCATTGGTTTTTTGACCCTCTTTTGCCAATTGAGTTAGCCTATTTTTCAAGGTGTTATTTTCTTTAGCATTTTTTTGGGTCTCCTTTAGCAAGTTGTTGACTTGCTTTTCATGATTTTCTTGCATCTCTCTCATTTCTCTTCCCAGTTTTTCTTCCACCTCCTTACTTGATTTTCAAAATCCTTTTTGAGCTCTTCCATGGCCTGAGACCACTGAATATTTATTTTGGATGTTTGGGATACAGAAGCCTTGACTTTTATGTCTTTCCCTGATGGTAAGCATTGTTCTTCCTCATCCAAAAGAATGGGAGAAGATATCTGTTCACCAAGAAAGTAACTTTCTATAGTCTTATTTTTTCCCCTTTTTTGGGCATTTTCTCAACCAGTTACTTGACTTTTGGATCCTTTGTCAAGAGTAGGGTATACTCTGGGAATCTGTAAGATCTCAGTTCCTCCAAGGTGGCACAGTCAAGTGTGTTCACTGGTCTGGGAGCAACAAGAAACTTTTGTGTGTAGAATCTGTGAGTAATAGAGTTTCCTCTCCACAGCCACCTGGCCTCCAGTACCACCAAGCCAACACTGGGGACTGAGATTCAGATAAGCAGCTCAAATCCCCCAGGAGCTTTAGGTGGGGGCAGGGCCACCACACAGGGCTGAGGTCAGTTGCCCCAGGGGTTTTACAATCTAACAATGGATGCAGCCTGCTGTGGGAGCTGCTGCAGCCCCATGGGGCCTCTGCCTCTGCCCCCCGAGGTTGGATCTATGGGAAGACCCTGCTCCCTTCTTGGCTAGCTGAAAAAACCCTCTCACTGATCTTTGGCACCTGTGGGTTGAGGGATCTGCAAAACACAGCTACTGCTGCTGAGGATTCCACCCCTGAGGCCTACTCATGTCCTCCTCCTAGAGCCATACCTCATGGCCAAGGCTGGCTTGACTCTGCTCCGTGTCTGGTGTGACAGACCTTTCCCATTGGCCTTCTGGTCACCCTGGGCTGGAAATCTCCTCCACTCCATTGTTCTGTGGCTTCTGCTGCTCCAAAATTTGTTGAGAGTCTTTCTTCACTCTGAGAGTATTTTATGGGCTTTGGGAGAAGAGCTACTGTGTGTGCATCTTTCTACTCCACCATCTTGGCTCTGTCCTGACTATATATTTTAGAAATGAGGCCTTTATCACAGACACTAGTTGCAAAAATTCTTTTCCAGTTTTCTGCTTCCCTCCTAATTTTGGTTGCATTGGGTTTGTTTGTGCAAAAACTTTTCAATTTAGTGTAATCAGAAGTATCCATTTTGTACTTCATAATGTTCTCTATCTCTTGTTTAGTCAAAAATGTCTCCATTTTCCATAAATCTGGCTCTTTTTTTCATCATGGCTTTCTGATAGGCTAATAATTCTTAAATTTTCTCACCTGGATCTATTTTCCAGGTCAGTTGTTTTTCCAGTTAGATATTTTACATTTTCTTCTATCTTTTCATTCTCTACATTTTGTTTGACTGATTCTTGATGTCTCATAGAGTCATTAGTTTCTACTTGCCCAATTCTAATTGTTATCAAACTGTTTTCTCCAGTTAACTTTTGCATCTCCTTTTCATCTGTCTAATTACCTCTTTTAAAGAATTATTTTCTCCAGTTAGTTTTTGTACTTCCTTTTCCATTTGTTCAATTTTCCTTTTTAAACAGCTGTTCTCTTCAGTGAATTCTTTTTTCATAGTTTTAAAATTATTAGCCAGTTTTTCTTCTATTTCCTTCTTCAACTCTTCTAAGAGTGCTCTTGTTCATGTGACCAGTTCATAGTCTCTTCTGAAGTTTCAGATGGGAGTACAGTCTCAATACTGGCCTCTTTGGTATTTGTGTTTTGGTCATTGTCTCCATAGAAAGATTCTTTGATCTTTTCCTTCCTGCTTTGCATCTTACTCATGATGATGACACTGTGTATTGAGGCCTCTGGTTCTTTCAGCTAGAAGCTAAAGAACCTGGTGCTGAGCTGGCTGGTGTGAGAAAACAGAGGCCAGGTGAATTCTTACTTTTTGTGTTTCCCCAGATTAGCCCTGGCGATAGCTTGTTAAGTGTGAGGGAGGGGTGCTTTGATCATGAGAGATCTCCTCAGCTGACCTAGAGTAAAGGCAAGCTCAGTACTTGGTGATCCAGGCTGCCCTAGTGTCTTCCCATTTCCCATGGAGTGCTGAGGCACACCTGGAGTCCTGGTGTTGGTGGTTTGGAGGCTCCACCCCCCTGGAGTTCTGAATATCCTCCTGGTTCATTGAGGTAGGGCTGTCTGGGACAGCTCTGGTCCTCAGCCACAGTAAGAGGAATTCTCCTTAGTGATTTTCCTAGCCTCACATGCTAAGAGACTCTTTGCCCCTTCTGCTGATCCCACTGATCCAGGATTTTTCTGGGGAAATATTTTATGGTTCTTTCAAGGTCAACAAGGGGAGGGGGAGAGAGACTTTACCAATCACTTTGCCAATTTGGCTCCCGGAAGTTCAAGTAGGTAACTTACAGACATTTATTCTGCAGGCTGATAGTCTCAGGAGCAACTTCTGCAGATACCTGGGGCACTGCAGCACTCACTTGCTTGGTTCCACTGGACTCCCACCCTGGGCTGCTATTCTGCCATGCTGCTGCTGCCTCATACTGCCCCAGGGTTTTCCTGCTAGGCCCTGCTGCTGCAGGGACATGCTGTGCTATGTGCTGTGTGCTCCTCCACCCCTGTGCAACAGATCCTTCCCATGGACTTTCCAGTCTGTCTTGGTCTGTAAATCTGCCACAGTCTGTCTCTGGGTTCTGCACCTCCAAAATTTGATCAGATTCTCTTTTTAGAGGTGTCTGAAGAAGTTTGTCTAAGAGCTTAGGTGAGCAGTTGCTCTCACTCTGCCATCTTGGTCCATTCTCTGTAAATCTGACAAATGCACTGTTCCTTGCTCCCCTAATTTATTTATAGTATCAATCTTTATACCTAGATCATGTGTCCATTTGGACTTTATTCTTGTGTACAGTGTCAGGTATTGGTCTATGCCTAATTTCCATCACAGTGTTATCCAGTTTTCCCGCAATTTTTGTCAAACAGTGAGTTCTTATCTCAGAAGCTGGGGTCCTTGGATTTACCAAACAGCAGATTGCTATATTCATTGACTACTGTGTCTTGAGTACCTAACCTATTCCACTAATCTACCCCTTTAATTCTTAGCCAGTACCAAGTGGTTTTGATGATTGCTTCTTTATAATACAATTGAGATCTGGTAGGGCTAGGCCATCTTCCCTACCTTTTTTTTTCATTAATGCCTTTGATATTCTGGACCTTTTGTTCTTCCAGATGAATTTTGATATTATTTTCTCTAGCTATAGAAAAAAATTATCTGGTAGTTTGACTGGTATGGCACTGAATAAGTAAATCAATTAGGTAGAATTGTCATTTTTATTCTATTGGCTCGGCCTACCCATGAGCAACTGATGTTTTTCCACTTACTTAGATCTGACTTTATTTGTGTGAAAAATGTTTTGTAATTGTGTTCATATAGTTCCTGGGTTTGTATTGGCAGGTAGACTCCCAGATAATTTATAATGTCTACTGTAGCTTTAAATGAAATTTCTCTTGCTGTTGGGCTTTGTTAGTAATATATAGTAATGAAGATCTTTTATCTGGGTTTATTTTGTAACCTGCAACTTTGTCAAAGTTGTTTATTATTTCAAGTAATTTTTTACTGGATTCTCTAAGTATATCATCATATCATCTGCAAAGAGTGATAACTTAGTTTCTTCTTTGCCTATTCTAATTCCTTCAATTTCTTTTTCTTCTCTTACTGCTAAAACTAACATTTCTTGTACCATATTGAATAATAGTGGTGATAATGGACAACCTTGTTTCACCCCTGATCTTATTGGAAATGCATCTAGCTTATCTCCATTGCATATAAAGCTTGCTGAAGGTTTTAGGCGTATACTGCTTATTATTTTATGGAAAGCTCCATTTATTCCTATGTTCTCCTGTGTTTTCAATAGGAATGGGTGTTGCATTTTGTTGAAAGCTTTTTCTGCATCTATTGAGATAATCATGTGGTTTCTGTTAGTTTTTTTGTTGATATGATCAATAATGCTAATAGCTTTCCTAATATTGAACCAGTCTTGCATTCCTGGCATAAATCCTACCTGATCATAATGTATTATTATCATGATAAATTGCTGTATTCTTTTTGCTAACATCTTATTTATGGGCAGGTTTCCTTAACGATTTCTTGGAAGATACTGTCCAGACTCTTTTTTTCATCATCGCTTTCTGGTAGACCAATAATTCTTAGATTTTCTCTCCTGGACCTATTTTCCAGGTCAGTTGGAAATTAGACATTTTACATTTAGATTTTCCAATTAGATATTTTACATTTTCTTCTATCTTTTCATTCTTTAGATTCTGTTTGACTGATTCTTGATGTCTCACAGAGAGATTAGCTTCTACTTGCCTGGTTCTCATTTTTATCAAATTGTTTTCTTCAGTTAGCTTTTGCGTCTCCTTTTCCATCTATCCAATTTTTCCTTTTAAGGAGTTATTTTCTCCAGTTAGTTTTTGTACCTCCTTTCCATTTGTCCAGTTTTCCCAGTTAGGTTTTTTGCTTCCTTTCCCATTAGTCCAATTTTCCTTTTTAATTATTCTGTGATTTCTTTTTTCATATTTTTAAAATCATTGGTCAGTTTTTCTTCTACTTCCCTAATTTGGCCTTTAAAATCTTTCTTGAGCTCTTCCAAGAATGCTCTTTGGACTTAGGACCAGTTCATATTCCCTTCTGAAGTTTCAGATGGGAGTACAGTCTCAATGTTGCCCTCTTTGGTATTCATGTTTTGGTCCTTGTCCCCATAGAAAGATGCTATGGTCTTATCTTTTCTGGTTTGCTTCTTGTTCATGATGATCACCCTTTTCCTGGCTTTTAAAGTAGATCTCTGCTTCTGGAGTACAGGGGGCTCTGTCCCACCATTCTTATGCTTAGTACTTGAGGCTTTGTGTATTGTGGCTTCTGGTTCTTTCAGCTAGAATACTGTAGCTTACCTGGTGCTGAGCTGACTAATGTGCCAACAGAGGCCATGTGAAGTGTTCCTGAGTTTCCCCAGAGTTTCCCTGGAGCTAGCTGTGTTAAGTGTGGGGGAAGGGTGGTCTGGTCACAGAAGGTCTCCTCTCTTAAGCATAGGCAGGCTCAGTGGTTAGTGAACTAATGTTTGCACTAGTGTCTTCCCTATTCTCCTGGCTTTGCTGAGGCAAGTTTGGGGTCCTAATGTTGACAATTGCAGACTTCACCCCCCTGGGGCTCAGGATCTCCTTCTGGTGCACTGAGGTGGGGCTGTCTGGGACAGCTCTGGTCCTGCCCTGGTCCCCTTCAAACACAGCAAGAGGGACCCCCCTTTTCGATTTCCCTAGCCTCTTGGGCTAAGAGACTGCCCTTCTGATGATCCCAGTGTTCCAAGATTTTTCCTGGGGAAATATTCTCTGGGTTTTTCAAGGTCAACAAGGGGAGGGATAGAGTGTTTACTGATCACCCCACTATCTTAGCTCCTGGAAGTCAAGTAAGTGACTTACAGACATTTAATCTGCAGGCTGACAGTCTCAGGAGCAACTGCTGCACTTACGTGGGGCTTGACAGTTGTCTTTTGCCCAGTTCTACCAGACTCCCATCCTGGGCTGATATGCCCAAGATTCTGCAGCATGGCTGCTGCCTCAGATCATCTGGGGCTTACTGCTCAGCCCTGCCATGGCAGAGACTGTGCTGGTACAGTCTGTGTGCTGTGTGTTCCTCCAGCCCCATGCAACAGATCCTTCCTGTCGACCTTCTAGTCTGTCCTGCATTGGAAATCTACCACAGTCTGCCTCCTACTGGATTCTACCACTCTAAAATTTATTCAGATTCTCTTTTTAGAGGTATCTAAAGGAGTTTGTCTTAGAGCTCAGGGGAGTAGTTGCTCTCACTCTGCCATCTGGGCTCAGCCCCCAACACATGCTTTTTAAAAGTATCCTGTCATTTGTGTTTTCCAGTCATCATATAATCATCCCAATCTCCCAGTGTGAGCCACTTTGAAAACACCCATAAACACTCTCACTGTTTCCTGCCAGAATAGCGATGTTATACTATGTACCAGGCCTATGTCCTTCTTTCCTGAATGACAAGCAAGTCAATCAGTCAGAGGGTTTTTTTTTCTCTTTGGATCAAGAATTCTTAATATGGGATCCATAAATACATTTTTTGAGGAGTCCATGAATTTTGATAGGAAAAATTCCATTTATGTTTTGATACATTTGGCTTCTTTGTAATTTTTTATATTTTATTTTATTCATGTAAAAAATATTATTTTGAGAAAGAGACTATAGGCTTCACCAGATTTCCAAAAAGGGTCCATGACATACACAAAAAGAAGACCTCCTATGCTAGATGAATGGGGCAATATTTGGTGTTCCTACAAAGGGTGTAACCTATATGGGTAATGAAGGTCAGGGAGAGGTGTTTAAGGAGGGAAATGTCTTGCCAAAAAGCCAGCAAAGGAACAGGGTTTTTTACCAGAACTGTTAGGATCTTCTGCCAGTTCCAAAAGACTGCTGGGAGTCATCTATCTGCCTTTCAGTCTGCATTACTTATGCAGAGCTAAAACATCTTAGCTCCCATTGACTGGCAAGAAATTGGTGTAGACCAAGCAAATGGAACTCTACAAACCAACAGAGATCTGCAAACCCTTCTCTCCATCAGGCAGGGCAAATTGTAAACATTAGTCCAATACAGATTGCCTAGAGCAAAGTGATAGACAGAAATCCTGACTTTCTTTGTGGTTCTCATCAAGATACATCCAACTCAGAAACTTTCAGTGATTCCTTGCTATCTACAAAACAAGCTCAGTGTCAGCCTCTGCCATCTGTCTGAAACCCACCTTCCTAGCCTTAACTCTCAATATTTCCTGGCTTCTTCTCTGTGACCTTGCCAAATCAAACCACTCACTATTCCCTGGGAGCTTTTGGTGATTTCCTGCCTTGTAACCTTGAGAATGTACTTCCCTCTGCCTCCCATCCTTCTCTTCTTTCCACCTTCTGAAATCCTATTCAAAAGTACAAGTCAAATGTCACTTGTTCTATGAAGTCTTCTCTGGTATCCCCAGTAGGAAATAATCTGCTTCTCTATCCTATAATTCTCACAAGATTTTGTATTCAATACAACATGACTATCATGGAAGTCATTTGCAAAACTACACATATATATCCTATATTGAATTGCTTGCCTTCTCAGTGAGGGTGGGTGGGGAGGGAGGAAGGAAGAGAACTGGAACTCAAAGTCTTAGGAACAAATGTTGAGAATTGTTTTTGTGTACAACTGGGAAATAAGAAATACAGGTAATGGGGGATAGAAATTCATCTTGCCCTACAAGACAAGAAAGAAGATGGGGATAAGTGAAGGGAGGTGTGTTAGAAGGGAGGGTAAATTCGGGGAAGGGGTAATCAGAATGCTTGGTGTTTTGGAATGGGGAGAGAGGAGAGATGGGGAGAAAATTTGGAATTCAAAATTTTATGGAAATGAATGTTGAAAACTAAAAATAAATAAATAAACATTGTTTTTGTTTTTTTAAAAAAAAAACTGTGTTCAGTCTTGTGTTGTAATTATTTATGACTGTGTCTTCACTTCTACACCAGGTTGTGAATACTTTGAGGGAGAGACTCCTATAGCTCATCTTTACCTTTTCACCCCCCTACTATGCCCTGACCAGCAAAATACCTCGCATATAGCAAATACTCATTAAGTTTGTTAATTTGTCGACTGGTGATCTGTTGGTTAATTTGACATAAATTTGAATAAATATGTAGGCAGGAGAGAGGGAAGAATCACAAAAAAAGGTAATTAGCTTTATTAGAATGTAGTGGAATTTGGAAAATATCACTTTTATGAAAAATTAAAGTTGGTCTGGGTCACCTTACATAGAAGGGAATATTCATTTCTATAGCACCTACTATCAACCAGGCAGTAAGTGTGCTAAGTGCTTTATAAATATTATCTAATTTAATTCTCACAACAACTGTGAGAGGTAGGTACTATTATTATCCTCATTTTATAAATGAGGAAAATGAGGCAAACAGAGTTTAAGTGACTTGGCCAGGGTCACATAGCTAGTAAGTGTCTAAAGCTAGATTTGAACTCAGGTTTCTGACTCCAGGTCCAGCATGCTATTTACTGAACTACCAGCTACCTCTACAATTATGTGGGTTATGCCTACATTCAAAGGGGGAGAAATTAGAGAGTAGATGAGAGTAGAGAAACATGTTTATTTTTCCTAGTATGTTTCTTTCCAAAGATATCTCCCCACGGTTTCCATTTTTTTAAATTAATTTCTTTGTTTTCAATTTTCTACAATCACTTCCATAAATCTTAGATTTCCTCCCACTCTGTTCCCCCCTCCATCCCCCTCCTTCCCTGAGATGGTGTGCAATCTTATATGGCTTCTACACATACATTCTTACTAAATACTTTTTTACCTTAGTCATGTTGCGTAGAAGAATTAAAATGAATGGGAGAAACTATGAAAAAAACCAAACCAAAATGAAACATAACACAAGAGAAAATAGTCTGCTTCATTCAGGGTTTCCATTTCTGGAGATGTTTATAACACCTTTCTTCCTTTCCTCTTCTTCTCCCACCATTAGCTATTTTTCAAAATAAGGAATGGGAAAGTCAGATTTGGAAACAGTCTTCCCAGAGGATGGGATGGAGTCAGGGGCCTGAGAGAAGCTAGGGAAGAGAGCCAGGGTTTTTGTATTGAGGGCTCCAGGGGTTGAAGACATCCACATATGCAATAAGAAGGGGTTAAGAAAATCAGAGAGCTCCTCCAGCTGGTGAGGCTTTCAGGCCAGGGCTGACAGGAAGTTGAGGGGGTGGCTGACTGGGAATGAAGGAAAATTCCAAAGCTGGGAGGCAATGCTTAGGGACACCTAAGTGTCTTCAGTCTGGACTTTATTTAATATACAACAATAACAAAGACCTTCCGAAAATAAAAACACTTCCTGCCCACCCCCCCAAAAAAAACCTCTCTAAGAGGAAGTGACCAGGAATGCATGAAAATAAATACTGTGGAAGTGGGTTTATTTATTTTTTCAAAATCACGCAAAAGATCAGGTTGAGTAATAATGGAGCCATTGGAGAAAGGACAAAATATTGCAAAGGAAGCGGGAAGTAGACTGAGGGCCCAAGGGAGCTGTCATCTGGAAGGAGGCCAAGCTCAGATGAAGCAAGAAAGGTTGTCGACGATATGTCTAGGAGCTACTGGGTTGATAGGACAGTCAGGAATCAGAGCATGGAGGCAAGGCTAGACTTCAGAAATGGTCTGAAAAAAATGTGGACTTGACATCTGGCTTAAGCAGAGGGTGTTACATCCAAAAAGTCTTCTGAGTTAAAAAAGCAAGCATTCTTCTTGACAGTCCCCATCAATTTCCCATGTCTACACATGCTGAGACTACCTCCTCCCAGAATATATTATGGCCCATTTCCACCAAACAGCTGCCAATGGTTTTGTAGGCTAATTTTTCTGTTCCCTTAGGAGTCTCAGAATTTAAATAGTTGAATCAAGTTTTTATGTTGTCATTATCAGACACATATCTACATATCTGCTAATGGCCACATAAACATATGGCAGACTCCTACAAGGAACATAAAGATACTGAACTAGAGGAGGAATGTTATAGAATAAAAGAACTGTAATAAACTGAAGGTGGTGCAGTATATAGAGTGATGGGTCTGAAGTCAGAAAGTCTCATCTTCCTGAGTTCAAATCCAGCCTTAGACACTAGCTGTGTGACTCTGGGCTAGTCACTTAACCCTCTTTGCCCCAGTTCATCATCTGTAAAATGAGCTAGAGAAGGAAATGACAAACCATTCCAATATCTTTGCCCAAAAAAAAACCCCAATGGGGTCACAAAGAGTCAGAGATGACTGAAAAGTGAGCAACACCATTAATAAGCTGAAGGATCTAACTCCAACAGTCATAGGAACCATCAATCAAGAAGACACCTCAGACACCAACACACTTATCTGACTGATGAGGGAACTGAGACCCAGTAGGCTAAGCAAGGTCATGCATTTTCAGAAGTGGGCATTAAATATAGCTTCTTTGCTTCCAGAACCAGTGAGTGCTCTAAATCCTGTACCATGTTGCTTACTGGCTTAAACTGTGTCTAGCTATAGATTTGCTAGATGGTTTCAATCATACCAATTTACATTTGTACAATGATTTTAAAAAATGTTCAATTTTTATTGTTATCTTTTGTTTTTACATGACCTTCAGTTTCTTTTTCCCTGAGACTCATTCCTTTGGAGCAAAGAATACAAAAAAGGAAGAAAAACAGTTCAGTCAACAAATTATCCGAGTCTGATAGCATAGGTAATATTCCATACCTATGGTTTCCCACCTCCACAGATTGGGAGAGAGGTGCATTTTCTCATTTCATCTTTGGGGCCAAGCTTGTTTATTATAATATTTATTATTATAATAGAATAAATTTTATTTATATTTAACAATACAAAACTATATAAATATAAATATTTATATTATAATAAATCTCATTTGCTTTTTGTTGGTGCTGTTCTTTCCATTTACATTATGGTATCAATTGTGTATATTGTTTTCCTGGTTCTGCTTATTTTCCTCTCCATCAGTCTTCCCTTTGCATAGTGATTAACAGTTTCTATCAATCAATCAACAAGCATTTTTAAGAGTTTACCTGGCACTATCCTAGGTGGTGATGATACAAATAGAAAAAAATGGAAAAATTCCATGCTTGAGTTTCATAACAACCCTGTGAGAGAGGAAGTACAAGTAGACCCATTCTGTAGATGAAGAAATTAAGACTGAATTTAGAAAAGGTATTTACTACAGGCTTGTTGATTGGATGATTGATGGCATGTCAAGAGTTTCTACAAAACTCAGCCATTAGATCTTGATCCCTGTTTCAACATACATCATTGGCACATGGTTGTCAGAAAGGGAAGTCAGTGTTAAGTATAAGGTAGGTCAAAGGATGGGGAAGCAGGATAATGTAGGGAAAGCAGCACTGCCTTGGGAGCACTGTCTGGCTCTTCCAATAACTAGCTGTGTGACCTTTGGTGAATCACTTCCCTTTTTCTTTCCTCAATTTCCTTATTCATAACATGAAAGGTTAGATACTCTATAAGTATCTCTAAAGTCCTAATATTCTAGGATTGTACTTTAAAAACAAACACCCGTTCCTAATAGGTACAATCTGAACTATGTGCCTGTGAGTTCTCTTAGAATTCTCAGAAAAAAAGGAAAAGAGGAGAGAGGAGAGGAAAGAAGAAAGGAGAAGATTACTAACTTTCTTCAGTGGTTCCTTAGAGAAAATAAAAGACAACAACCAGATGAGATAAGGGTAAGAGCCACCAACAGTTTCATTTAGAAGAACATAAGTAAATTTGTTAAAGTCTACCTTAGACAGGGCAGACAGGACTCTTCGTATCACTAATCCCAGTGCGGCTGCTGAATCCCAAACAAGTCTCTACATGAAAACTCTTCAAACAGTCCCCAGTGGTTCAAGAACAGCAAATGGCTGTTAAGCCTCAGGGGAATCGTAGCTCTCAGTTGGGAAAAGAGGCAAGCTTTTACTTATCTAAGTCTAGAGAGCTCCAATTTCCCACTTCTATTTATTCCTTAAATAGGGTTTTGTACTAACAGTTGGGGCCATGGCTTCTGACCAGACTGCAGAGGAATCTCTCTTCTGATGCATTATATGATCCAAAAGCTATCTTTCCACCATTGTTTCCCATACTTGACTCTTTCAATAAGGCATGGAGTCAATCAGCAAGCATTTGTTAACAAACATCAAAGGCAACTAGGTAGCAAAGTGAATGGAGAGACAGGCCTTTAGTCAGGAAGACCTGAGTTCATTTTAAGTCTCAAACACTTTCAGTGACCCTGAGCAAGTCACTTAACCTCTACCTGCCTCAGTTTCCTCAACTTCAAAATGGAGATATTAATAGTATTTAGGTCATAGGACTGTTGTGAAAGATCAGATGAAATATTTGTAAAGTGCTTATAGTGCTTGGCATACAGCTGTTGCTTAATAAATGTTTCCTTCCTTCCTTCCTTCCCTCCCTCCCTCCCTCCCTCCCTCCCTTCCTTCCTTCCTTCCTTCCTTCCTTCCTCCCTCCCTCCCTCCCTCCCTCCCTCCCTCCCTCCCTCCCTCCCTCCCTCCCTCCCTTCCTTCCTTCCTTCCTTCCTTCCTTCCTTCCTTCCTTCCTTCCTTCCTTCCTTCCTTCCTTCCTTCCTTCCTTCCTCCTTCTCCAGGCTGTGTATTATACAGTGGGGATAAAAAGAAAGGCAAAAGCAGTTTTTGACCTCAAGGAGCCTACATTCTAATGAAAGAGACAACTTGTAAATAGGTCAATTACATGTAAATGCCTCATCTTCATTTTCCATTCTCTTCTCAATTATTACTCATCTCTGGATTTCAGCCTCCTCATCTGTATAATTGTCTCCCCACATTCATCCACTCCCCTTTCCCATTCATCCTTTACACATTTGCCATGAAGGTCCTTTCCAGCTCTGATATTCTATCATTCTGTTTCCTGTCTCCTTGACCCAGGTTTGCTGACTACCTACTGTCCAGTATCTGCCTTTTTGTTCATTTCAGCCTCTCTGTGCGTAGGGCCTATTGAAGCAGCTTTCTGTAGTCAAAGATGAAGAAAAAAAAGAGACTGCTTGAGGTCGTAGATCTGGTAGCAGAAGACATGATCCACCACTAACTGTTGCTACCTATGGGACCATAAGCACATCCACAATCTCTCTGTGTCTTAATTTCCTTGCCTGTAAAATGGGAATAATAATCCTTGTAGTCCCACTTTACAGGGTTGTTGAGAGGGCTAAATGAGGTAACATACCTTGATGTACTTTGCAAACTTGAAAATATGATAAAATTGTTGGTTATTTTAACATTTTAAATTATCCTAGTTACTTAGACAAAAATAATGCACCTTGGTCCCTTGGATGTTAGATGATTTCAAAGACTCAAGAGGAGCTGCTTCATGATCCATACATGGAAACTCAAAAAGTGGTCATGGGAAGGCAACTCTTAGTGCCCTAATTTCTTTTTTAATGTCTTCATGTGCAAAACCAGGACTCAGACACTAAAAAATGGTGGTTAATAAATTCCATGTTCTTTCTGGATAAGAAAATGTGCTACATGGGAAAACAAGCAACGAGAATAAAGCATTGTCATTATAGAAACAATTCTTCAAAGAAGAATGGGGTCACCTTAGGTGGCCTGACTAAACATTGTAGTTCTCAATTAGAAGTCAGGATTTTAGGATGCATTTAAACGTTTAAGGGAACTTGTACTGCCCCCTCCTTTTTTAATATAGGAGAAAGTAAATTTAGAAGAAAATTCATCAGAAATAACTTTTTTATTTGGAATAAAATGTAGTGTTTCTATGTAACATTGTACTGGTCAGTGGGCCAAGGAAGCATATTCATGGCTGCTCCTGACCTATAGACTAGAAAAACATTCTCAGAAGTTTTAGGTTTACCCCCTAGAATCTTAAGGGTAGACATAGTGATCAAGCTCTGGGGACTTGACTCTGAGTGCTAGTTGATATAGTCACCTAGAGCATGTACAAGATCTATATTTATGTGTGTGTGTCTAAAGTCAACATGCGTATGTGTATATATGTATGCATGTATCTTGCCTTTTACATGTTTATGTAGCATATATGTATGTATGCATCTTGATTTTTTTACATGCATATATAGCACTTCCTCGGAGACAACTATACTAACTCCCACTCACACTGAATAGGGTCCCCTAAAATATAAGTAGTATATCTCCTTAGGGCCCTAGGGACAACACGAAGGTGTTTGGAGGATGTTTTTCTAATGTTGTAGCTCATGTGCTCCCAATGCGCTTCCTTCTTTGATTAGTGGTTCATATTGACTAGTCAGTCAGACAATCAGTTTTTGGAAAGAGGTATTTGCTAAGGTGATATAGTAAGAACAGAAAACATCCACCCAAATGTTTGTGGCACATTCTACCAACAGTATATAGAGTCTAGTGGAAAGTGGGCTCAGACTTAGAAAGCACATATAGCAAAGGGGCAACTGAGCTCCTGACCGCTAGAAATCCTTTTCTCTCCTTCAAGGATACACTATAACTTTTTACATAGAATCATGAATCTGCCTTTCCTCTTCATATACAGTCTGTTTTCAGCTCCTGATACAGACATTGCTGTTCTGCAGACAGTGCCGGGATAACATGTTCAGATCATCAGGTCTTCCAAAGTTCACTAGATCCTCTTCAGATTAAGGGTGGGAGAAGGAGACTAAGGCTAAGGTTGAGGTACTGCCTTCCCCATTAAGTGACAGCTTCTTAGGGCTTGGCAGGAATTGCTTTCTCCTGGCTCTCCATTTGCTTGAATCTCCTGGATTCTAAACTAGATGCTGGTTTTATACAAACTTCTCAGGGTGTCACCCCTTAACTAACAAGAACAGACTTCTCTCAGTGCCACTTCCATTCACCCAATGGCTTTCACAGACTTTTAGCACTTAGTATAGTCTAAAGTCTTTAATTCATTGAAAAATGTTTTCACTTGGTTATGGTAAAAAGGCATAGCATAATATTATGAACTTTAAAAGTGATGGGATAATTGATAAACTTAATGACCTTTACCCATAAATACATACCTATGCACATACATGCATATATATTCACAGGGAGAAGCAAAGGGAGGGAGGGAGGGAGGGAGGGAAGGAGGGAGAGAGAGAGAGAGAGAGTCTGGTTTTTACTATTTGACTTTGGTTTCTAATCCCAGCTTTCTAAAGAAATGCAATATTTATCAATAGATCTAATTATTCATGAAAAGGAATTTCATCAGTTAACTGAGCACAGATCCCACATGTATATTTATTAAAAAATAATCTCTATATTTTTAGTGGTTACAATGTTTAATGTTTAGAAAAATTCATACCAAATGGATTCTAAGAAAAATGATTCATGAAGGCATGGAAGTGTTTAGTATTTTTCTGTGGAACCAGTTGACAACTGAATTATATTGATTTATTTAATTAAAATTATTTTGGCTATATTTTTTTTCTTTTGTTTCATGCCAAATTCTTTTCTTCTTATTCTTTTCAACCATTTATTTCCTTTGAAATCCTGACTTACAATAGCACTTCTGGCCAAGATACTTCCCTTCTGTCATGTAATGCTTACCTCAAAATCTCCTTCCAAAGAGAATTTGTTTGCCCAGTTATCTGAAGCTGAATTTTAAGTTTTATTGGGGCTTTTTGTTTTTATACTATAGAGATTTTCCCTTAGCCCTTCCACTCCTATTGAACTCTTCCTTGTAGAAAAGAAAACATTTCAGAAAAGCCAATTGATGCAGCAACCATCTAAAAAGCTTCCATTCTACCATCAAAGTCCTTCTTCTTATTGTAAATTGTCATTATCAATGTACTATACATTACATGTGTTTAGCAACCTTTTTGTGTTAACATCATTCTAGTCACCATGGATTTTTTTTTCTTGGTTTGGCATTCGTCACTCTCCCAAGTCTGCCTTCATTCATGCCTTCCCTGAATTGTTTGCTTCTGACTTCCATTGCCAACTCTATGGAGCAAATCATTCAAAGTCCATGCTATAATATTGTGACTTTCCCACACTGTCAAAATGGCTAAATTTCATTAGTTGAAAGGAAGACATACAATTATTTCATTTCAGGAAAAGGAAAAGTAATAAGTTGATTTTGTCTGATTATATTATAAGCTCCTTAAATAGAATTCCAAAACTGTTGGGCAGACACAGATGTCCCCCAACCTTCACCCCAAGTGAAATGGGGAGGGACACATTAACAAGTTGGAGAATCTGGAAAGGCCTTTTGAAGAAGGTCGATCTTGAACTAGGGATTTCAAGAAGCAGAAGAAAGAGGGAGAGCATTCTAGGGATGGAGAACAGCCTGGGCCAAGCCATAGTGACCGGAGGTATAATACTTCAGGAAGAGCAGAAAGTAGGCTCATTTGAGTGGGGCAGAGAGTGCAGGTGAGGGAGTGATGTGAAATTAGCCTGCAGTGATAGGTTGAGGCTAGAGTGGGAAGAGCTTTCAAGGACAAGCAGGGAACTTGGGAACTTATCCCAAGGACGATTGGGAACCACTGAAGCTTTTCTCAGGAGAGTGACATATTGAGATCCATGCTTTAGAAATATCAATTTGGCAGCTACGTAGAGGGTGACTAGGAAAGGGGAGAGGCTGGATGCAGAGAGACCCACTAGGAGGTGGATGCAAGATAAGAGTGGCTATGTGGTGGGAATGGAAAAAAAAGGATGAATGTGAGAGATATCATGGAGTTAAAATGAATAAGTATTGTCAACTAATTATATGGGGAGAAAGAAGAGTCAAGAATGACGTCAAGATGGTAAACCTGAGCTATTGGAAGAAAAGTGGTACCCCTTACAGAAATGGGGAGTTTAGCAGGATGGGAGGTTCAGAGGGAGAGAGAGTGAATTCTCTTTGGGAAACTTTGAATTAAAGATTTCCATGGAACATTCAGGTAGAGATGCCTAGCAGGACTGCAGCTCAAGATTGGTCAGGGCTGGTTGTACAGATTTTGAGAGTCATTTGCACAGAAAGACAGTTGAATCTATGAGAGCAGATTCAATCGCTGAGAGACTGTAGACATAGAAAGGCCAGGAAAGAGTTCTGGAGTATATCTATGTGTTTGGTGTGGGACAGAGATAATGCTCTAGCAAAAGGCACTGAGAAGAAGCCATCAGCCTGGGGAATGACTCAGTATCCCAGGGTTTGTTGCTTCCATTTTCATCCTTTTTTACCACTAAAATTCTCTTGAGTATTTTGTCTTTGGGTCAAGTGATCAGTGCCTTCCGAAGCACAGCTAGCTAATCTGAAAAGCTAATTTGTGTTCATATTCTAAGTTGTGATAGATAAGAGATCACTGCTTAGGTAGCATATGTCCTTTTCAACAATGACATTTTGGTCATTTTATGCCTGGAAGTAAACTTCATGAACTCATCTGGTCCAGTTCCCTTGTTTTGCAAATGGAGGGTCAGGTAAAGGAAGAGACTTAGCCAATGTCACTCAGTGGGATAGTTGCAGAGCATGTCTTAGACATGGTCTCTAGAGTCCCTCTTCAGTGCCTGTTCAGTAACAGAAATGAGTGATTCTAATGATGGGATTTTCAGGTCAGGTAGGAAGTAGCAGAGCACCGTGGAGCATTTGTGATTGATATGCAAATCAATCAAGTTCTATAAACCATGATGAAGAGGCAAGAATTCTGAATCTGAAGTCAGAGGAGTTTAGATAAAATTCTGATGGCTATCTTGAGAGACTTTGGCCAAGATACTTCTCCTCTCTGGCCCTCTGGGTTCTGGTCTGTAAAATGAGTGGGTTCAACTAGATAATCTCCAAGGTCTTTCCTGTTCAATAGCTACGGTCCTATAGCTTGCCTGTGAATAAGGCTGACTCAAGTCACTAGAGTATTAATACTGGTCACTTTTATTTTGTTTTTTCCCATTTGGCAATAAAGACTATATATCTGATCTCATATTAGGTGGAGTTTCAAGCTTTATCTCTCAACAGACTATTATCAAATTATCATTGAGAGATTCAAACTCCAAGTTATATTCTTTCTTTCTCCTATGGACTATTTTTTTTAAAACTAGAACTGTGATTTTATTGGTATAGGGGGCAGTGGGAGGTTAAGCGCCAGGAACCAGACAGTGTGTAACAGATGTGGGAATTAGCTCTAGGTCTTCCCTACTCTGAAGTCAGCTGTCTATTCTCTACAGCAGGGGCTCATAGTCTTTTCTCTGTGTGTATGGACCCTTTGGAAGTCTGGGGAACCCTGTAGTACCCTTCTTAGAATGATATTTTTAAATGCATAAAATAAAATGCTTAGGATCACAAAAGAAATCAATTATGTTTAAATATAGTTGTATATACATACACACACACATATACATATATAAAATTAAGCTCATGGACCCCAGGTTACATATTTTGACACCAAAGGATGAGTGACTGCTTCTCTATGGACTAAGTACAAGAAGCGAATGGAACTTTTTTTGTTGTCAGAACATTTGTTGAGCACTGGAGTGTGACTGAGTAAAGAAATATGGGCAAACCTCAATTGTTTTCTCTTTGAAAATGGGTCAGCATCTTGAAAGTCCATGTAGCATGGGGACAAGATGGATATGATTGGAGACATGTTTATATCCAATCCATGCCAAATAACCTTCTTAATGTTAGACATCTTTTTATGAGTATGAATCTTACATCTCCAACTCTACCTGGCATTTCTTGAGGGCAAAAACAATGCCCCATGCTTCTCTGTGTCCTCTCCGTACCTAGTACTGTGTCTTGCATGTGCTCAATAAATACTGAGTCACTTGTTGATTGATATGATTTTCTTGGCATCCTCCCTAATGAAGGGAAAAGATAGCTTCATTAATGGTACCACATTGATCAACATAATGGTTCTATAAAATAAGGACCTTTCCTAAAAGAAATTTAATACCTGAATTCTCAGGAACAACCTTTGGTTGTTAAGTAACAAACAAAACCTCCTGTAGAAAAATAGGAGATCTTATTTCCACTCTGTTCCTCAGAGAATAGATTCTAGAGTACAAGCCCAGGTAGGAAAAAGAAAAAAAAAGAAAAAAATCCAATGCAATTTTGGATCCTAACCATATAGACTTGAACTAGAATTCGAGAAATTGCCACTGACTTGCATGATTCCACCTGCAATTTGGTTTAACACATCTTTATTAAATGTTAGGCATTGTTTTAGGCACTGGAATAACTCACTTAACTATTCTGCCTTAGTACTCTTACATCTAAGACATCATGCCTCTGAGAGGCCCAATCGTAGCTGACTGCTCTAAAGCAAACTTTGTTGTAGAAATACCAAATTGGTGATTTACTTTTAGTGTCTGGCTTTGAGACTGAAGCCCAGCTTCCAAAGAAATGAAATATTTACCACTAGATTCAATTGTTCATGAAATGGTATTTTATGTTAGCTGTGCACACATTCCTGAGTTTTATTATTACTTTTTCAAAATATATCTGAATATATGTTGTGAAATTCATACACACTTCAGGCCTGACTGAATCGGGATAGGGACTTGTGATTTTATTGTTATAGGGAACTTCCCAATGTGCAAACTGGCACATTCTCTGTAATTTCAAGTCTGTGAGAGGTGGCCCAGAGCTCTGGAAGGTTAAAGTACTTGCCCAGGATCACAAAGCCAACTTGAAACAGTAGTATTTACTACATCTTTCAGACTTGGTTGCCTCTATGTTATTAAACAGCTATATCTTAACTCATCCCCTTGTAGAATACAAAATTTTATCTTGAGGAAACTAATCTTTACTATTACATAAAAATGGACTAGATAAAAAAAGTTGTTATAAATGGGATAAAATTAGAAGGGGAAAAAGAAAAAGTGACAAGCAAGAAAATAAAACAAAAAAGAAAAGTAATTTGGGCATTCATTATTGTAGGAGGTCACAGGTTCATAGATTAGAACTGGAGGGAAATTTAGAGATCACTAAGTTCATTGCTATTTAGGTTCCTAGATCTAGAGTTAGGAAAGATCTTAGAGATGATCTAATCTAACTCCTCTGTTTTATAGATAAAGATGCTGAAGCACAAAAAGGTAGTTTGCCCAAATTCTCATAGAGAGAGAGAGTAACAGGTAGAGCTGAATCCTCTGAATTCAAAGCCAGCTCTTCAACCATCAGTAAGATGCGGCCCCCTCACTAAGCACAGGGTGACACTGATGTACGTAAACACTTTATGTGGAATTTAAATGAACGTTTTCATAGAAGGTGAAGCGCATTTCTTTCCTATTTCCTATTTAAACGAAACAATGGAACATGGAAGAAGATTTTGTTGGCTACTTTTTTTTAAAAGTTTTATTACAAAGCAAATGATTTTGAAGGAACACCCTGATTCACTGTTCCAACAAACTCCAAGAGGCCTGTCAACCCTGATTCACTGTTCCAACAAACTCCAAGAGGCCTGTCATTAGGGAGTAGGTTATTAACCACGAAAATCAAGCTTGACCAAAGTAAATATGAACATCCTGGGAAACTGAACTTTACAACAGTGTATAACACAGAGAAAGACCACAGATGGGAGAAGGATATGAGAGTCCAGGAAATTATGTACAAAAGGATTTCCCCACATAGGCAAATAAAGATGAAAGAGGAGAAGCACAGGCATACCTCGTTTTATGGTGCTTTGAAGATATTACATTTTTTACAAATCGAAGATTTGTGTCAACCTTGCAATGAGCAAGTCTGTCAGCGCCATTTTTTCCCACCAGCATGTGCTTACATTGTGGCCCTGTGCCACATTTTGGTAATTCTCATAGTATTTCAAACTTTTTCATTATTATTAGGTTTGTTATGTGACCTGTCATCAGTGTTCTCTGATCTTACTATATTGTGATTGATTTGGAGAGCCACCAACCACGCCCACTTAAGAAGAGGAGCTTACTTGATAAATGTTGCGTATGTTCTGACTGCTCCACCTACCGGCCATTTCTCATGCCTCACCTCAAGGCTCCCTCTTCCTTGAGAAACCATGATATTGAAATTAGGCCAATTAATAACCCTACAAAGGCCCTTAAGTGTTTAAGTGAGAGAGAGAGTCAGCAAATGTCACTGTTGTTTTATTTTAAGAAACTGTCACCACCAGCCTGATCAGTCAGCAGCCATAGGTTACAGTATGCAATAAATTAGAGTATAGTATAAATATACTTTTATATGCACTAGAAAACCAAAAAATTTATGTGACTCACTTTATTGCAGTGGTCTGGAACTGAACCAGAAATATATCCAAGGTATGGTACCACATATTGGCTATTAAAATCCAAATACCTTTGAGGCCCCTTCTGGCTATTTGATGGTAATAAGTATTTTGTTTTGTTTTTAGTTCAGCTTGGATACATGAGAAATGAATAAATCACAAGAGAAAGAGATAATTTCCTTTGAAATGTTATGCCTCAAAGCACCCCCAACTAATAGGATCTTGTTAGCCAAAGAAGGCTACATCAGGTTCAGGATATTCTGTGATTCTATAACTACTCAAAATCATAACCCCTAAGCCATCATCAGTTTCCTTACCTTTAATAGTCACTAGCTAGGTAGCACAGTGAATAGATAGACTCACACAGTGGGTGTGAGTCAGGAAGACTCATCTCTATGAGTTCAAATCTGTCCTTAGAGACTTATTACTTGACCCTGGGCAAGTTATTTAATCCTATTTGCCTCAGTTTCCTCATGTGAAAAATGAGCTAAGAAGAAAATGGCAAACTACTCTAGTATTTTTGTCAAGAAAACCCCAAATGGGATCATGAAGTGTTGGACATCACTGAAACATTGAACAACAAAGAGGATATAATTAGTTCAAGGCAATAGCATTTAGTGAAATGGTATAGCTACAAAGGTAGAAATGAAACATGTCCCTCATTAGCCTGTAACACACATTTTCTCATAATACACCATCACTGAGCAGAGTGGATATAGGTAAGAATATGCATGGGAACACTCATACCTAAGCACATATGTGGAGGGAGCCCTTGTGCCTGGAAATGCTAATGCAGAAACAACTCATGCCTGACCTCATCTAGAGATGTCACCATACTGATTTGGCCTGCCCCATGCTGGTCTGTATTGGATCCATAATGCCCATTTATCACTGCTCTTCTGGATGCATGGTCTCTGCTGACCCCTGGTCCAGTTAACACTTTCCTGTTGGATATTGCCAGGCATGTGTAAAAGCAAGTACCCTGACACATCCAGGATGGCTTGCTATACAGGTTCTTAGATCTGCTTTTCTAAAAGGAAAGCAACTTTTGAGGGGTGAACAGTCAAGCACATGTATCATTCACTTAGTTCAGGGGAAAAAGTCAGCACCCTGAACTTCAGAGAAAATACAAACAGAGAAATAAAGAACAACAGACAGGGCTTCCAACTGTCTGACCATAAGCAATACTTACATAGTTACCAGAGAGAGAAGCACCAACATCTGGGTTTTCAAAGGGGAGGGGTGGCTCCTTAGTGGCTACCCAGAGTCTCATCTGGCACACAAACGTTCTTTCAAAAACTAAGCCCCAAAGAAAAACCTCACCTCAGAGTATTTGTACACTTTTCAGAGCCAGAAGGCATCACAATCCTTGAGGACCAGTGCCTCATTAGAAATTAACAAAAGGTTTGAGTCTTCCTACCAAACAAATCTCCCCCATTCAAGCTTCCTTTAATGGGCAGGCCCATTAATGGGTGAGGAAGACCTTTAACTCTCATAATTACCATTACCACATGGCATCACTGGACCTACTTAACTGTAGAGTTTCTTTCTACTTCCAACTTCTTGCTTCATTTGAAATCTTTAACTATAGTGCCATGTTTTACTCACAAGAGTGAACTCTGCCTTGTTCTTTTAGTTCAAAAGCCTAACCTTTGGGGAAAAAAAAAGGAAAACAACTGCTCTTTTCTCAGCAATAAAACCAGCCATAACCCTGGGGAGAGTGAGAAGTGGGGAGAAGGGTGGAAAATCCTTCTCAGAATTTTTCTTTTCAGAGTATTGGCCTGGCAGGAAATTCCCTGCTCTAGGTGACAAACTTGTTAAAACACAGAAAAGCATCTTCTCATGCCCACAGTCTTAGTCTTTCATTTGTCTTAAATTTTTTGGTTATTTGACTTGGGTTCCCCATTCCCTATGCCCCTTGATTTTTAGTCTCTGAAAGCAAGACTGCTATAATAACTAGCCAATAAACCCAGTTATTATGAACCTGTCCAAAGTGCTTAGCTAATGCAATCCCCAGATGGACTTTGGAGTGTGCATAGATATTCTGACAGTCCTATAGTTGTTTGGTAAAAAAAAAGACTCTTCAATTACCCATGTGGATGGAACTCAAGATGGAACTCAAAGGAGTGGAACAATTCTTGCTCTTTGTCTTTGCTGCCTTCTTGACAGGTGGAGTTCTAATGAAAGAAGAGATGATGTTGTTGTGGGAGAGGTCTCAGGCATTTCCAATTCGTGGCTGAAATATGTCTCATGAATGTGGTCCTTAGTTCTCCGTCTCAGTATTTGTTTTTTAATTTTAGGTGAAGAACACTTGTGAATTTGGAAAGGTCAGGAGAGTGAGTCACCAGGAGGTCTAGAACTGGAACATATTCTGCACTTTTGCAGTCAGTTTAGCTTTGAGATCCTGAGGAGTAAGGAGTGACTGTTGAAACCTAGGGCTCTGGAGTTGGGACTGGGGTTCATTTGGTAGTGATGCCCATTTGGACGTGAACTTGATGGGTCAAGTGCCATGTAGAAACTGCGTTTTCTGAGCACTCTGCACTAGAGACTGAGATAACATAAGAGAGACAATCCCAAAATTTGGGGGAGAATGTTTGTATCTCTCTTCCTGCTGCATCTGCAAAGTCAATATCCCTTTCTAAAAGCTGTTAATTGCATGATAGTTGGAATGGGTGCTAATCACTGGCCGCTAACAATGCAAGAAACTTAGAATGGGGACTCAAGATAGAAGAAGTAGAGGAAGATACCCATTACCCATTCCCATTACACCTGTAACAAATAACGACAGTTAAGCATAAGCTATGGATAATGCAATGACATCTGACAACATAGGCAACACCATTCACCCGCAGTCAGCTACCACTCCATTAAGAGGAAGGATGTGTGTTTCATGCTCTTGTCTTCAGAACCAAGACTATATTGCAATGAATCGAGTTGTGCTCCCTTTAGTGTTGTTTTCATTTAGAGTACTGAGTGCATTCATTGTCTGCTCGTTACTCATTATCTGTTACACTCTCTTTACTCTGCATCACTCCATGCAAGTCTTCTTTTTCCTTATTTTTTTCTAGTCTGGATGTCTGATTGAGAAACTTCATTGATCAAAAAAAGATCAGCAAGATGTAGAAGACTAAGTAATCCTCTGGTTTTAGAGGAGGTGCCTGGGCATGGAGAAATTAAGTTACTTGCCCAGGATTATGAGCCAGGTTGTGTCAGAGGTAGGACCCAGAGATTCCTTAATCACACGGAGCCAGTTCTCTACCCACTACGGTGTGCTGCTTTTTGAAAAGATTTCTTGGTAAAGGGTCACCAGGCCAGAGTTGTGATGAACATGGTTCATGAGGAGTCACAGAATAAAACACCTTCCTCCTTAGAAAGTCATCAAGTAATGTGGTCCAAATGTCTTTCTTTGTAATTTAATTATCTGACTAATTTCATGTATCAGTTGTTTTTTTTAAAATTCCCATTTATGTGTTCTGGAAAGGACAATAAATTCATGTTAGCATACTCATTACATATGTAACTCCTTTCCCTATTAGCTGTTTGACTCAGTTTATCAGAATGTTCAGACTAGACAGTCTATTCTTATCCGTTACATCCCTTTCCCTCTACATATCTACCATTTCTCAAGTTACTGCCTGATTTCCTTTATCCAAATGAACATAATATGTGCTAAACTCAGGTTAGAGTGATTCTGATTTGGATGATGGAGGTTATTTTTTCAAACACTGGCACTCTTTATTATTCACACACAATTGGATTTCCAGGAAGGAGCAATGATGCTTAAATAGAACTTTGTGAAGTCTCTAAACCTACTTTGATTCCAGGAAAGCCTGCTCTATGCACAGTGGTAAGTCTCTCCATTTACCAAAAAGACTGGGTGGCAGTTAGGAATTTCCAAAGCCAGATTAGCTTTTCTGTCACCACTGAGCGTGCTCTTGGGACATCACCCTCATTACCACTCATCTGGGACAGATTCAAGGAATATAAAGTAATTTTAATATTAGCTAAAGAAGAACATAATTAGGATTCTACATTTGCTACCACCCCTCATAAAGCACTTTCATGGTCAAATCAGAACAATTGGGGTAGGGAGGGTGGGTTGCTGTTTTGAATTATCTGCATTGCAATTTTTTTTATTAGTAATAGTGCCTAAATGAGAGTTAATGGTCTGTGGGCATTAATCCTGTCCTCCTTTGATGACATGAAGCTAGGATGTGACTGTAAAAGGATAATAGCCAACAAGAGTTGAGCTGAGCTCAGAACAGGATAGATCTTAATTAGAATTGGCATTGGTGTTGACTTTGAGCAGAGTGTCTTTGTGAGGCTATGTGTGATGGGAGAAGGCAGTGGTCAGGACATAGAGGAGGACTTTTTCAGTCAGATTGGAGGTCAAACTCAGAGAGGAAGAGAAAATAAGGGGAAGGAGAGGAATAGTGCTGGCCACAGAGATCCAGCGTGATTCAGAGCAGGATAGAAGAAACCTGGACCTCACCTCTTCACTAGGCCAACAGGCCCCAAAATAGGGCAAGGTAGGCAGGTAGGCACCACTAAGTTTCATGAAGGGGCTCAAACATGTAATTCAGCAAAGTTTCACAATTGGATTATGAGTTCCTTGAGGGCAGGGACTACCTCTAGCTTTCTTTGTATCCTCAGCTCTTACTACAGGACCTAGTACACAGTAGGTGCTTAAAATGCTTATTGACTGATTGGCTTCCTTAAGTTGCTTATTTCCTCTTTTACTTTGGATTTTCCTTCCTGCTTTAGCTTCACACTTTAAAGGCAAGCTGTTTGCAAGTTAACAGGTGCCCAAGATGATCTATAATAAAGAAGCAAGAAGTCATCCTGTAAAATGTGTTAATTTCAGATCAAATCTACTGACAAGTTGAATGTTACTACTCTTGTCTTCACTGCCAACTATTCCTTCTTTAGAGTAATTTTGAGCATTCCTTGATCAAGTGTAAGATCAAGAACTGGTTCATTTTGGTCTCTGTATCCCCAGAACCTAACATAGTATCTGGGGACCCTTTTAGTTGATGACATCTAATTTATTTCCCTTTTAATTATTAAATTGAATTATTAATTTAATGATAATTTAATTATTTGTTAATTAATTATTTCCCTTTTGTTGTTGAGTTTTTCAGTCGTGTCTGACTCTTTGTGATCCCATTTGAGGTTTTCTTGGCAGAGGTATTGGAATAACTTGCCATTTCCTTCTCCAATTCATTTTACAGATGAGGAAACTGAGGCAAATAGGGTTAAATGACTTGCCCAGGGTCATACAGCTAACAAGTGTTGTATGCCAGAGTTGAACTCAGATTTTCCTAACTCTATCCAGTTCTCTACCCACTTCTTGCTAACTAAATAATCTCAGGCAGTTTTCTGCCTCCTACACCCCTCTAAGTTTCTGACCTCTGGCGGCCCTTCTCTACATCCTTGAATGTTCTCTAGGCCCTTCGGTTCAGAGACAGCCTCGATAGGTTTTGTGACGCAAAGAGTAATAGACCCAAAATGAGGAGAGATCTGGGTTCCAATCCTTTCCCCAACACTTACTTATTAGTTGTGTGATAATGGGCAAATTATGGGCAAGTTCCCTGGGTCTCAGTTTCCTTATCTGTGAAATGGAAACAGTACCTGTAATAACCTACCCCAGAGCACACTTGTGTGACTCAAATGAGACACAGATGACTTAACAAACCTTAAAAGTGTTATATGAGTGGCAGCTATTATTATAAAGGCAGCGGAGAGAAGGAGAGAGAAAGCATGCAGTTGAGACATGAATATTCAATAAGGGTCCATCCTGAGCCAAATTGTGAAGGAGGCAGTTTGTCTTTGATGCTTTTTGTGATGAGATAGGTCATGGAACACATTCTGTCTGTTCCCCAAGCCTAGAACTACTGATTCTTTCTCTGCCACCACCCGAGTGAGACAAAAAGAGATATACTGGTCACAAGTCTGAACCTGAGGGACCCAGGCTTTGCCAGATTTCTATTGTTTTCTGCCAGCTGGTGTGTCTTTTTCATACCCAGGCCGTCACACTTTCATTCAATTAAACAGCAGTACAATGCAAGGAAGTGATATAAAACAAGCTCTACCCAGTTGATGGAAATCAGTAATACACTCTCATGTTCCTCAGCTTGGCATGACCCTTTCCATGCCCTGCCTGTTCCCACCACCCCTTTAGTCCTTGCCCTTCTTTCTTAGGCCCCTCTTCCAGGTTACAATTCCATCTTTATTTTCTCTTGCTTGTTTTTCTCTCTGGAGGAATAAATTACTCTGCTGCTTGGATCCCATGAGGATTTTTGTCTTTTGCAAGATGACTGTCTCCTAAGTGACTTCCTTCACTAACTCAGCTGGTGTTCCTGCTATCTCTGCCCCCAAGTCATCCTGTTTTTCCTCTCTTCTTTCCTCTCTGAACTTCATATTTAAGCCTTTTTCATAGGCTTTCCATTCTGGAGCAGTTCAAGCTCACTCCACAAAGGGAGAAGCCTCCCTTTCTCTTCTAAAGCAGTTTTCTAAATTTATTTAATTCATCAAGCATTTAAGTAGCTGCTACTTGACAGACACTGTGTTAGGGACTTGGGATACAAAGACAGAAAGCCCTCCTGTACTTCACAAATCCATCCCCGCATCATCAGTTCGAACAAATTCTTTCATTGTATCTCCCTCCTCCCCATTCAGGAATTCATAGACAAGTCATTTAAATTCTCTGGGCCTCATTTTTCTCATCTGTAAAATGATAGGACTAGATGGGTTCTAAGGTCTATGATCTTATATTATATTAAAGATAATGACCAAAATAAATATTTAAATAAAAATTTCAAAATAAAGACAACTACACAAGTGGCTATGGGAAGACTGTCATCTTCCATTCAAATATGTGATACTCTATTTACAATTTAACAAATCCTTTGTGCAGACTCATCCTCAATCCTTTTTGAGGGAATAGGGGGCAGAGCAGATCTTTTAGTTTCTTCACATGTTCCTTCTATAATACCTGGGGTTCTCCTACTACCTTCATTGTTTCCTAGAGATTCCCACATTGGCACCTCACTGATATCAATCCATCCCTTAGAATTTTCTCTTGCCCTACTGTGTTCTGCTGTCTCCTCCATTTACGCAACCTTGGTATCTAAATGATTTTGTCTCTCCTTACCACTGAAGGTTCAGAGACACTAGTGTTCAGAGCATTTAGGGATGAGTCTGGGGCTCTCTCAGACACAGGTGTAGCACATAACAGTTCTTAGGGAAATCCAAGAATGCAAAAAAGGGATAATCCTCTTTTGAGGGCAGGGAGGCAAGAACAGACATAATTCAAAGGCCAGATAAAGACCTTTCCTGGAGTGCATCAATATTTGGAGGTGGAGGCAAGTGGAAGAACTGGTACTGATCAGAAAGTCCAAAACCAAGAGACTTCACCACATTTTTAAGGATCTGAAATAAAGAGAGTGCCACAGAGTGGATGCTTTGTCCAAACCCAAGCTGATTCCTGGAAGCTTGTGATAGACTCTGAGGAGGGATGGCTGTGGGTACTAGATGAAGGGGTCAAACATCTGGCCATATTTGTTAATTACTCCCAGGACTTTAAAGCAGCAATGAGGACATTCTCTTGATGCTAATGAGCAGCAAAATAAGGATTCAGTCACTGAGTGTCTGTAATAATAAGAATAATCATAACAATAGATATAAATATATAATACCTACTATGTGCCAGGTGATGTGCTAAGTGCTTTACAAATATTGTTCATTTGATCCTCAAATTGTACCTCCCATTTTATGGAAACCAAGACAAAGAGAGATTGAGTGACTTGCCTGTAGTGAAACCTTAAGTATCTGAGGCTGGATTTGAACTCAGGTCTTCCTGGCTCCAGGCTTGTCACTCTCTCCACCATACATACCTACCTCTTCTCATCAGATCTTCTCAGATTAATTTAGGAAAACATCATGGAAGAGTTTTAGATTTCAGGATTTGTTTAAATACCTTCCAGCTCTACAGTACTTACCCTACTTGTGACACTCATGCTGATGTATAGGTGACACCTCTATCCAGCGAAGTGAAAACTCTGGCACTTCCTAGCATGCTGCAAAGGCTTCTGGTGCCTGCAAGTTGTCTATTGTCCAAGGGCCAATTTGACCAAGAATGCACAGGTTTGTCATCAACCTGACTCCAATGTGATGAATTTTTCACCTAAGGCAACTCTCAAAGACCAGCTACTAAGCTATGTAAACATAATTGTTTTTCCCCAAATAATCCCATATAGCATAATGCCTATAAAACTATTCTTCATATCAGGAAGACCTGGGTTCAAGATCTGCCTTTGACACATAGTGGCTGTGAAACAGTGAATAAATCATTTCACTTTTCAGAACTGTTGGCAACACTTTAAGCCTGTAAGTGGTAGAGAAGCTTCTGAGGGACACTAGTAGAAGTGTCTTTGGCCAGGAGTTCACTGTACCAGTATAATCTCAAACTTAGTCTTTATGCCCCTGAAATAAGGAATTCAAGCCTTGGGGCACATGGAGCTGCTTCAGTCCCTTCAACATATGTTTTGATACCCAAAATATATTATGTAGATGCCCTTACTAATAAAAATAGTGATCATTAAAGTTGTTATTTTTTGTTGGTTTGTTTTTTTAAGGGAGAGAATTGGGGAAGGGGCCAGACCTTTGATTTCTTTGGTATATGGAGCTGTACGTGTGGGAACTCCCTTCTACTGGGACAGAATTGACAATTCATCTTAAAACTTGGGCCTTAGGTCTCATAGCCTGGCACAATGATAGGTTAAGTGACTTGGCCACTGATCACATAATTGATGAGTAGCAAAGTCAGGGCTCAAAGTGAGATACTCCTGGCTCTTCCTCTCTCTGTTAGGTCACACTGTCTGTCATTCTTAACATCTGATTCTTGAAGTATCAAAGTAGTAAATATTGGAAGAAAGATCAATGTTTTGGTGGCTTAGAAGAGGTCCTAAGGAAATGTTCAGAGAATGCCCAGAAGTGATGAGAAAAAAATAAAAAGGGGCCAGAGTGGATAATCTCCCATATCACCAGGCCTTTGTCTGGTGATAATTAAATATAATTGAAGGATGGGTTCATGTGGAAATTAAGCCATTGTCAAAGGAAACTGAATGAGTAGAATTTGTTAAATCATTTTCTATAAGACATGGATACTAATGTACTTTATGGGACTGATTTATTTCTGTGTTTTAAAATTTTTTCACTTATAATCTCCATTTATTTTCTTTGTGGCTTTGAAATCTTATCTTAAATCTCGCTTATTTATTCTTCAACAATTCTCTGTGGGTTTTTTCTTTTGCCCTTTTCCTTTTTTTCTATTCTTTTTGATTTCATTCTTTAATCTGCAGGTTTTCTGACTTTTCTGTCTTTCAAAGTAGTGATGATGTCAGAGATCATAGGTGAGTCTCTTATGTCTTTTCATAGGGTACTTTTGGCAACCCCCTCTGAGCTTTCCCACCTTTCGCCTTCACCCCTTCAACATTTTAGTTCTATTGGGTTAATGCCAGAGTAAATTTTTCTCATCTCACCACTGCCGACGTTTTCCACAGGAACTGTTAAGCAGTGAGCAGCCCCCTCAGCTGTTTCCTTTCTATCCTTTCCTTTCTCTCATTTCCAGGACTTGGCAGCTCTGACATCGTGAGGCCAGGAGGTTGTCAGAAACTTGGGGTTACTGACTGTGTTTTGATGTTCGCTTATTTCTTAAAGAGAAGAAGTCTTCAGTCTTCTGACTGGAGAGTGATTGTATTTATTGTCCTGTATCTTGAAGTTCAACCTGGATCACATCTTGTGCCAGTCTGGGTGGTAACCATAGTAACAATACTTGTAGGGAAAAGTTCTCTCTGTGAATGGCTGAGAGGCAAAGTTAAGTGGGAAGCGATGCTATCAGGACTTGACAACATCTCACTTCTATGCACTCCACAAAATAGTTTTCTTGAACCATTGCTGCTTGACAGCATTTACAGGGGGCTTATGAACTAATCTATCACGTAAGAGTAAGTGATAAAAACTTCATTCCTGAGGAGGCTTTGAGAGGATATTGTTTAATCCAGAATTAGATTGGAAGAAGCTTCTTTCAACTTTCTAGGTTCTAGGATTAGAAGAATTTCTCTCAACCTTCTAGGTTCTAAAATCAGAAAGATCTTCTCTCAATCTTTTGGGTCCTGAAATTCAAAAGTTTTCTCTCAACCCTTTTAGATTCTAGAATTGGAAAGATCTTTCAACATTCTAGGTTTTAGAATTGAAAGGATTTTTTCTCAACCTTATAGGTTCTAAAATTGGAAGGATTTTCTCTCAATCTTCTAAACCTCTGCTTCTAGGTTGATAGTAACTGCAAACATTAGTCACTTCCACACATCAACCCTGCTCAAGGAATTTCAGGAAGTGTCCAGTGGAGGTTAAAACACAAAATTTGTTATCATTGTGAGTGGACCATGAAGTTGTATCTATTTCTGTAAATGCAGAGTGTACTGAAAGGTCTAGCAACTGTCTCTTGTGGTGTAATTCAGTGGAAAGATGGATGGATTTGGGGTCAGAGGAATTGGGCTCTAATTCTAGCTGTGCTACTTAACTACTTTGCTGTTGTTGAGTCATTTTCAGTTGTGTCTGACTCGTTGTGATCCTATTTGGACTTTTCTTGGTAAAGATACTGGAGTGGTTTGCCATTTCCTCCTCTAACTCATTTACAGATGAGGAAACCAAGGCAAACAGAGTTAAGTGACTTTCCCAGAGTCACACAGATAGTAAGCATCTGAAGCTAGATTTGAACTCAGGAAGATGAGCCTTTCTGATTCCAGGTCTATCACTCTATCTATTCTATTACCTGGCTATATACTATAGCATATATATATATATATATATATATATATATATATATATATATATATATATATATATATATATATATATATATATATATATATATATATATATATATATATAGCTATATACTATCTATATACTCTAAGTTATATCACTTCTCTAGGCCTCATTTTCCTCATCTGTAAGATGAGCAAGTTGGACTAGATCAGTGCTTCTTAAACTTTTCCCACTTGTGACCCCCTTTCCCTTTTTGGCAGTTTTCCTTGTTGTTACATGACCTGAGGGCATGTACAGTGCAAAGTGTGCATGTTTTGTGTTCAGAACCAAGGTTGCCATGAAGTTGGGGGAGGCAACAGGAGCAAGTGCTGCCAGAAACATCTAGGATTCATTATGCATTTGATTTTTTAATTAATTTTTGGTCATTGCAAGTTCAAAAACATGTTACTGTTGTCAAATTTTTCAGAATCCCACATGGGGTTTTGACCCACAGTTTAAGAAGTGCTGGATTAGATGACTTCTGTCTAAGGTCCTTTAGAGCTATAACTCTGTGATCCTAAGCCATTGACCTTCTGAAGTCAAGATTTTAGGAGGAGCTGATTTCAGGCCAAGAAAATGATGCTAAGCCTCAGAATTTTATTAAATATTTCACATTCAAAATTGTAGGGATTTTGAAGAGGAAAGAATAATGAAATTGGGTCACGAGTTAAAACTTGGGAAGATAATACTCTGAAAATTATTGAGAAAGAAAACAAAATGGATAGGGAATTCCCCACAATCAGCTTTAGTGAGTGGGAGTGTTGATTTAAGGTGAAGGGAGAATGGAGAAAGAAGAGGAAATGAGAATTTCGGAGACAGGAGGTACTTTTTTGGAGGACTAGCTTGGGTTATACTTAGGGATAGAGAATAACTTGGCTGGGCATCTGGGTAAAAGGAGTGGAATGGGTGGAGTGGGAAATTCCAGGGAAAGAACTTTGTTTGTCTTGCAGTTTTGCCAAGGACCCTGGTGGCAACTGATGTGTCACTGATAGCCAACTTTGAGTTGCCTTTGCCACTTGTTAGCCATGGTTGGGATGTCAGGACTTGTTTGGAGAGCTACAAACCCTAGCCTTTTGGGATTTAGCACAGACTCCTCAAACCAGACAGGTTAATAATCTTTAGTCCACCAATTCATTCCCCCTCCTCTTTTTTTCAAGAAGGGAGTGGGAAAGAGGGAAAGGGACAAGAGGAAGAGGAGGTCTATATCTTCTGGGTAGTGATTAATGGGTCATTGCACCAGTTTTGAGTTGACCTGGCTATATCATCATCTAGGTCACATATCTCCATCCTGATGATAAGAATAGTATGAAAGGTTCTGTCAAAGGCTTTGCTGAAATTCAAGTATACTATTTTCACATCATTCCCTTGATCTGTGAAACTAGTAACCCTGTCAAAAAAAGGAAATGAAATTGGTCGGCTTGAATTCTTCTTCACGGGGCGATGGTGGCCAACTCTTAGTGATCATCTCTTCTCTTTCTAAATGCTCACAAGCTGTGCCTTTAATGATACATTGAGGAATTTTTGTGGCTATTGATATTCACTTGCTCAGTCATATCCAACTCTTTGTGATCCCATGGAGGATAGTATCCTAGGCCCTTCTGTCCTCTACTACCTCCTGAAGTCTGTCCAAGCTTATGCTCATTGCTTCCATAAATCTATCTGTCCATTGCATGTTCTAATGTCCCCTTCTCCTTTTGCCTTCAACCTTTCCCAACATCAGGGTCTTTGTGGAATTTTGGAAGAGGTCAAAGTCTATAGTTTGCAAGTTCCATCCTCTTCTCCTTTGGAAAAATCAGAATAACATTAACCCTTCTTTACCATTTTAGTATTCAAATTAAGTTAGTTAATAAGCCTTTATTAGGGGCTTACTATGTGCCAGACACTGTGCTAAGTGGAGGGAATACAATTACAAGCAGAAAAAAAGACGAATCTGGTCCTTGAGGAGTTTATACTCTAGTGGAGGAAGATGCCACATAAAAAGGAATTGACAAACTGAGGTGGTGGATATTTAAAGAGGAAGGTATCCAGCATAAGGGTATGCTAGAGTCAAGCAAGCTAAAACAGAGGATTTGTTCATGTCTATTTAAAGATCTTGTGTAGCAGTCATTGCCCTTTTAATTCCTGCATCCCTAGCTTTCGTAACTGTAGCACATCAAAATCCTTTTCACCATTTGGCTAGTCCTACCCGGCCCCCAGACAATATCTTTAATGACTATCCAATCAATGCTTTCCAGGTCTCAAGTTTGATTGCCAACATATACTTTTTGTTGAAATTTGACCTTTAAAAGTTGAGCCCAGAATACACAATGCTTTTAAAAAATGCCTCTATTTCTATGTGTCATCAGATAGTCGATTTTTGTCATGATTAGCCGTTTGATTTGGCCTTTCTCTGTCTATGATGAAGCAGATAATCCTAACTCTCATTTAAATTTAATCTTCTGATCATAAGAAATTAACTATTTGTCCTAACAGATTCCCCCCCATTCTGGCAAATACTAGGTAAATAAGTAGGTTTTGAAAGAAATTGCTTCAAATTTCTTGCTTGGCCAGGCTCTAACTTGACACTGATGTTTCTAGAGATCTAATAACCATCTTAAGATCCTGGGTTGGTTGCTCAGCACAGATGTTCTACAAATAGTTTGCTTGACACATTAGAAGCTGTAGCATGTCCAGTGGCCACACCTAGGTAAAAATCTTCTTGGTAGACAGGTTAAATCAAGTTGAGGCTAACTGACCAGGTCTCAAACCCATTGAGTTAGGGGGATGTCTATCCCAAGCATGTGAAGACTTCCCCCCAGCAGAATGGGTGTATGAGAACAGTATGTTCTAACAGCCATGAAGGTGACTCTGTGGCATGCTTAGAGCTTGATCAGACATTGAAGACATAGGAAGCTAACTAGAGGTTCTCCACCCTTGTTTTTGCTTGTTATGGTGACTAAGCACAGCATGATGGAGGTAACTCAACTATATGAAAAGTCCCCCAGCTATTTTTGTTGTCTCTCTGCTCCTTGTCATCCCTTGATAGCCCAGCAAGGAGAGATGATCATGAGCACTTGATCAACAAGTGACCCTGTTTGCCAACCTATGGTCTGCCTGTCTACTGGCCATATAGATGTTTTGACATCTGTTTATCAGCCAACCCATGGATCTGCTCATCAGTTTCCTAGGATCTCCTGAAAAGTCAAGATAGATCTGTCCATTAGCCATTTGTCAACTAATGGTATTCTGTGTTTTGTGTAGATCCTCCTGGAGGGGCAGCTAGGTGGTAGAATGGATAGAGCACCAGTGCAGGAGTCAGGAGGACCTGAGTTCAAATTTTACCTCAGACACTTGGCACTCACTAGCTGTGTGACCTTGGGCAAGTCATTTAACCCCAATTGCCTCATCCTGGTTCATCTCCAGTCATCCTGAGGAATATCTGGTCACTGGATTCAGATGGCTTTGGAGGAGAAGTGAGGTTGGTGACCTGCACAGCCCTCCCTCACTCAAAACAATGTCAAGGGCAAGTCATGTCATTTTTTCTCTGATTGCATGGTCTTCTTTGGCAATGAAGGACAAACACACACAAACCCTCCTGGAGGATCAAGGGCAAGGTCTATCAACTAACGAGATTCTTTATCTTTAGTTTATTTCATCTGTATTGTCTGGGTATCAAGCACTATGTAACTAAGGCCCTGGAGGAAGGGGACATCTCAGATGGTGTATCAGTAAGCACCCCAACATACACAGGGGGACCTGCTATCACAGGTTCCTAGATCTGCATTCATAAAAGGAAAGCAACTTTCAAGGGGTTAACAATCACTTTAATCAAGCACATGTACCATTCCTTTAACCAAGTGCATATATCATTCTGTTCTTTCAGGGGAGTCAGCACCCTGAATTTCAAAGAAAATACAGAGAAATCAAAAGATCAACAGACATGGCTTCCTTTGCCTGAATTCAGTAGACAGTTGGACCCCATATATCTGACCATAGCTACCAGAGAGGGAAGCATTGACATCTGGATTTTCAAAACCTGGAGGCTCCTTAAAGCAGCTTCCCAGAGTCCTTGTCTGGTACTCAAACCTTCTTACAAAAATTAAACCCCGAAGTATAACCTCACTCTCAGAGTATTTATACACTTTTTAGGGCCAGAGTACAAAACCCTCTGACTCAGTTCCTCAATAGAAAAAACAAAAGGTACTTGGGACCCTCCTACAAAACAACTCTCCTAATCAAGCTTCCCACAATTGGTAGGTCCATCAATGGGTGGGAAAGATCTTTTTTAATCACATTATTCAATCAGAGACACTTTTAGTAAAACAAAAACAACAAAAGATCCTAATTTGATTGCCATCACAGATGGTGAGGAAGATTTGAGGTCCATTTCATTCAAGGGGGCCATGGACCCTTTTTAATAAAGTGCCATTGGTTCAGAGTTCTGCCTCAGTTATTTTTATTGTAGGCTGAACAATTTTGAAACCCCACAGTAACAGAGCTGGGATTTGAACCCAAGTCTTCTGTCTCTAAATCCTCTGCCCTTTTCTCTGTATCATGTACCTCTGTTCCTCTGTATCACACTTCCCTATCTGAACTGGGAGGTGAAGGAAGAGACTAATGATTGACTCAACTCAAGTGCCACTTTCTAATGAAGTCTTTCCTAATACACTTAGCTGCTAGAACCCTCAGTTCCTAAACTGCTGTTTTCTTCTCAATGAATTTACATGTCTTCTCCATAAAATGTAAGCTCCTTGAGGTCAGAGACTAGTTTCATTTTGTCTTTGTATACCCAGGACCTAGCTCAGTTTCTGGCATGTGGTAGGCCCTCAATAATTGCTTAATGACTAAATAGACTTATAGAAGACATAATTAGAGACAAGCCAATCTGATGTGACTCTGTTGTCCAGTGAATCTAGCCTAGATGTAATTCGGTTTTTGCATTTATACCACACATTACTTGAGTAGATAGCCTGAAGTTACTTAACTATATTATCTAGAACAAGGGTTCTTAGCCTGGTACCCATGGATCTATGGATAGATTTTAAGGGGCCCTTGGACTCCATTAGGAAAAAAAATACATTTTTATTTTCACTAACCTCTAGCTGAAATTTAACATTTCCTTCAAATATGAATCCCCCTCTCACATAATTCTGAGGAGTCCATATAGGCTTCACTAAACTGTTAAAGGGATCCAACACACGCATAAAGCAAAAAGGTTGAAAAACAAACAAAAACCAAACAACTTGTTACAGAAGCTTTCTTGTAGCTATGTTTGGAGTGGAGTTACTCAGCTCTAAGGAAGTACTTAAATCATATGATTTCAGCAGCAACCCTTCCAAAATGGTATATCATTTCATTCTAACCAAGACTGTGCTCGTTTCTATTTCAGGATTTCCGTGAAACACTCCTGGATACCTTTCTAACAACCGTCTGAGCCTGTCTGCTACCTCACCCCACTTAAATGTCAGCGGGGTAACATTCTCCAGCCTCCATGCTCTCTCTAAGCCATTTGCTGCTAAGCTTATTTTCTGTTCCCAAGGCTTTGATCATATCAACCCCCCACTCCCCATCACTCTCAAGTACATAACTCCAAAGTAACAGGTTTCTTATTTCAATTCACGATAAATTCAGATTTACTATTTTCACCTTCAAGATGCACTTCCTCTTGTTTTCATGCCCCAACCTGCCTATCTCATTCTTTTGTTTTATCCCAGCTTTCTTCTCTTCTCATTTTTCAGTCCTCTTTCTTCTCTCTTAACAAATGGTCCTTTTTTACTCTCATTCTTTTCTATTTGCTTCATTCATGACAGCCCTTCACTTCAGAACAGATATCCAACAGTGACTGGGCACTCAACCTTGAAATTTGGGGCATCACTTTCCCTCTATAAACCCCAGTTTTCTCATCTATAAAATGAGAGAATTAGAATGGACAAGATGATCATTAAGGTCTATTCTAAATGCTATGTTGAAAGAAGTCTTTCCTGGACAAATAACTGGTTTTTGTTTTGTTTTTTTTCTTAGAGAAAACACAGGATAAAGAAGTAGACTTGGCCTCCAGAAGATATAAGTTCAAGTCTCACCTTACCCACTTGCTAGGTATGTGACCCATGGTAAATCACTTAACTCCTCTCAGCCTTAGTTTCCTCATCTGTAAAATGGAGATAATAATTAAAATACTTCTCTTACATGGCTATTGTAAAGATCAAATGAGATAATATGTGTAAAGTGTTTTGCGAATCTGAAACTGCTAAATAAATGTCAATTATAATTATCAAATCCTTCTTCAAGACCCAAGTCCTTTGCAGAGCCTTCCTATGGTGCTATCTAATGAAGTGGAAAATTATGTTTGAGCCTCTGTGGAGCAATATCTCTGTTAGAGTTTTTAGTTAGAACCTAACAACTAAATGGTATTAATTTAATCTAACCATTAAATAGGTGGCACAATGGGGTCAGGAAGATTCATTTTTGTGATTTCAAATCTGACCTCAGACGATTACAGTTACGTGACCACGGGCAAATCACTCCACTCTGTTTGCCTCAGTGTCCTGATCTGTAAAATGAAGAGAAGGAAATCCTTCTCCTTCTGGAAAAAGAAATGGCAAACCATTCCAGTACCTTTACCAGGAAAACCCCACATGGAGTCACCAAGGGTTGGACATGAATGAAACAACTGAACGATAACAAATCCCTTGAGCCAGTACAAGCTTGCTCTGGCCGATGTTTGCTTGTATTTATATAGCATTTTAAGTTTTACAAAGTATGTTGCCTCATGATGTAACCTGTGAGGTAAGTCATGAAAGTATTACTACAGAAGAGGAAAAGGATGCCTCAGAGAAGTTGTGACTTCCCCAGTGTCACCTTTGTAAACCTTGATGGCAATTTGCTGCCCATGAGAGGGAATTTTTCCTGTTGTTTTTGAAGAACTGGGACTGAGCCTTGGGGGCTAACCTCTTAGTCTAGTGTCCTGGTAGATAAGAGTATGAGTAGCTTTCTTAGAAACTCTGATTTTTATTACTAAAAACATCTGTGTGACTGTAATTGCAAATATGCTCAATTTTAACTTTTATGAGTTAATCAGCGTGGTTTCAGTGGGAAACCATGAGGAATTTCAGGCTGAGAAACTTAGACATGGGGAGGATAGATATCTTCGATTGTTCACACAAAAGTCTCCAGAAAAGCATAAGAAAGTGAAAGTATTTTCTTTGCAGAAAAAGGCCAGAAAAGCGCCTAGTGCACAATTGTTGTTATAAATGCTCAGTGAGTTGCTATGACATTCCTAAAAGTTGCAAACTTTTTGCAAAGAATTATGAACATGAGTAGATCGACCTGGCATAAGGACGAGTTTTGCAATAATTTCTAATTGGTCTCCAGGCTCTCTCTCTTTCCAATCCTTCCTCCACAAAGCTATCAATTTAATATTTCAAAAATGCAGGCCTGATCACGCCATATCCTCCTGTTGTAAAAAACCAGCCAACCAACCAAAAAAAAAAAAACAAAAACAAAACCCAATTCTCATGGTTCCTTATTGCTTCGAGGATAAAGTACATGATTCTTAGCGTGGCATTTAAAAGCTTTCCACAGTTTATAAGAAGGGGGAATGGACTAAATCAATGGTACCAAACTAAAACAGAAAGTAAGGGAGCCACTAAACTTTGCCTAAGGATCCTTGTGGGCCACAGATTGACTTAGAAAACCACATACTAACATTATCTATGTTCTATTGTATTTTGTAAAATTTTGTTAAATATTTCCCATTTACATTTTATATTTGGACTGGGATGTGGCACATTACTGCCTAGGCTGTGTGTTTGACACCTCTGGAGTAGATGTAGAAGGTTCCTTCCAGGACAGCTGGGTGGTGCAATGGATAGAGTTCCAGACCTTGAGTTAGAAAGACTCATCTTCCCGAGTTCAAATCTGTCCTCAGACACTTAGTAGCTGTGTGACTTTGGGCAAGTCACTTGACCCTGTTTGCTTCAATTTCCTCATCTGCAAAATGAACCAGAGAAGCAAATGGCAAACCACTCCATTATCCAAATGGGGTCAGAGAGAGTCAGACATGACTGAAAAAAAGACACAACAACAAAAAGTTCTCTTCCAGCTCTAAGGCTACAATCCTATGACTTTCTGATGTGTTCACTACATGGTATAAATGCTTCAGCCAGTAGAGAGAATTTCCTTGGAAGTAATGAACTCAGTCAGAGGGTGATGCTGACATCTTTTGACACTCTTTTTTGTTTCAGCATCAACCAACATGAGAGACATAGGAGGAATCCCAACATCTCACCATTGCCCTATCAGGACAAGGTAGGAGTAGAGTATACACACTTACATAAAGGAAGGAAGGAGGAAGAGGGTGCCAGATAAACAATCATTTCACTGATAGCCTGACCATAGGTGTCTTAATTTGTGTGCAGATCTCCCTGGCTTGAATCCTGAGCAGTGGCTAATGACTCTGAAAGTCACCCAACCATTTTGCTACTGACCCTGCCCCACCTCCTGTGGGTCACTTTTTTTTGGATCCTGATTCAGACTCTGCATTTGGAGCCAAGAAGCTTTCCCTTTGTGGTGGGGGTTCTTAACCTGAAATCCATGAACTTCAGAAACAATATTTGGACAAATATTTGAATGTAATCAGTTTCCTTTGTGCTTAATTTTATATATTTAACAGCATTGTTCTGAGAAAGGGTCCATAGAGACTACTGTACAAAAAAGTGAAGAACCGCTGTCCTCAGGCCAAAGAATTTCCTTAGTCACCAGCATTTAAGAGGAAAGTTCACAAGGTTTGAGATTTCTTAGTTGTAGACTGTATCTCTAATACCTTGGCAAAACCATGTCATTGCTTAAAAAAAGGAAGAAAAAAGAGGACCAAGTTAAAAAAAAAAAGAAAGTGGATGAATCAGAACCAATCCAGGACTATTACTGGGGGGAAACCTTCAAAGTTCATGAAATAATGACCAGCCACAACTTCCAAGTTTAAGCATGTAACCAACTCCTATGGAAAGGGGATTGTCTCCAGATCCAAAATGAGACAAGTGTTTTTGGACGTTAAGCATATTTGTTATAAAGGGTTTTTTTCTGTTTTTTTTCTTTGGAGGGAGGCAGTGAAAAGTAAGGCTTGTTAATTGAAAAGATTTTAAAAGGAAATTACATTAAAAAAACAAAGTGTATGAAGGAACATTATTATCACATTAAAAATTTAAAAGTTTTTGTAAGAATGTAACTGTAGAGAAGGAAGGCTGAGTTCCAAATGTCTCACATGAAAACCCTGCGAAGTTAAACCATTATATAATCATATATCTATTTTAAAGTAGACATTTCAGGTTATAAGAAGTGTAAACTTTAGCACACTTCAACTGGCTAACTATAGGTGGACATCTTCCTCCGCTCCTCTAATCCACGCTGCAGACTAAAACCAGAATACTGTCTCTTATTCATGGATCTCACCATGTATCTTTTCTGCTCGATAATCTTTTTTTATATATTAGTTTTATTTATTTTCAGTGTTCTACAATCACTACCATATAACATAGATTATTTTTTCCCCTCCCTCTCCCATCCCTCCCCTATCCCTACCCGAGACAGCATACAATTTTATATAGGCTCTATACATACATTCCTATTAAATACATTTTCACTATAGTCGTGTTGTGTAGAAGAATTAAAATGAATGGGAGAAATCATCTAACAAATCAAAACGTAAAACAAAAGAAAATGATCCACTACATTCTGCGATTGAATTCCAAAGTTCTTTCTCTGGATATGGAAGGCATTTTGCCTTAAAAGACCATTGGGAATTTTTTTAAGTCCTTGCATTGCAATGAAGTTCCAAGTCTACCAGAAAAGACTCTCGTACACTGTGGTCATTGCTGTGCACAAAGTTCTTCTGGTTCTGCTCCTTTCACTCAGCATCAGATCATATAAGTCTTTCCAGGTCTCTCTGAAGTCTTCCTGTTCATCATTTCTTATAGCACAATAGTATTCCATTACATTCATATACCACAATTTATTCAGCCATTCCCCAATTGATGGGCATCCCCTTGATTTCCAGTTTTTGGCCACCACAAAGAGGGCTACTGTAAATATTTTTGTCCATGTGGGACCCTTTCCCATTTTAATGATCTCTTGGGGATACAGTCCTAGAAGTGATATTGCTAGGTCAAAGGGTATACACATTTTTGTAGCCCTTTGGGCATAGTTCCAATTGCTCTCCAGAGTGGTTGGATCAGCTCACAGATCCATCTGCTTGATAATCTTTAGCGGCTCCCTGTAGCCATGGGAGAAAATTTCAAATGTCTTTGGTTGGTATTCTAGGACCTCTAAAATCTGGTGCTACCCTAGCTTTCCTGTTGTCTCATCACATTTTTCCCATCCTCATACTCTAGCCAACTGGATTATTCTTTGACACCCCAAATGTGCGTTCCTTCTTCCTACCTCCTTGCCTTTGCTCACACAGTTTGCTCATGTCTAGAATGTTCTGCCTCTCCCTCTGCATCTGCTGAATTACAGCTTATCACCTAAGGCCCAAATCAAATGCCATCTACTTAAAGTCGAGAACAACATTCCCCTTCAGATGTCATTTTGTGTTGTACTACTCCAATGAGCTCATCCTATAATATATACACTGTCATTATATGTGTTTATATCTTATTCCTCTACTGGATTGTCAGCATCATTAGGGCAAGGATTGTGTCTTATACTTTTTAGACTTTTTTCACCTTTACATTCTTTATAATTCAGCCCAAACTGGACTTCTGGCTATTCATCACACATAGTCTTCCATCTCCAGCCTCTATATTTTTTTTGCAGTCTTTTTCTTATGACTGGATTGCATCACCTCGTCACCTCTGTTGCTTAGAATTCCATCTTCCTTTAAAATTCAACTCAACTGCCACTTCCAAATGAGGTCATTCCTAATCCTGCCCAGATGTCAGTACCTTCCCTTAAAATTATCTTGTATTAACTTTACATACATATGTATAATATATATATGTATATATATATGAATTTTTAACCTATTTACATATGTAAATGTTGTTTACTCTCAGGAAAATGGAAACTCCTTAAGGGAAGGTACCATTTCATTTTTAGCTTTGTATCGCCAGTGTCTCGTAGGTGCTTAATAAATGCTGATTGATTAGCTAAGCCTTGCATACAGCAAGTGCCAAATAAATGTTGTTTATTATTTTGTTGATATCTATGAGGTAGTACAATACATACATTTGTTGTTGGTGAGTCATTTCAGATGTGTCTGACTCTTCGTGACCCCATTTGGGGTTTTCTTGGCAAAGACACTAGAGCAGTTTGCCATTTCCTTCTCCAGCTCATTTTACAGATGAGGAAACTGAGGCAAACAAGGTTAAGTGACTTGCCTAGAGTCACACAGCTAGCAATGGGTCTGAGGCCAGATTTGAGGTACTAGAAGATGTCTTCCCAATTCCAAACTCAGTGCTCTATCCACTACACCACCTTATTTAATCTCCCCCTTTTACAGATAGTAAAACTGAAGATGGCGGAGGAGGTTAAATTTACCTGTGGTCACACAACTTGTTGTTTTTGTTCTTTGTTCTTGAAGAGGACCATGATATCAAGATGATGACATGACTTGTAGTTGACTTTGATTTGAGTGAGGGAGGGTTGTGCAAGGTCACTAACCTTACTTTTTTCTCCTGAGCCATCTGGGTCCAGTGACTTGATGTTCATCAGGATGACTGGAGATGGCCCAGGATGCACTGTGAGTAAGCACCCCAACATACACAGCAGGGGACTACTGTCACAGGTTCTTAGATCTGCAAAGGCAACTTTCAGGAGATTAACAATCACTCTAATCAAGCACATGTATCATTCCTTTAACCAAGTACATATATTGTTCAGTTGGTTCAGGGGAGTCAGCACCCTGAATTCCAAAGAAAATACAGAGAAATCAAAAGATCAATAGACATGGCTTTCTTTACCTGAATTCAATAAAGAGTGGGACGCCAACTGTCTGAACGTAGTAACCAGAGAGGGAAGCATTGACATCTGGGTTTTCAAAGCTAGGGGGACAGGGGCCTGCTTTAGCAGCTTCCCAGAGTCCTCATTTGGCCAAACAAACACTTCCAGTCAGTAAGCCCCAAAGTAATCAATAGACATGGCTTCTTCTGCCTGACCATAATTCAACAGACAGGTACAGCTGTCTGACCATTGTTACCAGAGAGGGAAGCACAACATCTGGGTTCTCAAAGCCAGAGGCTTCTTTAGTGGCTTCCCAGAGTCCTCCTCTGGCACTCAAACCTTTTTTTTTTTTTTTTTTTATCAAAAATTAAACCCATGGTCATACAATTAATAAGTATCAGAGGCAGGAATTGAACCTAGCACTGTCCTGATTCCAAGTCTAACATTCTTTCTACCACAACATGCTGTCTAATTTTCTCTAATATGGTAATTTCAAGAAGTTATTCCCAGCAGTCTTCCTGAATGTTCTCTTCCCTTAAAACTCTGCCCAGTAACAAATAGTTAAAAATCTAATCCCTAAAGTGACCTACATCACCACTGGGAAAGGGATTTCTTCATTCCATTGTGGTGATAATCTTGGACTTCCAACAGGTTACCAAGTCAGTTTGTTTCCTTAGCAACCTGAAGAGAGTATCCGGAAAATGAGACCTAAAAAATCAGATCTGGTCATAGATTGCACTGTTTGGGTGTTTGGCCAGAAGTCAGGGGTGGGCATTTTGCCAAGTTGAGTGACCCACTTAAAAATCTTAGAATTGTAGCTCTGACCTTCCCTCCCTTTTCAGCATCAAAGCTCTTTTGACATTAAGAAACGCAAGCCCTAGAAGTAACATGTGCTTTACAGAAAAATTAAACTACAGTTGGAAAAAAAGAAACTTTGGTCTATTAGAATGACTCTTTCTTCCTGAAAGTCAGAATATATTTTTTGACTTTTTTGGTTTACTCTACTGAACCCAGGACAAAGGAAGATGCTTTGAGCTACTGTCAGCATTCACTGCTTTAGCCCTTCAGTAATCTCTCGACCCCACTTTCCTGTGCACCCCATTTGTCTCTGGTAATCATGAAAAGGGTTATAGATTGCTGAGGTGCTGTAGGAACAAACTGTATGAGACTAGAAGGAGAAAATGAAATTGGCTCCAGACTGGAGTGGGGAAAAGAAAGTGCAAGTGCTGGATTCAAACACTGGTTCTAATATATGGAAGCAGCATGGTCTGGAGAAGGGAATTCACTTCTCTGACTCAGTTTCCTCATCTGTAAAATGAGGATAATGATGTTTGAATGACCAACTTCACTGAAATTTTTTTAAAAAGAAATTTTTATTAGTGTCTTCTGTTTCTTACTCCATCATCCTGATCCCCAGCATCTTTCCTCTTCCTCCTCTCATATAACATGTAGTATTTTTTTAAGAGAAAAAAATAAATACAACTGATTGATATGCTGGAAAAGTCCCCCCAAAAGACTTCATGGTGGACTTTTTTTTTTAATGAGGAAAGCATTTTGCTAACATTAAATCCATACAGAGACATGAGTTATTATTATTAAAATCAACAGACTCATAAAGGTAAATAATTTATAGTGATTAACAATGCCTGTAAGTTTCTACTAGCTGTGTGAGACACTCAAAGCCTCAATTTCTTCAGGTGTACAAGGGAGGTAGCACCTGCCCTGGCTATTTCACAGGGTTTTTGTGCTGAAGAAATTCAACAGTGGCAGCCAGGGGTTGTGCTCACCTTGGATCCTTCCTAGCTGTGTGATTCTGGGCAAGTCACTTAATCCTGTTTTCCCGTTTCCTCATCTGTAAAATGAGTTGGAGGAGGAAAAGGGGAACCACTCCAGTATCTTTGCCAAGAAAACCCCAAACAGGGTTCTGATAGAGTTGGGCACAAAGCACAGGGCAAGATGGAGGAGTAGGTCAGAAAATTCCTCTCCAGATTTCCCCCACAAACAGAATGTGACATCAAAGGGAAAACAGAACAGCAAAAATAAAAGGGAAAAGGAGTTGTCTACTTAAGATAACTCTGGAGGAACTCAGAGAAGACAGGACATCTAGGAGAGTGAGAAGTATGGACATCTCCAGGTGGACTCCACTGAATCCACAAACAGCAGGCCCCTGGGCAGCAGAGTGGGAGGTGGCCTGGGCCTCAAGAAAGGTCAACTCAGGAAATTTCACCTCAGATCAGAGGAACTTTCACCTTAAACTTTCCCCTTAGGGCTGGAGAACTTTCACCTTGAACTTTACTTCAGGGTCTCAGGAACTTTTCACTTTCAGTTTCACCACAGGACCTCCATAGGACCATGACATTTCACTTTGAATTTCACCTCAGAGTAGCAGGAACTTTTCATTTTCAACTTCTCTATAGGAACTTTAGATGACCAAGAAGTTTTGCTACGAATTTCACCTCAGGGCCTCAGGAACTTTCACTTCAGGGTCTGAGAACTTTCACCTTGAGCTTTCACCTCAGGGTCTCAGGAACATTCACCTTGAATTTCACCATAAGAACTCAAGAAATATCACTTTGAATGTTACCTCAAGAACTTTCACCTTGAACTTTATCCTCAGGGCCTCAGGAACTTTTGCCTTGAACTTCAGGGTCTCAGGAACTTTTCACTTTCAATTTCACCATAGGACCTCCATAGGACCATGACATTTCACTTTGAATTTCACCTCAGAGGAGCAGAAACTTTTCACTTTCAATTTCACTATAGGAATTTTAGGCGACCAAGAAATTTCACTATGAATTTCACCTCAGGGCCTCAGGAACATTCACTTCAGGGTCTGAGAACTTTTACCTTGAACTTTCACCTGAGGGTCTCAGGAACATTCACCTTGAATTTCACCATAGGAACTCAAGAAATGTCACTTTGAATTTCACCTCAAGGCCTCAAGAACTTTCACCTTGAACTTTATCCTCAGGGCCTCAGGAACTTTCACCTTGAATTTCTACCTCTAGGCCTCAGGAACGTTTCACTGTTGATTTCACATAGGACCTCAAGAAACTTTACTTTGAATTTCACCTAAGGGCCTATGGAACTTTCACCTTGAACTTTATCCTCAGGGCCTGAGGAACTTTTACCTTGAAATTTCACCTCAGAGCCTATGGAACTTTCACCTTGAACTTCCCTTCAGGGTCTCAGGAACTGTTGACTTTCAATTTAACAATAGGACCTGCATAGGACCAAGAAATTTCACTTTGAATTTCAGCTCAGAATAGCAGAAACTTTTCACTTTCAATTTCACTATTGGAATTTTAGACGACCAAGAAATTTCACTATGAATTTCACCACAGGGCCTCAGGAACTTTCACCTTGAATTTCACCATAGGAACTAAAGAAATATCACTTTGAATTTTACCTCAAGGCCTCAAGAACTTTCACCTTGAACTTTCATCTCTGGGCCTCAGGAACTTTCACCTTGAACTTCATTTCAGGGTCTCAGGAACTTTTCATTTTCAATTTCACCATAGGACCTCCATAGGACCATGACATTTCACTTTGAATTTCACTTCAGTGTAGCAGGAACTTTTCATTTTCAACTTCTCTACAGGAACTTTAGACGACCAAGAAGTTTTGCTATGAATTTCACCTCAGGGCCTCAGGAACTTTCACCTTAAATTTTCCCCTTAGGGCCTGAGAACTTTCACCTTGAACTTCACTTCAGGGTCTCAGGAACTTTTCACTTTCAATTTCACCATGGGATCTCCATAGGACCAAGACATTTCACTTCGAATTTTAACTCAAGGCCTGAGGAACTTTGACTTCAAGGCCTGAGAAATTTTCACTGTGAACTTCATCTCAAACTTTCAACTCAGGACCTCAGTAACTTTCTGCTTGAAACCTGAGGAATTTTCACCTTGAACTGTCAGTTAGAACTTTCACCTCAAACTGTCAGTTAGAACTTTTACCTCAGGGCTTCAGGAATTTACACCTTGAACTTTCACCTCAACCTGTGGCCCTGAGGAACCTTCAACTCAAGAATTTCCTTTGAGGAACTCAGGAACTTTAGCCTCATGAAATTTCACCTTAGAGCCTCAAGCATTTTCACCTTGAACTTCACCTCAACTTTTCACTCAGAGTCTCAAGAACTTTCACCTTGAACTTTTACCTCAGGGCTTCAGGAGCTCTCACCTCAGGATGGAAGGAATTTCTACTTCAGACTCTCCAGAAGTTCACTTCAGGAACTTTTACCTCAGGAACTTTAAGCCTCATGAACTTTCATCCCAGGCCCTCCAGAACTTTCATTTCTGTTACTTTCTTCTCATGGCCATTAGATCTTTCACCTCTTGAATATTGACTTCGGGGCCTCAGGAACTATCCTCTCAGGGCCTCGTGAACTTTCAGCCTATTGGTGGTGCCCAACCTGTTTGGGTGAGGAGTCTAGAGAGCATCTCAGGGAACAAGAGGACTTGTGCACAGCATGGCTGGGGGACCTTGTTGTGGCTTCTGGGCAAGGAGAAGGGACTGCCAAATTCAGGTCTCTGGACAGGATTCAGAAAATAGCATGAATAACAGCCTGGGAATGGCTAAATCCTAGCAATAACAATAAGAGAAGAAATAGAAATAGAAGGAATCAGACTAGGAAATGAGGTTAATAGAATTAACCTCTTTTTGCAGATGATATGAATGACTCAATTAAGAAGTTAGTTAAAACAATTAATAATTTTCACAAAGTAGCAGGATATGAAGTAAACCTGCACAAATCATTAGCATTTCTATATATCACTGACAAAACCCTGCAAGAAGAGATAGTAAGAGATACCTATTTAAATAACTCTAGACATATGACGATTTTAGCCAAACTAATTTATATGTTCATTGTCATCTCAATTCAATTACCAAAAATTTATCTTATTAATAATAACATGGAACATATTATCTATCAAACTTATAGATAGGTGAACAATTTATGAATCAACAAGAGATAGAGAGCAGAGTGGGAGTAAAATGAATAATTTCAATTACATTAAAATTTTTTGTACAACTGAAATCAATGTAGCCAACCTCATAATGGAAGAAGATGGAGAAATCCAACAGATGTCTGGATAATTGAAGTTCCCTAAAGTTGCTCTGTTGTACTTCTGGACCAAGAGAATGATTTGTTTCCTGAACTTCTTATCTATTTCATCCTAATAAATATCAAAACCTGAGCTTGAATCTTAGCTCTGTTAATATTTATTCCATTTGGCTTTGGATTAAAGGACTTTGATTTACATTCTTGCCCTAGCACCTATATTTGGGCCTCAGTTTCTTCATCTTTAAAATGAGAGGGTAAAATTCTTTCCAATTCTAAAACCTTTTATCTCTAACTACATAATCTTTTTGCTTTCCTCTTTCATTATTTTCAGGCAATGGGAATATGCTTCTACTAAAGCACCCTTCAGAAAACACTAACAGATAAAATTATATCCTAAAATGAAACCTGTGCCTTTTATACCTATATTTCTTCCCATGGCATCTAATCTTGAAGATATATGAACATGTTCTAAAATATGCATTTGTCCTATTCAACATCCATTTGTTCATCTACTAAAAGGTAAGCTTTTTTAGGGCAGGTACCTTATTAGTTTTTGGTAAGTACAATGTGTTGTACACTGTACAAGTCACTCTGCAAGGTTCTGTGAAGAGTACAGAGATAAATAAATTTGTTCTTGCTCTTACTTGCTCTCAGGATACTTTACCATTTCATGAAGCAGGGATGAAAAATATTCACAGCATAATTCAAGATATAATGTTTCCTTTTGTCCTGATCTGCAATTTAATCAACATATGGAAGATCAACTGTGGAAACTCCTACAGATGTAGATGATAAGCTTGTCTGTAATTTAGAGCCAGCATTGCCTGAGGGCACTGAGAGGTTAAGTGGCTTTATCCATAGCCCCACAGTTAATATCTGTCTGAAGCAGGGCTTGGCCTCAGGTGGTCCAGATCCCAAAGCTGAACCTCTGTCTGTCAACCACAAGCTTCTACACAATTGTATGACTGGCATAGATAATTTCATTCCTAATTTGGCCACCTTCACCTCTTTACCACAAGTAATTACATTCGGGGGTGGAGCCAAGATGGCGGAGTAGAAAGATGCACATACACATAGCTCTGAACCCACAACCCATAGAATATCTACAAAGAAGTAACTCACGGCGAATTCTGCACCCAGAGGCCACAGAACATTGGAGCGAGGGAGATTTCTATTCCGGAGAGACCTGCAAACCTCTCGCAAAAGGTCCTTCGAGCCACAGACTGGGCGCCGGGACTGGGAGCTGAGTACAGCCCTGCTGCGGCTGCGGCACCGAGAGGAAAAGATCCGAGCAGGCTTCAGGGACGGGATCTCCAGCGGCCACGCGGGTCCCTCCACCCACAGGTGACAGGGGTTGGTGAGAGGGTCTCTTTGGCGGGTCGAGAGGGGAGTGGGGTGCCCCCATAACTCAGGCCCCCCACGGGAGGCAACAGCGGAGGTGGGAGCAGACCGCGGCTCCCCAAGCAGGCAGGAGCCCGGATCCATTGTTGAAGGTCTCTGCATAAACCCCCTGAGGGAACTGAGCCCGTGAGGCGGCCCTGCCCCCACCTGAGCACCTGAACTTAATCTCACACTGAATACCAGCCCTGCCCCTGCCGAAGCCCCGAGGCTGGGAGCAGCATTTGAATCTCAGACTCCAAGAGCGGACTGGGACGATCCGGAGGCGAGGTGGGTGTGAGGAGAATATTCAGAGCTCAAGTCACTGGCTGGGAAAATGCCCAGAAAAGGGAAAAAAACCAAGACTATTGAGGGTTACTTTCTTGGTGAGCAGGTTTCTCCTCCCCTCCCTTCTGATGAGGAAGAGTGGTGCTCACCATCAGGGGAAGACACGGAAGTCAGTGCTTCTAAATCCCAGCCCACTCAATGGGATCAGTTCTGGGAAAAGGTCTTAAAGAGCCCAAACAATTTTCAAAATCATGATAGAGAGGTGGAGGAAAAACTGGGAAGAGTAATAAAAGACTTGCAAGCAAAGTATGAACAACAAATCAGCACCCTGCTAAAGGTGACCCAAAAAAAATGCGGAAGAAAATAACACAAGTAATTACATTCAGAATGGATCCATGAAAAATCAGGATTAGTCTATTCAAGATAAAAATGAGCTCTTGCATATCTGGTTTATTATTCTGATAGCCATGAAATTAACTAAGAGGCAAGACTGAACAGTTAAAATAGTATGTGATACGGAGAAGTGCAGACATCTAAGAGAGACCATTTATTCTAGGTGAACTGAGAAATCATTAGAGGCCATCTCTTTGGCCCCAAGAAAGCAAAGTTCAGTCATAGCTGCCTTCTCAGATTTGTTAATGCAATTAGCACCCACTTTTGACTCCCAAAAGGCAAGTGGAGCAGACATATAAATTATGAAGAGCAAGGCTAACCAAAATGTCACATTGAGTGTTATTTTTTCATGCTTATTATATACTACTACATATTCCCTGTGTGTATGTGGTGGGGGGAGTCAAGATTTAGAACAGTAGAAAGCTCAAAAATGATTTAATGGAATAAGCACTGGCCGAAGAGTCAGAAGAACTGTGTCATCCTAGTTTTGCCACTAACTGGTAAGTTACTGCCCCTTTGGACCTCAGTATCCTAACTGTAAAATGAAGTATATTGACTTCGATGATCTCTGAGGTTCATAATAACATATCATCATTTTATGACTCCAGTCATCACTATAAGGATCTTAGACCTGGTAATTTCCAAAAAATTTGCTAAGGCTATAATATTACCATTTCTTGAAACTTACAGCCTGTCCTCCCCTTCCTTCTCAAAATGGAGTTAGAAAAAACCCTTGCCTGTGGCTAGAGTTTAATTAGAAAGTCATTGATTAAGTCACAAACTAGTTGAGGAAGAATCTTGAAAATGGAAATGAAATGCTTAAGACATGCAAAAATGGGCTGGCTATGCCAGTATAATAAAAAGACAAAACTAAACTATTTATCCATTACATGCCAATCAAGCTACCTATGGATTATGTGGAGCAGGCCTGCACAACCTACTGGCCCATCAAAGGATTTTGGGTGGCCCTCAAAAAAATGTAGAGTTTTGTTTGTTTTTTTCCCCTCAAGCTGCCTGCAATCCTTTGATAGGCCACAGGTTGTGCAGGTCAGATGTAGAGCAGGCATGCAATTTAAAGGAGTGGGCAAGCCGAATGGTCTAATGTTAATAACTCCAAATACCTCAGCTACCAGGATAAGGACTTAGGATTTAATAAAATATTTCTTTATTTGAATAAGGTTAATGTCTTTTCTTGAATTCCAGCTAGCATCAAGTAATATTAGTTAGAAAATAAAATAACTTGAGAAATTGTATACAATTGACAGTGGCTAGAAAATCATTTCATCTTTACAGCTTTATCAGTAAAATTGATATTACAATTAGAATTTAACAAACTGATGGGAAAACAGGAAGTAGACTTCACGTAGAAATTAGGTATAGACCAACATTTCACACTATGTACCAAGAGAATTTCCAAATGGATAACTGATAGACACAAAAGGTGAAATAAACAAATTTGAGAAGGAAGGGGAAAAATTACTTTTTGAATCTATAGATAGGAGAAAAGTCCATGACACCAAAAAAGAATAGAGAGGCTTACAGAACATAAAATAGTTTTGATTATGTAAGGTTTAAAAATTTGTGAACAAAAAAATCTACTCGGTTAAAATTACAAGGAAAATACTTCACTGGAAAACTTTGTAACTGGGAATTTGGTAACATATTTATTTGATAAAGGTCTCATAACCAGGATATATAAGGAACTGATAAAAATTTATAGGAATGAGCCATTTCCCAACAGATAAATTGTCAAAGGATATGAAATCCAACAATCATTTTAAAAAGGCTTTAAATCACTATTAATTAGACAAATGCAAATTCAGGCAATTGTGAACTTCCATCTGTTACCCATTAGGTTGGCCAAGATAATAAAAAAGGAAAATGATGAAGGTTGGAGAAACTGCAGGTAAATAAAGGAATGCTATCCTCTTCTAACAAAGACATACGATGGACTAAATGTGAAGAGTGGGATATATATTTTTGTATGACTGTTTGTGGACCATTGTGGAAATGGTCCAAATTTGTTTTGTTTGACTATGCTGTTTGTTACAAGGATTCTCCTTTTCTTTTGCATATGTGTTTGTGTGTGTGTGTGTGTGTGTGTGTATGCGTGTGTTTTGGGGGAGGGAGGAAATTGAGACATATTAAATCCTTGATAGTAGAAAAAATTAAAAACAGAAGAAAAAAAAGATATACAGAAAATATGCCTCTGAGTAGTAAAAGGAACAATAATTCCCGAATTCTGAATACATTTTAGAACTATATACCTTATTAAAACCACATGCTTCAAAGACCTGTGATTTAGCTGAAGATATACCCCTAGATACCCCTTTCATAACAATAGCTAAGAGTTATATAGTGCTGTAAGATTTACAAAGTGCTCTCATCCTTCACACTTGCGAAGTAGTTGCTGCTATTATACACAATTTATTGTTGTTGTTTAATTGTTTTTTAATCGTATCTGACTCTTTGTGACCCCATTTGGGGTTTTCTTGGCAAAGACACTGGAGTGGTTTGCCATTTCTTTCTCCAGCTCATTTTACAGATGCAAAAACTGAGGTAAACAGGGTTAGGTGATTTGCCCAAGGTCACCCAGTTAGTAAGTGTCTGAGGCCAGATTTGAGACCCTGGAAGATGAGTCTTTCTGACTCCAGGCCTGGGACTCTATCCCCTGTGCTACCTAATTGCCCCCAATTTACAGACAGAGAAATTGAGACTTGGACAGGTTAGACTTTTGCCCTGGGTCATAGGGTTAGTAAATATGTGAGGCAAGATTCAAACTCAGGGCTTCCTGACACTGTACTAAGCACTTAACAGAGACTGTTGACTGACTGATGAAAAAACTCTTGAAACATCCCATTTTACTTTTGGAATTGTGAAAAAGTTTTTTCCTGAACCCAAAATTAAATGTGTTCGTTTGAACTTCGCACTCATTCCTTTGGATTCTACCTTCTGGAGCCATGCAAAATGTGACAGGCTTTCAAAAACTTGAAGATAACTCCCATGTCCCTTCTAAGGATTCTGTTCACAGGATAAACGTGCCTAGTTCCTTCAACAAGGGAAGGGAGAGAGCAGCATTCTCATATCTTGTCTTTGGAATCAGGTTTGATAATTATTATTTCAGTTCACTCCCATTTCTTTTATTTTGTTGTTTTCATTCCATGCATATTATGGTAGAAACTGTATATTATTTTCCTGGTTCTCCTTACTCTACTTTGCATTACTATGTATCTCTTCCCATGTTTCTCTTTTCTCTATATTCATTTCTTACATCACAATAGTATTGCATTATTGTTCAAATATTCCAATTTGTGCCACAATTTATTGAGTCATCCCTGACCAATGGATATTTACTCTATCTGTAGTTCTTTGCCGCTACAAAAGATGCTCCTATAAACATTTTGGCATATAGGGGATTTGTTATCTCTGAGTATTGGTCTAGCAGCTGGATTTTTAGATCAAAGGGCATTTTAGTCTCATTCTTAGTGCAATCTTCAAATTGCTTTCCAGAGGAAATAGGAAAGAGGAAGTGATTCTGGATACTAAGGGTTTTTCCCAGTTGATTACTTCCTGTCTTATCCTAGTTGTATTAGAGGAAGCAATTTTTAATAGTAACTCTTCCTTGAGGATCTTTAAACAGAGTATGGTTGATTACCTGTTGGGGATGTCATAATGGGTATTACTTTCATATGTAAGTTGGACTGGATGCCTGCTTCTAACCCTCATTTTTTGTGATTCTGTTATTTGCATGGGGTAGGAGGACCATGAGTACAGAATACTGCATACATTTTACTGGCAAGATCAAGACATGCATGTGCTCTAAGCAGAATAAGACTATCACAGACTTAGAGCTAGGAAGGACCATCTGGTCCAACCCCCTCATTTGACAGATGAGGAAACCAAGACCTAGAGAGAAGAAGGGACTTGTCACATAGCTAGTGAGCATTCAAGGATAGAATTGAACCCAGATCCTCTTATTCTAGAGGTTCTTTCCATTGTATCATTCAATAAGAGGTGTTGGACCTGAACTCTTTCAGTGTTCACAGTTGCATGGCTTCCAATTACTCCTCTACCCTCAAGAAAAGGAGAAAGAACAAGTTAAGAAGACGTAGGTGTTTCTGTGCCTTACCCATGATTTTTAGTTCAATCAGGACATATGTAATTATCTTCCTTCCTGCTAGCATTTTCCCTATGCCTGCTCCTCAGCTCTCCCTGAAAGTTTGGAGGCAATAGCCAACATCTTATATTATACATTTTATGCCAAATCTGAGGGCTAGTGAAGATGTTCCTCCTTATCAAGAAACAAGCCGTTTTTTTTTAAATTAACAAGAACCTATCCAGGTAATCATTACAGCAAAAATGATACATGATCTAGCTGGAGCTAAGTGAGGGGAGAATTGTGCATTCCTCCCTTTGTTTCAAACAGGTAGACTGCAACAGGGCAGCAGCCATAATTACAGTGCTGCCAAGGATGGCTAAGTATGCTCCTAAGGGTTCCAACAGGCCTGTCACAAAGTCTTTCACATAGTAGGCACCTAATGTATATGGAATTTAAATAACTGTAGGCTTAAGAATTAGCACAAACTGAGAATATTTAGTCATTTTTCTTAAAATGATTTTGAGAAAAGCAAGTGGTATCTTGGCTTTTGGAGGCATTAAGTAACATAAATTCTTGGAATTAGGTAGCTTTTTTTTTTTTTTTTGGTGAGTGCGGAGGGTGTTTATGTTTTAGCTCAAAAACCCAGTAATGTGTAATCACTCAACCTGATGGGGGGTTGGATTATGTTTATTTGGCAATGTAAAATAAACTATGAGGAAGCATCCCCTTGAATTTTCATTTTCAATATTTAGGACCATAACTTTTCTGGTTGACAAAGGAAGCAGTTTACATCTTATAAGAAGCAATGAAGATTTTCTTTTGTTTTAGTTTATATGCCATTGTGTTGTTTCAGTTGTGTGCAACTCTTTGTGACCACATTTTTGGGGTTTTCTTGGCAGAGATAGTGGAGTTTCCTTCTCCAGCTTATTTTACAGAGGAGGAACTGAGGCCAACAGGGTGAAATGACTTGGCCGGTGTCACACAGCTAAATGTCTGAGGCTGGATTTGAACCCATAAAGTTATCCACTATCTAGCTACCTGTTTTAATTTATAGTAAATATTAAATCCCTGAGCTAATGTTGAATAGTCAGCCATTGGGATAATGTTGGACATGAGCTCATTATTGACCATTACTGATAACATCCATTTCTGGATCCATAAACCACCTTTAGGTCAGTGTATACCTTGTAAGAACTCATCTTATTGCGTGGAATGATAATGAGTCCACAAAGAGGTGATGCGTTATGGTGGCAGATGAAGATTAACGATTACCTTTAAAACAAGTTCCATTAATACTAAAATGGGAAAACTGCCATGAACTGTGACTGTTTTATTGACAACATTATGGAACGTCGATAATCAACCATGAAAATGAAAACAAATGACACTCAGAACAAACAAGGGTTTGTTCTTCTTCCAAAAAATCTGGCCAGCCCACAACAAAAAAACTTTCTCTTCCTCTAAGGTTTTGATTTCATTTCCTTTGTAAAGCAAAGTATTTATCTATCTGTGTGTGTGTGTACACATGTACATATCTATCTATATTTATGATTATGTACATATATGTGTGTATACATATATACATGCAAAGGGACATTCTTAGGGAAAGACAATGTGAGACAGTATGAGAGAGGATAGAAAGGTAGAGAGATGAAGTTGGAGTCAAAAAGAGCTGGATTCAAATCCTGCCTCTCACAATTACTATGTGCCCTGGGAAAGTCATTGAACCTCTCAGTGTGGGGCAACTCTAAGACTAAGCTACTAAGTGGGAGTTTCCTATACTAAGAAAGCCACAAAACCAAAAATACAACATGAATGCATTTGATTTGTGATTTTTTCAACGTGAGAAACTCCTTCCATAAATAAAGATTGCAATCCATCTATTTAATATCTTTAATGAACAAAAACCCACTTTCTGTCCCTTTCCTCCTCTACCTCCCCTCAAACAAAAGAAAACTAAGACCTCTATAATGAATATGACTTGTCAAATGAAACAAACTCTCACATTGATCATGTCCAAAAAACAGTCTCTCCACCTGAGAGTCCGTCACTTACCTAACAGGAAGTGGACAGCATGCTTCAATGATGATATTTTAAAATCACATATTAATAAAAATAGATTTTTATGTTGTTTTAGCAAAAATACATGTTTGCCATCGATGATGATTGAAGAAATTCATAGAAGTATAGAGTCTCAGACTTAATAGTCACAGAATTGCAGAGTTTAATGAGATTCCTTTTTTTTTGGAGGTGAAATATAGTTTCTTGCCCAAGGTCATACACAGTTTCATAGATCCAGAACTGCAAGGGACCTTAGAGATCATTTAGTCTACCTTCTTAGTTTAACGTATGAGAAAACTGAGGCCCCCAAAAGTCAGGCAGCTTGCTCAAGTTTACATGGTTAGTGACAGGGTTAAGATTAGAACCTAGGTCTTTTGATTTCCACTCCAGTATTCTTTTCACTACAATCTGGTAAAACCTCACTCCTAGATAGAGATCCCTTCTACAACATTTCTAAGAGATGGCCAACGAGTTTTTGTTTGACTGCCCAGGAAAGAGTTAAAAATGGCCATTTAAAGTACGAAGCATGTAACAATTGTGCCCATTTAACTTTTGCATAAAGAGGTTTAAAAATAAGCCTGCACGCTCTGTATTTCTTTTCCTCTGAGGACTTCAAAATGCCTTGCAGGGGAAGTGAAAGCTTCTTATTATTGTTTAACGTTCTCCAAAAAATTGCAAACCAGACCTAGACCAATGGGGTCAGCTTTATGTATAGCTGAGTAGGCAACTGCCAAAGAAATCTAGTGACCCATTTTAAATGCAAATACCTCTGGAAAGAGTAACACATCAAATCACTATTATCTTAATGTAACTCAAATAATTAAAGGGAACTTGGGGGGCCAGACTCCTTATTTCACAGATCAAGAACTTGTAGACCAGAGAATGAAATGATTTGCCCCAAGGTCACACAGATACATATGTAGTAAGCAGTAGAGCCAGGGAACCTAGATGTTCATTTCCCTCCCTCCCTCTCCCTCTCCCTCTCTCTCTCCCCCCCCCTTTCTCTGGGTCCATCTCTTTTCTCTCTGTGTCTCTCAGTTTCAGCCTTTCTGACTCTGTGTCTGTCTGTCTGTTGCTCCTGTTGCTTCTCTCTGGTCTCTCCATATCATTCTTCTCTCTCTGTCTCTTTTCTTTCTATCTGAGTCATTTTGTTTCTGTCTCTCTCAACTGTTTGTCTGTCTCTCACACTCACCCACATCCTTGCACACAAACACACATCTTTCCCTCTTAAAACACTGTCCACACCACTCATTTGTTGTATAGGATCCTAGGATTCTACATGTAGAGTTTGTAGGGATCCAAGAGACTCTCCTAGGGATTGTCTTGTATTGCAAACATTGCTGTTTGGTGGTAGCCTAAATAAGGTTTGATATTTAGCATTCTTAGCCCTCCTCTGCTCCTGTCACTATGGAATTGAAGTGAGATTACCCAGGAATAAGGACCATCTGAAATCTTTATCTGTTTTCTAAGCATCTATGGCCAAAGAATACATGACTTAATGGCCAACTTCTTAGTGAGGATCTTGCTAGTAAATACTGAAATTTTAAAAAGTTTTTCAGTGCATTTATTCTGCCCAGTGCCTTAGCCTATCATTCAAATTTCTCTGCCTTGTGGCTCCAGGAGACATTCCTAACTTCTTTTTCATAATACTCTCTTTTATGTTTGTTACAGTCCCTAAACATATTTCATGCTTTTCTGGCTCCCTGCCTTTATTTAATCACATTCTTTCCTATATTTGGAATGTTTTCCTCAATTTTCCTTAGAGATTTAGGACAAATGCCACCTCTTCCATGAAATTTTCCCTGATTTCCTCATTTGGAAATGATTTTTTTGTCCTCCTTAGGCATAGCACTTTGCTTGTATTACCTTTTCTGAATTTGTTATATTGTATTTTGCATTGTAGGATAGTGAGTAGAGAACTGGCCTTGAGGACAGAAAGATTTCAAATCATACTTTTGACAGATACTGGCTAAATAACCCTAAGCAAGTCATTTAACCTTTCAGTGTTCTAAGCAACATGCTAAGACTATAATTTGGGGCAAAGGTGCAAACCTGTATTGGTAGAATTTTCCTCACCCTAAAATTTCCTGTGCTGGTGAAACTGTAGGTCCAGTTCCTAAACCATTCTTGTTTGCATTATATTTATATGCAGGAAATGTTACCTATGTTTTATATCTCCTATATATTATAAGCTCCCTGAGGCAAGGATCTTAGTTAACTCTCCTAAAACCTAGCTGGAAAAAGCAAAACAGTGGCCAGTAGATTGGAAAAGATCCGTTTATGTCAAGGAATGTTCAAATTACCAAACAATAACACTAATTTTACATGCTAGCAAGATAATACTTAGGATTCTGCAAGTTAGCCTTCACCAATGAGTGAACTGAGAATTACCAGAAGAGCAGGCTGGATTTTGAAGAGGCAGAGGAACTAGAGACCAAATTGCCAACATTCCCTGGATTATGGAGAATGCAAGGGAGTTCCAGAAAAAAACATCTACTTCTCTCATTGCTTACATGAAAGCCTTTGACTATGTGAATTACAACAAAATGTGGCAAATCCTCAAAGAAATGGGAGTACTAGATTACTTTACTTGTCTTCTGAGAAATCTGTATTCAGGCCAAGAAGCAACAGTTAGAACAGACCATAGAACAGCTGATTGGTTTAAGATTGGAAAAAGAGCACATCAAGTCTGTAGATTATTTATTATTAAGTTGCCTTATTTATTTCACTTATGCAGAATATATCATGTGAAACCCCAGGCTAGCAGTATCTCTGATAAAGTCCTTCATTTCTAAAATATACAGAGAACTGAGTCAAATTTAAAAAGAATATGTCATTCCCCAATTGATAAATGGTCAGAGGATATGAACAAATAATTTTTAGCTGAAGAAATTAAAGTTATCTATAGTCATATGATAAAAATGCTCCAAAAATTACTCTTGATTAGAGAAATGCATATCAAAACAACTCTGAGATACTACATTACACCTATCAGATTGGCTAGCATGACAAAACAAGAAAATGATAAATACTGGAGAACATATGGGAAAATTAGAACACTAATTCATCGTTGGAAGAATTGTGAACTGGTCCAACCATTCTGGAGAGCAGTTTGGAAGTAGGTCCACAGGACAACCACATTGGGCACACCCTTTGAACCAGCAATACCACTACTAGGTCTGTAACCCAAAGTGATCATAAAAACAGAAAAAAGGGCTCACATGTGCAAAAATGTTTATAGCAGCTCTTTTTTGTGGTGTCCAAGAATTGGAAATTGAGGGGATGCCCATCAACTGGGGAATGGCTGAACAAGTTGTGGGTATGGATGTAATAAAGTACTATTGTTCCATAAGAAATGGTGAGTAGGTGAACTTCAGAAAATCTTGAAAAGACTTACATGAACTGATATTGAGTAAAGTGCGCAGAACCAGGAGAACTAGTTACCTAGTAACAGCAATATTGTGTGTTGTGATGATCAACTTTAATAGACAACTCTTCTCAGCGATGCAATTATTTAGAGACAATTCTAAAAGCTTTATGATGAAAAGAACTACGGAGTCTGAATGCAGATTGAAGCATACTATTTTCTTCCTCTTTTTTGGTTGTTTTTTCTTTCTCATGGTTTTTCCCTTTTATTCTGATTCTTCTTTCACAACATGACTAATGTGAAAATATATTTAATATGATTGTACATGTATATATAGCCTATTTCAGATTGCATCCCATCTTGGGGAGAGGAGAGGAGAGGGAAGGGAAAAACTTAGAGCTCAAAATCTTATAAAAGTGAATGCTGAAAACTAAGAGTAAAGAAATAAATTTTAAAATGCCAGACTGGATGAATCAAAAGACAAAATTAAGGCTTCTGGGAGAAATATCAACAATCTCAGACATGCAGATGATGCCATTCTGTTAAAAAAAAAAAGGAAAGAGAAAAGAAAAAAAGGGAAAGAAAAAAATCTAAAAAAAGAATTAAGAAACCTCTTGATTAGAGGAGAGTGTAAAAGCTGACTTGAAACTTAACATCAAAAAACTAAGATCTTGGTAACTGATTTCATCACTTCCTGGCAATTCGAGGGAGAAGAAATGGAGGCAATGCAAGATTTTATACTCTTGGGCTCAAAGATCATTATAAATAGTGACTGCGGCCAAGAAATTAAAAGATACATGTTCTTGGAAGGAAAGCTATGGCAAATTTGTATGGCACACTAAAAAGCAGAGACATCACCTTGCTGACAAAGGTCTGTATAGTCAAGGCTATGGTTTTTCCAGTAACAATGGATGGCTGTGAGAGTTAGCTTATAAAGAAAGCCAAGCACTATAGAATCAACACTTTTAATTTGTGGTACTGGAGAAGACTTTTGAGAGTCCCTTGGCCATCAAGGAGATCAAATCAATCAATATTTAAATTAATTCAGGCTGTTCACAGAAAGTTCACTGAAGATGAAGCTTAAATACTTTGACCAGATAATGAGAAGATAGGACTCACTGAAAAAGACCCTAATGTTGGGAAAGATTAAAGGCAAAAGGAAAAGGGAAAGACAGAGGATGAGATGGATATATGGGATCATGGAAACAACAAACATGAACTTGGACACACTTTGAGAGGTAGTAGAGGACAGAAGAGCCTGGTGTGCTACATAGTACATGAGGTCACAAAGAGCTGGACATTACTGAACTGAAAAAAAAAAAACCCAAACAAGCAGATCTAGTACATTGCTTTGCAGAACAATTGGACAAATGTTTATTAAGCCTTTTACTGTGTTCTTTTTCCAAAGGTCATGATGATAGCTAATGACAGTTTTAGAGTGGGGGAAGAGTGGGAGAGGCAGAAATTTAGGAAGTTGTGGTCAACAGTATTATTTCAAATTTTTTTTCAGTTTTCAATTTTAAATATTCAAATATTTCAACAATAGTATTTCAAAATTTTGGACCTTAAAGATTGTGGCAAACTGTTAAGGTTTTTAAAAGAAAAATTTATTTTACTAAATATTTTCCAATTACATTTGTTTAACTCTCATTTTTGAGAATTTTGAGTTCCCAAACCCCTTCCTTACCTTCTACCCCTCCCCCTCTCTGAGAAAGTAAACAATTTGATATCAACTATACATGTGAAATTATGCAAAACATATTTAGCCCTATTGCAAAAGAAAACACAAACAAAATAAAATAATAAAAAGAGTGGGGGGTTTTTTAAAAGATGCTTTACTCTGCATTCAGAGTTCATCAGGTCTCTTGTGAGGTAGATAGTATCTTTCATTATGGGCCCTTTGGAATTGCCTTGCATCATTGTATTGATCAAAGTGTTGTTCAGTCACTCAGTCCTGTCTGATTCTTTGTGACCCCATATACCATGCCATGCCAACACTGTCCATGGGGATTTCTTGGCAAAAATCCTGGATTTGTTTGCCATTTCCTGCTCCAATGGATTGAGGCAAACAGATGTTAAGTGACTTGCCCAGGGTCACATAGCCAGTGTCAGAGGCCAGATTTGAAATCAGATCTCCATCACTCTAAGTCCAGTGCTTTATTCACTGAACCACCTTACCATGTTGCTGTTACTATGTACAATGTTCTCCCAGTTCTGCTCTCTTCATTTTGTATGAGTTCATGGCATCTGGGGCCATCACCAGTTATCTTGCTTCTTATCTTGCTACTAGACTTTGATGACTGGAGGAGAGAGTGAGGTTAATGACTTTGATCAGCTCTGCTTCACTTAAAACCAAGTCACACACAAGTCAAGACGTCACTCTCATGATGTCATTGATTCTCTTGAGAATGAAGGATGAACAGCAGCATGAGTTCATAGAAATCTTCCTAGGTCTTTCTGAATCCATCTTGCTCATCCTTTTTTATAGCACAATAGTATTCTATCACAATCACACACCACAACTTGTTCAGCCATTCTCCAGTTGATGGTCGTCCCCTCAATTTCCAATTCTTTGCTGCCACAGAAAGAGCTGCTATAAATATTTTTAAATAAATAGATCATTTACCCTTTTCTTTGATGTCTTTGGGATATAGACCTAGTGGTAGCATTACTGGATCAGAGCATGCATAGTTTTGCAGCCCTTTGGGCATAGTTCCAAATTACTTGCCATAATTGCTCGCTCAATTCACAACTCCACCAATAGTGCATTAATGTCCTGATGTTTTCACATTCCCTCCAGCATTTGTAATTTTCCTTTTATGTCATGTTAGCCAATCTGATAGGTGCGAGGCGATACCTCAGAGTTGTTTTAATTTGCGTTTCTCTAGTCAGTAGTGATTTAGAGCATTTTTTTTTCATGTGACTATTGGCAGCTTTGATTTTTTTCTTCTGAAAACTGCCTGTTCATGTCCTTTGGCTATTTATCAACTGGAGAATGACTCTTATTTTTTATAAATTTGGCTCAGTTCTCTCTCTATTTGAGAAAATTAAAGAATCTGGCTATAAAAGTCTCCCTCCACCCCACTTTCTTGGTTTCCTTCTAATTTGGCTGCATTAGTTTTTTTGTGCAAAAGATTTTTAATTTCATTAACCAAAATCATCCGTTTTGCTTTCTGTAATGCTCTCTATATTTTGTTTGGTCATAAACTCTTCCCTTATCCATAGATCTGACAGGTATATTTTTCTATACTGCCCTAATTAATTTATGATATTTATGTCCAAATCATTTATCTATTTTGGCCTTATTTTGGTATATGGTGTGAATGTTGATCTATGCCTACTTTCTGCCAAACTGCTTTCTAGTTTTCCCTGTAATTTTTATAATATGGTAAGTTCTTGCTCCAAAAGCTTGGATCTTTGGATTTATCAGACAATAGATTACCATGGTCATTTACTACAGTATATTGTGCACATAATCTATTCTATTGCTCTACCATTCTATTTCTTAGCCAATACCAAATTGTTTTGATAATTAGTGCTTTGTAATATGGTTTAAAATCTGGAACTGCTAGGCACCTTCCTTAACCTCCTCCCCCTGCACTGAGCCCCTTAATATCCTTGACCTTTTGTTCTTCCAGATGAATTTTGTCACTTTTTTTTCTAGCTCTATAAAATAATTCTTTGGTAGTTTGATTGGTATGACAATGAATAAATAAATTATCTTAGGTTGAAATTGTTATTTTTATTATATTGACTCAGCTCATCCATGAACAGTTAATATTATTCCATTTGTTTAGGGCTGTTTTGATTTGTGTGGAAAGCATTTCGTAATTGTGTTCATGTAGTTCCTGGGTTTGTTGGCAGATAGATTCCCAAGTATTTTATATTGTCTGCAGTTATTTTAATAGGGATTTCTCTATTTCTTACTGATGAGTTTTGTTGATAGTATATAGAAATGCTGGTGTTTTATGTGGGTTTATTTTTATATTCTGCAACTTTGCTAAAGCTATTAATTGTCTCAACAAGTTTTAGTTGATTCTCTAGATTTTTCTAAGTATACCATCACATCACCTACAAAGAGTGATAGTTTTCCTTCCTCTTTGTCTATTTTTATTCCTTCAATTTCTTTCTTGTCTTATTGCTATAGTTAGCATTACTAATGCAGTGTTTAATAGTATTTATCATAATGGACATCCTTGCTTCAATCTTGATCTCACTGGGAAGGCTTCAAGTGTATCCCTATTACAGATTATGCTTGCTGATAGCTTTAGATAGTTCCTACTTATCATTTTAAAAAAGGCTCCATTTATTCCTATGATTCCTAGTGTTTATATTAGGAATGGGTATTGCATTCTTTCAAACATTTTTTCTGCATCTATTGGTATAATCACAAGATTTTTGTTGCTTTTGTTATTGATATGGTAAAGTACCAGCCCTGCATTCTTGGTATAAATCCTACTTGGTCATAGTGTGTAATCTCTGTGATATATTGTTATAATCTCCTTGATAGTATTTTATTTAAAAAATTTTGCATCAATATTGGAAGTTGGTCTACAGGGTTTTTTTCCCCTTTTTTGTTTTCATTCAACTTTTTCTTTAGGAATTTGGATGCTATGCTATTTGGTACATATATGTTTAGTATTGATATCACTCATTGCCTATAGTTTCTTTAAGCAACATGTAATTTCCCTGCTTATCCATTTTAATTAGGTCTAATTTTGCATTTTCTTTGTCTGCGATCATGATTGCTATACCTGCCTTTTTAACTTTAGCTGACACATACTAGATTCTGGTCCACACTCTTTATTTTAACTGTGTGTCTCTCTGTTCCAAGTGGGTTTTTTGTAAACAACTTATTGTTGAATTCTAGCTTCTAATCTATCTTGCTATCTGCTTCCATTTTATGCATGAGTTCATTCCATTCACATTTATGATTTTTAACTGTGCATTTCCTTCCATCTTATTTTTTTCTGTTTCTTCTTCCCTCTCTCTTTTTATCCTGTCCCTTCTCTAAAGTCTATTTTACTTCTGACCAGTGCCTTCTTTTATCTGCCTTTCATTTTATTACCCCTGCCCCCTCTCTTATCTCTTTCCCCTCCTACTTAACTGTTAGGTACCATAGATTTCTATTAGCAATTGAGTATGTGTGTACACACACACACACACACACACACACACACACACACACACACATGCACATGCACATGTACAGTGCACACACATATGTATATTTCCCTCTTTGAACCAACTTTAGATGCTAGTGAGGTTCATGTGTCCCCCACTCCCCCCCTCATTTTTCCTTCCATTCCCCTCCCATTTTTAAAAGTTCTTCCTTGCCATCTGTTTTATTTGAGATAATCTTCCTCATTCTTCCTCTCCTTTCCCTCTTCTTCTGGGAGATCCCTCTTTCTCACCTGTCCATTTTTTAATATCATCCCTGTTCCTTGGGGTCCCTGCTCCCTTGTAGATCATAAATGACATTGCCTTTCAGGGCTGCCAGTCCTTTTGGACCAAAAATTCTCCTCCCAGCCCTTGAACTATGACCCAGAAATAGGTATGGGCAATGGAGTTGCCACACAGTGTCTGGTCCTGTGTCCAGTGCTAGCATAGGGATCCCCCACAGTCTCTTAGCATAGGGATCCCCCACAGTCTCTTTTTTGACCAGTTGCCAGGTCCCCTCACCATCTCTGGCTTGGGAGCTCCCAAAAGTGTAGCTTTTTCTATTGCCACCACCTAATCCCACCCCTGGTGTTTAATCCACATGGGTTCCATGCCAACTTTTACCTCTCTGTCACAGATTTCTCTTTCTGAACTCCTAAGTTGTCTTAGGCTGGAAGAATGTCTCACTGTAACCTTTTGTTAGTTCTGCCATTCCAGAATTTGATTTGAGACATTATTTTAAGGTTGTTTGCAGAGGAATGTTGAAAGAATTCAATTGAGTGCTTCTTTACTCTGAAAGCTTGCCTCTGCCCTTGGATGTCCTGAATAGTCTCCAGTGGTGAAACTTTGAATTTGAGTAGGCTAGTGTATAGCTGAAGGAGGGTGGAGAACACTGGAGCTGAGGAGGTTGAGGCACTGTGAGGTAAAAGTGTTGGAGAGCTTGTTAACATGAACATGATGCCCTGGAGGAAAGACTTAGTTGAAATAGGGCACTTATCAAGGATGATGACTCCCCAACTTTTATGAGTATGATCCAATTGGATGAGACCTAACAGTCATTATAGTGGTCCAAGTAATAAATGAAAATGCATTTATTAAACACTTACTGTGTGACAGGCACTGGGCTAATTCCTAAGGACACAAATGGAAAATTCAATACAATCTTTGATTTTAAGGAGCTTATATTCTAATTGGGAAAGACAAGGCAAAATATTCACCTACTGGGCAGATGGAAAAGCCTCAGAGTCCTCAGGGTGAAGCTGTGGATTGGATGGCAAAGCCCAGAAGTCATCAGATTACATAAGTAGGTGAGATGATATAAGCAGGGGACAGACAGGATAGCAAAGAAGCCTGGAGCGTCTCAGGAAGCTGTGGCAGAGCACATGGTAAGGCCTAGGGATTTCTACAGCACTAGAAAGAATGGGAATAGTCAAGCAGCCTGGGCAATGCAGGAGGCAAGTTGGGAAAATGCTCCTGGGGAGGCCAGCTCAGACTAGGTAAGGACAAACACTGATGGGATAGCACTAGCGCCTAAGGATGAACAGGTAAAGGTTGGAGGTGGAATCTGAACTTGTCTTCCTAACTCCAGCCTCAGCCCTTTATCCTGTGTGCTGAGGTGCCTTTTAAGTCCCTCATGCAATATTAGTACGTGTGACAGCATTGTTTTAGGAAGGCAAGGAGGCTAGCTTCACTCCCTCCTCACACCGTATCTTGGGCATTGATGTGGACACAGAAGGGCCAAAAGTTTCTTGGCTGTTTTGAATGACTCAGGTGTCAGACGGATTAAGCTCCCTAGAGCCAATGCTTATTCCAGGAGCTTTCCTTTACTTATTTCCCCTCAGGTTCACCCAGAAACAGTTTTCTCTGTTTATAGCCATGGATGACCTTCACAAAGCAGACTAAGCCTCTTCCTGAGATTCAGGCTAATCAGGAAGTGTTTCTAGGGGTAGCTGATCATCCTGGAGAATGATTTAGGTAGAGAGAACCCCCACAGGCAGCCAAGGGAAGAGTCTAATTCTAATTAGAGCCGTTCACCTAATAACTATATGGAATGGGAAAAGTACAAGGAGTTACAAATAGGCTATTTGCAATAGGAGAAGTGGTACAGAATCTCCTTGGCATCAGCTTCCACCCACTCAAGCTCCTGTGTTTAGGTTTCTAGGCTCTGTAACCTGGCATTTCTACTGCCAGTCCTGAACCTGGATAAGATGACCAGGACTTTTCCTCAGAGCACTAACATCTAAGGGTGTGCTGCCTTCAATTGCCACGATGCCTTCCCTCATCAGACCTCCAAGGGATAGGTAATCCAAGGTATTCCAGTCCTGATGCATGAAGTCAAACTGCCCTTTGCTCCATTGCCATCCGCTCTCATTCACCCTCAGCAGTTTTTTTCCTCCTTCTGAATGAAAAGACTCCTATTTATTACGCTCGTTACCATGTAGTCTTTTGCATCTTCTTGGGATAGTACTCTGTATCCAGTTGGTACTCAACATCATGTTGACTTGCCAAAACTTTGTGATTCATTAATTTTGGAGAAGTGATTTCTCCTACCTTTGGTCTCCTAATTTGGGTTAGGAGGTAGAAATAGAAGAAGGGATATGAAATTCAGTGAAAAGAGCATTGGTTCTACTGTCAGAGGATCTGAGTTCAAACCCCACCTCTGATAGTATCCATTCAAACTTGGACAAATCATTTAACCTCCATGACCTCAATTTCCTCATGTGCAAAAATTTGGACTATATGGCCTCTGAAATCCCTTCCAACTCCAGAGCAGTATTAAGGAGAAGGAACCAGAATTCATGCATAGTACAAACCTTTCATCTCATCTCTAGCATCTTCATTACTTGTGAGTATTCCAAAAGATCGTTAGGAAATGAAACTTGCAGAGGTAAATCTAGAAGACAGCGGCAAAGTTCATGCAGCTCAGAGGCAGCAGAAAATGGATGGCACTCGACAATTTATGTGGGCCCCAGCACCAGAAAATAAGGGAGGACTGATATTATGCAAGCTGTGTGTAGGTACATTAGTTCTGTTTCAGAGACTTCCAATGGATTTCTATTTATTTCAGCAATTAACAGCGGATTCAACCCCTGTAAAAGAGAAACAGCAGTTTATAGTATTCGAATTGGGAAACTTTGGGGAAGGATTTTTTTCCCTCCAAAGGGCATCTCCAAGGCCATTTTAATTTTTTAAAAATATAATACTTTGTTTTTCTCCCCAATTATATGTTAGAACTATTTTAAAACATTTTTAAAAAAAGTTTTGAGTTTCAAATTCTATCCCTGCTTCCCCTACCTTTTCTTTTATTTCTTCAATTTTTTTCATTGATTCACTTGGTATCTTTGACGTTCTGTTCTTCCAGATGAATAGTGATTGCTTTTTTCTATTTCTAAAATAATTTTTTAGTAGTTTGAATGGTGGGACACTGAATAAATAGATGAATTTAGGTAGAATTGTCATTTTTGTTATATTGGCTTGGTAACCCATGAGCAATTAATATTTTTCCAGCTGTTTAGATCTGACTTTATTTGTGTGAAAAGTGTTTTGTAATTGTATTCATATAATTCCTAGAATTTTCTTCTCAGGTGGACTTCCAAGTATTTTAATTTTCTACAATTATTTAAATGGAATTTCTCTTTATATCTCTTGCTGCTGGACTTTGTTGGTAATGAATAGAAATGCTGATGATTTATGTGGTTTTATTTGGTATCCTTCAACTTTGCTAAAGTTGTTAATTATTCAAGTAGTTTTTAAATTGATTCTCTAAGTATACTATCATATCATTTACAGAGAGTGATAATTTTGTTTCCTCACTTCCTCTTCCAACTGCTTCAATTTCTTATTCTTGCCTTATTGCTATGGGTAACATTTCTAGTACAATATTGCTTGATAATGATGATAATGGACTTCTTTGCTCTACTCCTGCTCTTACTGGGAAAGTTTCTACTTATTCCCGTTACACATAATGCTTGCTGATTCTTCTAAAGAAATCTTTACTTATTATTTTAAGATAAGCTCTATTTATTTCTATGTTCCCTAATATTATTAATAGGAATGGGCATTATGTTATATCAAAGGTTTTTTTTTTAGTCTATTGAGATAATCGTATGGTTTCTATTGGGTTTTGTTATTGATATGATCAATGATACTGATTTCCTAATTTTGAACCAGCCTTGTATTTTTGGTACAAATCCCATCTGGTACAATGGATGATCCTTGTGATAGTCTGCTGTAATCTTCTTGCTAAGCATCTTATTTAAATTTTTTTCATCAATATTCATTAATAAAATTGGTCTATTATTTTCTTTCTCTGTCTAGCTCTTCCTGGTTTAGGTATCAGTATAATATTTGTGTCATAAAAGAATTTGGTAGAACTCCATCTTTGCCTATTTTCTCAAATAGTTTATATAGCTATATGTGTTACAATGTATATGCTATTATATAGCTTTTATTACTATTATCATTATTCCTAGGGCTTCCCCTTCCAATTCTAAGTAGACCAGTCCCTATCTCCCATCCCCCTACCCCTCTCTGCAAGCGGTGATACTTCCCTACGATGATGACAAGGAATAACTGGGAAGTTATCACTCCTCTCACCTGTTGTATAGGGGGGAACCTTATTTTGCCAAGTTCTCTCTGGTGAACTCTAAAGAGCATGGAACCCCTCATCCTATAGATTGAACTATGTCACATCTGACGTCTCTCCCAACGCTGAGATTCTAACTGCAGAACCACTACAAGAACTAATTCTCCCTCCCACTTAATTGAATTTACCTTGATTACTTGCATTGATCATTATTTTCCCATCATGAATTACAAAGTAGATTTGAAGGCATATTTCTTGTTGTTTGCTCTAGACAACTGATGTTTCTAGTTATGGTTCTGCACATGTTACAATAAGGTAAGATCTGAGTTTGAATTCTGGTTCTGCCATTTATTCATTGTGTGAGTCTAGGACAAGTCCTTTAACTTTTTCTGAGCCTCAATTTCCTCATCTGAAAAAGGGATGGTTAATATCTCATCTATTTGCTTTACAGAGTTTGTATGATATTCAAATTAGATTATGCATTCTTGTGAAAATACTTTGTAAATTATAAAGTGATGTACATATGTGAAGTGTTATAATAGTAACAATTACTGTTACTTTTGATGCCATTTGATAACTAACCTCCCAAATGCCATCTGAAAAGGCATGAAGGATAATGTTGGAGACATGGGAGAGATGCAAGTAGAGGCAGAAGGGGAGAGGAGGACTTCTACTCTTAAAACACCCTCTGCTACCACCTTGAAAACAGTCTCAGATTCTTGTCGAGTCCTTTTCAATTATGTTGGACTCTTTGTGACCCCATTTGGGGTTTCCTTGGTAAAGATACAGAAGCAATTTGCCATTTCCTTCTCCAACTCATTTTACAGATGAAGAAACTGAGGCAAAAGACTAGAGAATCTCAAAGAAATGTTCCTTTCAATACAGGATTTTCCTTATAGTTTTCAACTCTATCTTAAAGCTTGCTTAAGACTTTTTGGACCTCCCATAATAGGTCTCATAGCAGTGAGCCAAGCAGTCACATGGATAAAGGAGAAAGAATTGGCAGAAATGTTGGTGATGGACAAATCTTTGATCAAAGCATGCAGCTAATGGAAAGTAATTCTTTTTTTCTGCTAAACTAGCAAGATCATCGACTTGTCTGAATCCCCTAAATAAGCTACAATCCCTGAGAAACATGCTTTCCGCACCAGTGTCTTAATCATTTCAAGCTCTTGGTGCTACTTAGTTTCAATGAGGACATTGCTGCTTATGAGGCAAAAAGATTCTTGGCTCACTCTTTTTAAGTGCTTGTTAACAGTTGGAAGAGTAGGAAACCAATGCACTCTAGGTACAAAGATGTTCTTTTATGAGTGTGCCCAGACTGCGCTCATGTTTTCAAGTTTCCTATTCATGTAAGACCAGTTTCAGAGAAGCTATTCCAGCTGCCAACATGCACAGGTAAAGACCAGCAACATCATCTGGTTTCACATGAGTCTAATCATTGCTCTGGGATTTGAACTTTCTTAAAAGCAAGGTTCATTCCCTTACATCAAAATTAGGGTCACTCTTGGGCCCAGAACTTCTCTAATTTAAGAACCAAGTAGCACTGAAATAGTCATTTATTGGTTCAGCTTATTTCATGGAGACCAAATGGTCAAATATATTTTGATTATAGCAAGTTCCTGTGAGACTTCACCGTAACAGTGATGTAACCAAGTACCCCAAGCTTGGGAAAATTCTTCCATTAAAAGCTGCCAAATAGGTCTCGGCCATTTTGACCAGACTTCTTGCCTTTTGCTTCTGATTTCTCAGTAGGGTCCTTTTATGTATTTCTCTTTCCCAAGTTATAATCATACTTATTTTTCAGCTCCTGCTCTTGGCAGGGTAGCATATATTTTAAGGTATCTCCAGCCAGGTCTTATCCATGGGGGACTGGTGGCTAATACAGTGAAGAGACATTAGATTTCCTTTGGTCCCTTCTTATTTAATCAACATGAACCTTGCTGAGACTTTCGTGACCATTTTTCTGGGGCCAGAGAGGACTCCTGTGGAACTTCTAATGGAGACTATTGATTTGGCTTCATTTGTTACCCATTTACTTCCTGGGAGGAGGGTGGCTTACTCTTTATTTTTGTACTTATCTGTAATACTAGGTTGCAGCTCTGACTTAAATCTCCTAAACTTCTTTTGAATAGAAACTTTGTAGAGCAGCAAATTGCAAATGTTTGCTGAATTGAACTGAACTGAACAATCACTTCAGTTAAAACTCTGTGGCCAGGACTCCTGGAAATCTAGGGTTTCTGGCTTACCAAAAGTCTGGTGAACCTAAAGTTTAAATTCATCTTTCTTGGGTGGTGTCTCTCATCATCCTTCATCCTAATTGGTCTTACCTATACCTACAAACCACGAATGTTTGCCAAAGCCCTGTGAAGTAGTCATTAATCATGGATTGTTTCCCAGACCTTATGTTAAGGTCTGGGAATAAAAATCGATGCAAAAAGGAAGACAATTCCTGCCTTCAAGGAGCTTCCATTCTAATGGGGGAAGTTCAGTCGTCTTCGACTTTTAAGTGACCCCATTTGGGATTTTCTTGGCAAAGATACTGGAGTGGTTTGCCATTTCCTTCTCCAGCTCATTTTACAGATGAGGAAATTGAGGCAAACAGGGTGAAGTGATTTGCCCAGGGTCATACAACTAGTAAGTATCTGAAGCCAGATTTGAGTTTAGGAAATCAAATGTTCCTGACTCCACTCCCATCACTCTATCCAGTGCACTAGTTGGCTGCTTAGTGGAGGACGACGACATAAAAGGGAACTGAAATGGGTGGGAGCAGGGAGAGAGAGAACACCTATTTAGGGACTAGGTAGGAAAGTAGTTCAGACAGTAGTTCAGTTGTATTAGAAGTGGGCACAATTGGCATGGGTACTTCATCAAGTGAAAGTTCCAGGGAGGAACTCTATCAGAGGAGAATGCTGATCAGAGGAGGGAGCTGTAGGAGGTAGAAAAGTGATCCTGAGAGGGAGGGACTGAAGTGCAGGTACAAATTTAGCAATTTTTTTCTTTTAAAACTTACAGGAACAGTAAAGTGAGTCTCAACCTTGTTCCTCCTCTCCTTCCTTAATGTTAATCCCAGCACAATCTAACTCCTTTTTCCTATTAACCTCACATTGGTTCTGGTTTCTAGATTGAAAAATTTATATGAAATTTGTATAGAAAAAATTCTGAACTAGAACACTTTATGGCAAGTAAGATGCAAAACAGAGAGACTTTTATAGTACCACAGTCTTCTAAACATGATTTTCAGGGGTCAGCTGACAAATCGAAATCTAATCTAATCAATGGCAAATCACTTTCTTGAAATGCAAATAAATAATGATATTATTAGCATTTATATTGTAGCTATATTTATATTGTATATTGTATTATGTGTTAGACATTGTGTCAAACACTTTAAAAGTATTCTCTCATTTAGAGCTCACAACAACCCTAGGAGTTTGATGTTATTAATGAAGATTACCTAATGTTCTAGGAGAATAATTAAAACTCATCAATAATAATAGCCTATATGTAGCTCTTTAAGAATGGCAAAATGTTATGTGTTTTGTCTCGCTTGGTACTTGTAATGCCAATATGATATTCATAGCAGCTACCATGAATATACATATGTTATTTCCAGGATTGAACTGCAAAATATAATAAGCTCTCTTCATTCAAGGCCAAACTAAAACATTTATTCAGAATATCACTATTGAGATGCCAGAAGGCAAAACTTAATAAAGCGACAGAAGTATCTGTACTCATCACCAGTCCAGGGAGCACTGATATCTTAAGTCCCCCTAGGCAAGTTCCTCCCTCCACTGGTTCCTCTCCCTCCAAGCAATATAATATATGTGGTTTTCAAACAAGGTCTTGACACCTGATAGGCTTAGTGCTGAGAAGTTTGAAAATCTATGTGCCTCAACACTTAATTGGAAAGGCATTGAAATTCCCATGGCCTGATTGCCTCTGTGTCAGGGCTCTGTGTGATCTAGGATGCGTCACGGCTGTGAACTGGGCGGGAGTTCAAAGCAGTAAGACATCCATGACTGAAATACCTGTGTACCTTTAGACCTGAGAACATGGCCCATGTTCCAAGGGAGAAAAGGAACAAATGGTCACATAAGCCTATTAATGGACAGGAAAGATCTTATATTCCATTAACACGACAGGGCTCACAACAACCCTGTGAATAAGGCGCCATTATCATCTCCATTTTAAGAATGAGGAAACTGAAGCAGTCAGAGGTAAAGTGTTTTATTTTATTTAGGGTTACCGTTAGTAAATGTTTGAGGCTGGGTTTGAACTCAGGTCTTCCTGACTCCTGGACCAGTGATCTTATCCACTCTGCCACCTAAGCTGTTTAGTTCCTACTTTACAGGGGGCTTTAGACTGAGGTTAATTTTGAAACAATATAATTCAGGTCTATAAGTGGATGATGTTGTTCTTGAACGATTCCCACAGGCTTGGTGCTGGCTATATATGGTAAGAAAGTATGGAACGTTGCCATGCACTAGGAAGACATCAACAACACTATACTATGGGTTAAGTTTTTGTGTTTGCTCAGATTCATTTGTATTGCAAGACCCAAATGCTGTGGGCTTCAGGAAACAAACAAACAAACTTCAATGAGTCAGACCCACAAAGATCTAGGGGATTTCTTTGGCAGAGTTCTCCTAAAATGATTTTGGGGATGCAGGATTCCCAGAAAGAAATTAAGCAGGAGTTATTAGGACTTTCTACCTTAAGTCAGATACAGTCTCAGAATGGTTATCTTACTCTTATTGAGAAGTAAGTTGAAGCTAAAAGGTAGACAACACCTATAGGAACAACTTAACAGGCTGTGATCATTCTGTGTTCCAAAGAGCTTGGCCCCTGGGTGATGGGGCCAGTTTTCTTCTGAAGTCAAGGCTCTGAGGATGGACATATTTCTTATGGGGAAGAAAAGGCAACCAAGGAATTTCTCTTAGTGCAATAATTTAGTTGGGAAAGCCCTGAATTTCTGCAGGAATTGCAACTTCAGTTTCTAGACTTTAAAGACAAATGACAGAGACAGCTTTTCATTTCATGGAAGAGAAGTAGGACCTCCACTGAGTATTAGAGTTGAAGTAAAAAACTAAGATGTTTACATCCTCATGTTTACATCCTCATGCCCAGTGAAGCCATGCCTAGCATTGAGCAGAAGAGACCCCAAGGGCTAGCAAAGCACTGTATAGCAGTAGACTTATGATGCCAACAGAAAGCATCTCCTGGCATGTACAGCACACAATATGAGACTAGGGGAATATATGAATGTAATGGGATACTATTGTGCTAGAAGAAATGACAAAAAGGCAAATTTCCAAAAAATCTGGACCTTCTTAACAAACTGATGAAAAACAAAATGAGCAGGACCAGGAGAACATTTTACACAACAGCAGCAGCCTTATTCGATGATCAGTGATGAATGACTTAACTCTTCTCAGCAATACAATCATTGAAGATAATTCCAAAGGACTCATGATAGAAAATGCTGTCCATATCCAGAGAAAGAACTGACAGAGTCTGGATGCAGACTGAAGCATGCTATTTTCACTTTATTTTGTTATTGTTGTTGTTTTCCTTTTGGTCTGTTTCTTCTTTCACAACATGACTAACACGGAAATGTGCTTTATTTGACTGCACACTTGTAACTTACATTAAATTGCTTACCATCTTAGGGAAGGGGGAAGGTGAGGGAGGCAGAAATTTGGAACTCAAAAGTTTTTAAAAATGAATGTTAAAAATTGTCTTTATATGTCATTGGAAAAGAATAAAATATTATTTAAAAAGAAACTAAAAAAATATGACTGTGAGAGAGGAGACCCTCTGGGAGTAGTGTGATGGTATTACCAGAAGATATTAGCAGCTGCAACAGTGTTGATATGAATTACCCCTGTGTGTGTATGTCCCAGCTCCACAAGTTCCTTGTGTATGTGCCTCTTTATTTGTGTTCCCTATATATTGGTTCATTTTCCCCACTAATAGTGTGTGTGTGTTTGTGTGTGTTGTAGGAGAGTGTGTCTTAAGTTTAAGGGGCAAATGCACTTAGATAGTCTGGTCCTCAACTGATGGATACATTTATTCCATCCCTGGACCCACAGTCAACATCTTTCCAGATTAGTGGGACCTGCCAGAGCATGTACTCTTCAGGCACAGCCTTTGCTAATACACCATCATTTCTATGCCACAGTGAGAATGAATCCAAGCTGGACATTAGTGAAGATTAAGATATGAACCTCAGATAACTAGGAATTATGTCCTCAGCAAGTACATGGTGATCAAGTTTATACTACGCTGGAATCCTTCACTGGTATGAGGTAAAAGATCTCCATAATCTCTAAGCACCGAATATTTGAAAAGATCAAGATTTATATACTTGAATGTACCTGAATATATAGACACACACTGTTGGATGTGGGCCTGGGATTAGGAAGGCCTGAGTTCAAGTCTGACTTCAGATACTAGCTGTGTGATCCTAGGCAAATTACTTAACCCTATTTGCCTCAGTTTCTTCATCTATAAAATGAACTGGAGTAGGAAATGACAAACCACTGTACTATATTTGCCAAGAAAACTCCTAATGGGGTCACAAAGGATCAGACATGACTGAAACAACTGAACAACCACAAAGGTCCTTGGGAGTGGATATTATTCCTTTTTTTTTTACTGCTTCTGAGCACAGCTCTCATCAAGATATTCTGATTGGAAAGTATATAAATATACTCCTCTTCCCCAACACACTCACCCCTAACTCCCCAACATCCACAATGTTTGATATGAATCCATCTAGTCAAAGAACTTTACCCAAGGGTAAGAAAAGTCCCGTATTTGTGTTGTAGGGACTTTTTTTTCTCTTGCCTTCCCTCTCTCAGTGAAAAGTAAATGCTGGGGGTGGGGATAGGAACAGAAATAAGCCGGACATGCCATACTAGATAGACAGCTGTCCTCAAAACCGGGATGACATAGAAACTCTCTTATCTCTTCATGGGGAATCATAAGGCTTGCCTTTCTTCTGAGAGATGAGAAAAGAGAGGCATCGTGACATAATGGATAGAGAACTGCCCTCAGGACCAGGAAGACCTGGGTTTAAGTCCTGTTTCTGACACATATTAGTTGTATGACCCTGGGCACTTAGTGTTGTAAGTAAATCCCTAACACTCTTAGTTGCAGAGAAGAGGCCATCCTGTATTATTGACAGAGGAAGCTTTCTTACCTAGGAATTCCCTATATCAATGAAATCACAGGCTGAGTCCCTGTCCCTATCCCCCTCCCTCTATCCTGGAAGCAGTAGGAAGCAGCCCTGGTAACTAGAAAAACCCTGCCCAATTTCCTCTAGAGGGAAGGAGGATGAACTTCAGAATCTAGGTAGTAGTTCTAGGAAACTTCACTTTGGAGGGGTTGTCACGTTTCTGTGCCCATGGGGAGCATTACTAAGGACTAGAGACACACTTGGAGGGAGAGATGACTAGGCTTTGGAGTCCCCGTTTCTCATTTTCATTGGAGTCACCATTTTCCCAAATGCACGTAGGTGGTACTGTGGATAGAGAACTGGGCTTGAATCAAGGGGACTCATTTTAAATCAAATTTGGTCTCAGATACTGACTGGCTATGTGACCTTGGGCAAATGACTTCACTCTATTTGCCTCAGTTTCTTATCCATAAAAAGGAAATGGCAAATCACTCTAGAATCTTTGCAAGAAAACCTCAAAATGGGGTCATGAAGAGTCCAAAATGACTGAACAACACCACCATTTTCTCTGCTACCAGTAACAAAGACCTCCTCGGAGATGTCAGGTCTTACATTCTTGATTTTTGACTCTAGGTTGAGTTTTCATGGGACAAGAGGTTAGTAGAAATCATGATACAAAGAGAGGGGCCTTCCGTAGGGCTCTTTGTCTGCTATTGGATTTGATCTGTATACAGGGAGAACTATGTCTCATTGTATACTTGATGTATATACTTGTACATACTTGATTGATGTATTGTCTCTGTCAGACTTTAACAAAGTGTGGGACAGAGAACTGTTTTCTAGGGCAATGAGCTGTTGACATCTGAGGGGCTACCCCACTGGGTAGGAGTTGGTGATGCTAGAGAAGGTGCCTGTTCCATTCATTGGCACTTGTGGAGAACAGCAGAAGGGAAAATGAGAGACAGCATCTGCTGCAGTTTTATCTGGTGCATGACTAAGGTTACACAGGTCTCTGAGGAAGTGTGGCTCCTTTGGGGGAAGTCGTTATTTTCCATGCATTCTGTTGTGAGATCTATTTGTATCCTCTAACTTGTAAGTAGAATGTTCCTGAATGTTGCAAACTGTCCTTATAAGGGTTATTTTCCTGGTTGTTCTTTGCTCTGTTGGGTGAAATGCTTTGCTTAAAGGTGGAATTTTGCCAGACCAGATCAAATGTTTTTTAATAGTCAATAAACAATGAGCCCAGCAGGATTATGTTATGCTTCACCTCTCCACATCTGTCAAAAGAAATCAAGGATGACCTCCACTACATTGGGTGAACCCCCTGGATAGAACTTATGGAAAGACATGGACAAAAGTCACACAATATGTGAAGGCATGGCTTGGTCCAGATCTGCATCGTGGAAGGGATGCTCACATGCCTGAGATTATAGATCAGCTGGAATTTTTGTGCATAGAGAAAAAGTTTACAAGAATCATAGGATCATAGAGTTAGAGTTAGGCGGGACTTTAGAGATCATTTAGTCTACCCCTCCCCCATTTCACAGACAAAGAAACTGAGGCTTAGGTGACTTGTTCAAGGTTACATGGTAGAGCAAAATGTGCCCCATGATTCTGTAACACAGATCTATCATTCTTTTCACTCACCAGGATGCAGGGGCAAGGATTGGTGATAACATATTGAATCATATATAGTGAAGTTTCCAGATTGTCTAGATGATAACAGGGAGGCAGGGTAGTGAGAAATGTGGAGAGTGTTGGACTCCTGCCTAAGTGAGCATTCTCCACAGGTCTAACTCTATTCAAAACCCTGTTGTTGTTTAGTGTTTAACTAAAAACCCTAGTGACCCTAAAAGACCCTAAGTGACCCTAGTGGAGTTTTCTTGCAAAGACACTGGAATGGTTTGCTAAATCTTTCTCCAGCTCATTTTACAGGTGAGGAAACTGAGGCAAACAGGGTTAAGTGACTTGCCCAAGCTCACATCGTTATTGAGTTTCTGAGGCTGGATTTGAACTTGGGTCTTCTTGATGTTAGCCCCCAGCACTCTAGCCACTGCTGCCACCTACGTGCCCTAAAACCCCATTAGGTCTCCTCAATTATCCAAGTATATGTAAGTTCTCTGGGGGGCAACTATGTGAGGATATTCAACTCATCTAGAGTTCCTGGTTCCTAGCACATCAAGGATAAGGAAGAGGCAGGGTGCCTTACCTTGCTTATCCTTTTTCACTCTTTCCAGCCTAGTATCACAAAACCTCTGATGGTGGAGGGAAGAGGTAAAAAACCCCAAAGCATTTGGCCACCTAGGCCAAATGATCTCTGAAGTAACCTCATTCTACTGCTTGGGCAGACACTGGCCAAGGATGTCACAGTGGGTCCTCTTGGAAGCTAGTGATAAGATACCATTTTGGCTCCAGGCTCAGCTGGAACAGATATAACCCTTCATTTTAAGAGACAGGAGAGGAAAACGAGAAGGAAACTTGCGGCTTCATTTGCTTGGTGAGCTACCAAGTTAGAACTTCCTCTCTCAATACAGATTGGTACCTTCTCTGCAACTGATTGTCACAGAGAATGGCCAAGGGTATTGACTTGACCAGGATCATTTAGCTATTATGGTCCAGAGATAGGATTTGAACCCAGGCCTCCATGAGGTTGGTTCTTTGAGATCCATGACACCATGTTGCCTCTCTATATGAGTATATAATATGGATTGAAGATACAACATTCATCTTCTTGAAGAGTTCTATTACAATACTAGAATATTAAATGGCAAGACGGGTAGCAAAAAGGCCCTAAATTTTAGGCAACCTCCAGCACTGAAGATAAATGCTCCCTATAATGCAAATAGAGAAGACTGGGGATGGCATTTAGGGCTGATCTTTGGCAAAGTTCTGAAGCAAACCAGGCATTCCTGACTCAATACCTTATTCTCTTTTTCTCACACTCTCTGTCTTCAGACTAAAGGTTGCATTATATTGCAATACACCTTGGTCTGCCTTGAGATCACCCTTTGATTTTGTTTCATTACCCATCACCCTCTCTCCCATGCTCCCACACAGTCCAGTTCTTAAAGGTCCCTTGTTTCTAGCTAGTTAACGTAAGAAATAGACCCCTGATTATACTGGTCATGGGACAGTCCCTGAATGCACATTTCATTTTTGCATAGGTAGGATAAGATGGGATGGGGAAAGCTTAGTATACTTCTCTGCAAGGAGAGCCTTCCAGCATGATAAAACTGAATCTGTTCCCTACAGAAGTCAACAGAGAAAGAAGCCAGAAAAGAGATGGGATCAACTAAAAGCCACAGGAGAGAAAGTTCCTGCCAGGGAAAGTTGAGAAGATTGATGGACCCACCTGATAGTGTGCTGTGTATGTTTTTATAAGGTTACCTTCAGAGGAGCTTAAGGATTTATGGGTTGATACCCAAACCTAAATGATGTCAGAGGCAGCTAGGTGGTACAATGGATAAAATTCTCAATCTGAACTCAAGAAGACCTGAGTTCGGACACTGTCTCAGACACTTACCAGCTATAGAATAATAGACAAGTCACTTAACCTCTGTCTGACTCAGTTTGCTCATCTATAACAAGGGGATAACAACAGCACTTATCCTGCAAGACCATTTTAAGGATCAAACGATGCACAGTATTTTACAGACTTTAAAGAGCTCTATGAATTGCTGCTGTTGATACAGCTCCAGCTCTCCCAGAAGCCCTTCCCCAAAGTCAAAGCTTTGTCTGATCCATACCCTACAGTGGATACTATAGCTTTCGTGATGCTCTGACAGTGCAGTCCATGCTACAAAGACTATTCCATAGGCTTCTCTGCATTAAATCTATGTTTATAGGGACATAAAGTTCATGTTCTTTTCATCAGATGTTACTCTTGGTCATGATTTCTTAACCATTCATACTGACTTTCCATTTACTTGGTCTCAATCATTCTCATTCACATTCAAATTTTTGACAAACGATTTTTTTAAAGTAATGTGGGTATTTTGTGGCAGTTGTTGCTGACTTCTACATAGGGGGTAATTAAGGGTAACTAACCATTTTTTGCAAAGAGGATAACAGCCCCATAATAAATACCACCTCTCCTTTAGAGGAACATACTGTATTTCTGTTTCCTGCCAGGAAGTATTTCCATTACAACTATAAGAAACTTTTTTTCTCTCTCCCTGAGAATGTCATGCTGCTTTAGTATAAGCAAAGAAAAATAAACACAAGCTAAGGCCAGAAATGAAAGCACAAGAAGCATTTAATTACAAAAAAAGTAGCTAATGCCCGATTTCTTGAAGCAGCTCAGTTCCATTTGGTGGCTGTCATCAGCTCTGTGAAACAAATGAATGCAATCAGGAGCCCTTCACCTCCCACTCAAACCTGACATTTTCTCTAGATCTTTCCACCCCATTCCCACTCCCTCCTTGATAATATTGCAATTCATAGAACATATTATAAAGGATACTGTCAATTACTCTGTCATGACTACAGATACAGAGAGATGGACAGATAGAGATGAAGAGATAGAGCATTTTAAAGTACTTTTTCACACTGGGCACTGTGCTAAGTGTGGGGGATACAAATATAAAGAGGCAAGAGCAGCCAGGTGGCACCATAGTGCATACAGCGCTAGACCTGGAGTCTGGAAGACTTGTTTTCTTCAGTTCAAATCCAGCCTCAGATACTTCTTGGCTGTGTGACCCTGGGCAAGTTACTTAACCCTGCTTACCTCAGTTTCCTCATCTGTAAAATGAATGGAAGAAGGAAATGACAAACGATTCTGGTATCTCTGCCAAGAAAACCCCAAAATGGGGTCACGAAGAGTTAGATATAACTGAACAATGCACATAAAGGAGAGTTGGAAGAGGAGGGCCTGTATGAGAAAGAAACAGGGCTGAAAAGTGGCAGGAGGCCTGGTCCCTAGCAGGCTAATACAAAAGCTGAGCTATTAGAGTTTTGGGACCCAGGGAGGAGGTGAAGCTGGTATTTCCAGTCAAGGCAGCAGGGTATGAATCTAGCCCAGATTTTTTAAAGGAACCAGTAATTAGTAAACAGAGAAGGCTCAGTAAATAGATAGGCTTCTATCTTCCTGTTTTCTCCAAGAGCATTTCTTTCGCCCAATATCTTTTTGAAACATTTTTCACCTCACTGGGTTCTTTCTCCCTCCTGCCTCCTCCTTACCTATCGCTTCCTTTCTTTGGATCATAGATGCAGAGGTGGAAGGGCACTCAGAAGTCATCTGGCCCAACCCCCTCATTTTACAGCTGAGGAAAGTTGAGAGTTAAGTGACATTGATATCAGAGACAGGATTTGAACCCAAGCCTCTGATTTCAGATTCAGTCCACTGCACCATACTACTCTTACCTTTCTTACCCGAGTTGTATTTGCCTGCTAACCTATGGTTTTGGTTTTTTTTTTACATTTCCCCTTTCCATTGACATTTTAGTTTGATACACTTCTCCCAAGGGTTCTCTTACTTTCGATTCCTCCTTTTGGACTTAACCAGTTTTCCTAATCTGTTGGTAGCTACCATGGGAGAGCTCTTAGTGCCTTAACCCATAAGATTGGTTAGATTCTCCCCTGAGTGAGTCTTGCACAGATGTATCTTTATTTGCTATATACTTACAAAAGCTAAGTTGACATGTAATAGTCAAAAACATTTAAGTATTCTTTTTGCAAGTGGGAAGGAGGAATACATATTTCCCCAGGATATTGCTCAAGGGAATTCCCCTGTGCAAAGTCAGGTGAGTTGAGTATAGGAATTGTTTTTCATTATTTTATTGTTCTTTTCTCAGCACTTAGCAGCAGCAGCAGGAGGATGGGGTGGGTTTAACATAATAATTACCTAGTAAATGTTTGTTACATGGCATTTGAATCATAAGATTCTAATTTGCTTTGGCTTAAAATTCAATTGAATTCAACAAGAATTATTAAGTTATGAAGAATATTGCTTTGTTTTCTGAAAAACAAACCACAGAGTACTTTTTCATGGTGGAAGAGAAATGTAACAAAATTAAAACAAATCAGGACAGGGTGCTGTCTCCCCCAAACAGGTCTGGAATCATTGCTTTATACTCTGAAGTCATTGGCAAGAAATAATTAAGTAGCAACAATGGCTTCCTCTACTCCACAAGGACTAATAAATTCCCTGACAATTTCTAGGTTAGTCAGTCAGCCACTAGGTATGAACTAAGTTATTGTTTGTCCTTCGTACTCAAAGAGAACTAAAATGACATCATGATGTCCCTGTCAGTGTGCAATGTGTCTAATTGTGGCTGATCATACCAATGGGAGCTCAGAAGGCTCTACCACAGGTTACGCACAAATAGTCCAAATGGCCATTTGGAAGGGAGATGTCTTTAAGTTTGTGCATCTCATGTGTCTTTTAAGCTATTGAAATCCTGCTTTGCTCATGGAGCGCAGTGCCTTCTTCGATGTGGGTATAACATGCTGGACAATCCTGTGCCATCGTCTCTCATGTCTCGTGTTCTTCAGAGATACCTAGAGAATGTCAATGTACCTACAGAGTAAACTGCATTTTGCTTAGTTCTTCTGCATGTACAGAAAGCAGAGTCAAAACTAGGATGGGACTGTGTGGGATGACAAGATTCCCTACTTAAATTAATTACTCAGAGACCTCTCAAAGTGATGACAGCAAGTTTATTTATTTGATTCTCGAGAAGCAGGGCAATTCCTCCACCAGGTAGTCTGGAGGCAGGAAAAGCCAAAGACAAAGGAAAAGCAGATATATATATATATATATAGACTCTAACGCAAGTCCCTCCCTCCCCACTGACCATTATCTTCATTAGCTGAGAATACGATCTTACATTCTAGACAAGAAATCTAGCTAATCCCTTTCGAAATGAAGACATCGAAGAATTATGTAAGTTTTATCCAATCATGGAGACCCTAATGTACTACACAGTTTTATATCGTTATATGGAATTATTCCACTCTAAAAATATTGTAACCTTGAGCCTCTCAGTCTTTCTTACCCTTGGGAGAAGAATTACAATCTGAGAAGTCTTCACTAAACCTATTCCACTCAGGATGACTGGGACTTGGCTCCAGGATGTTAAAATTTATAGGGATAAGTTAAATTCTTGACATTATCTCCTTTGATCTTTACAATAACCCTCTGAGTTAGTATAACAATTATTATACCCACTTCACAGATGATGAAACTGAGACTCAAATAAGCCAAGTGATACCAAGTATTGATTTTTTAAAATTTAATTATTTGGATGACTGTTGCAAAGAAGAGAAAATAGACTTGTTTTCTCTGGTCTCAGACAGAGTCAGATAAATGAGTAGGTATTATATAAAAGCAGATTTTGGTTTTCTGGGAAAGAGAACTTCCTATCATTTAGAAAAGTAGACAATTTCTAACAATTTCTGGAAGTGGAAGGGGTTTCTAACAATTAGAAAAGTAGACAATTCCTAACAGTTTCAAAAAGTAGAGGGGGCTATTTCTGGCAATTTCCAGTAATAGACTGGATAATCACTTGGTAATAATGTAGAGAGATTCTTATTCAAGTATGGATGAAGTGGATAGCTTCTGAGACCTCTTCCAGTTTGGAGATTCCATGTGATTCTCTCAGCGACTTGCTGGAAGTCATACAGCTTAGTATATGGTGGAACTGGGGTTGAAACAAAGGTTTTCTGATCCTAAATCTAGTGATCTTTGACAAAAGAAGATCTAATCTGACACTCTTTTAAAGGCAGAATACTTGATTTTTCATTGCAAAGCCTCAACCCAGCTGTCCTGGAGCCCTTACTTTTTTTTTTCTTATTTGGCATGTGGACTGGATCATGTGTCTTCATCTCAACATCTTCCCTGAAAGCAGATCTCATCTTTTTCTAATATTTTCACATCTCATTTGTCTCACCATACTTTTCTTTCTCTTTTAGAGTCTGAGAGATCTGTCTGGAAGGAAGGTAGGGAAGGTGTGTGTGTGTGTGTGTGTGTGTGTGTGTGTGTGTGTGTGTGTGTGTGTGTGTGTGTGTAGCAGTGCTTGGCAGATCACTGTAAGCCTGTATTAGTACTCTTTCTCAACTGCTTACTTATATTCATCTCTATTGAATTATTTTCCTGGATGGCAGTTGTTTGAACTCACTGAAGCATAAGGTTGCTATGCTATCCAAATCTAATCCATGGCAAAAAGTGGATAGTCTTCAACTAATCAGCAATTGGGCAAATATTAGACACCTATGCTTACGTTTCATGCACTGGGGTAGGTGCTGGAGATGGCAGACAAGTGTGAGGCATCAGAGCTTACATTCTAGTGCAGGAGACAACATACCCACATAGAAATATAAGAACTGAGATAGGGACCTTCCTTGGAGGTCTTCACTGATATGGGGAACTTCCAGATGAGGAAACTTCCTCCACCAATGCAGGTTGGCAACTGCTCTGAAATTTATAATCTTAGAAAGCTGCTTCAAGCAGAGGTATCAAATGTGGTGCTGCTTGCAGGTCCACGCTGCTCTTGGGCATAGTCTGAACCAGATTAATGTGGAGTTGAGGAATATTTAATAAAATAAATACATAAATAACATTACATTTGAAAACTAAGTCAATCTGCAGGCTACAGGGATTTTTGTGTATGGATTTGTGGCCCCCATTTCTATTAGAGTTTGATGTCACCAACCTAGAGTCAATTGATTTGCTCAGGATTGCTGGGCCAGGGATAGGACTTTCAGCAAGGTCTCCCTCACTGTGAGGTCAGTTTTCTCTCCACTACAACAGGCTGCTTCTTCTGTGTAAGAATTGTACAAAATAAACCCAAGGTGAGTGAAAAAAGGAACCATGTGCACTGAGGGAAGTCACAGAATTCAGGTAATCTCTCAAACAGAAGCTTGTGTTTGAGCTAAGCTGGGAGGACAATGCAGGGATGAATGAATGAACAAAGCATTTATGAAGCTCTTGCTATGTGCTAAGCTTCTTTGCTAGTACTGGAAGAAACACATAGAAAGGTCAGGAAGTTCCTGCTTTTAGGGAGTTCACATCTTAGATTTCATGAAAAACTGCCTAAGAATAACAGCTGCCCAAAATGGGGAACGGCATGTCCCCATATATGGAGTGATCCCCTTCCTTGGAAGACTTCAAGTAGAGTCTGGATAATTACTTGTCACTGGGAATACTTTTGGGTATAGGTTGGACTCAATAGTCACTGAGGTCCCTTCTAACTCTTAAAATGTGTGATTTTGTGAGGTTTAAAGGAAATGAGTGATAAGACGCATGAGTGAGGAAGGAAGGAATTTCATGTATGAGGGACAGTCATAATCATTTGGCCAAAGCACCAATGAAGACTTTAATTACGCAAAACAAATTCAGAAATTTGAGACAGAGGAAAAAATTAGAATTTGTTAGAGCTGATGTGCAGGTTAAGAAGTCTACTTGAAGAGAATGTAGTAATAGCAAACCTAACATTAATAATAATGTTAAGTCTGGGAACATGATTCCGCCACAGGACTACATGGAGAAATCTAAGTAAAATAGACAGTAGAAGTTCGTAGATTTTTGTCTTTGTCTTTGAGGGAAGAGAGGGGCCAAAGAGCTGTAAGTTCACCAGAGCAGGATATTCCAAGCAAGAAAGCTCCCTTTTTCTGGCATAGATTCATAACTTCTCTGAAACTTCAAGTCTTAGAGAATTGTTGGGGGGTACTGAGACATTCAGTGGCCTGTCCATGGTCACAAAGTTAGTATGTATGACAGGTAGGACACGAACACAAGATTTTCTGGTTCCAAAGCCAGGTACTACATTATGTAGCCTTTCTATTTTAATAGTGTTTACCACCCCCCCCCCAAAACACCAAAACCAGACATTATCCTACTTATACCACTTATGTTTCTTAAATTTAAATCAACTACTACATGGGAACTGAGATGTCTCTCCCATTCCTCCCGCCCCCCCCAACCTATGATAGTGCCAAGAAAAATCATGTTTGATGAATTTTCCCAAGAAGAAATGGACTGAAGGAGAAACAATGAATAAAAGTGCTTTGAGTCATAGCTCATTAGAACTAGAAAGGAGCTTAGAGACCATAGACTTTAACCCCTCATTCCATAGATGAGGAAACTGGGTTTCAGAGATGAAGTGTCTTTCCCAGAAGTAACATGGAATATATTGAGTCATTTACACACCCACACATCTATGCACTCCCTTTCATCCTCCATCAAACAGTGCCACCGATTTGCTTTATTTTTTTTTTCTTAAGGCAGAGGGAAGATTTCCTTCCTTATTAGTGCTTACTTAAGCCTTCATGGTCTTCCAATTATAACAAGCATCTTTCCAGGAATGATTTGTGTTGTATTAATGACCAGAAGATGAACACCCAGGCAGGAAGGGCCAGGGAAATGTGAGGCACAAAGAACATGGTGACTGGATGCAGGTTTGATCCAGACCAAGTTGTGGGGAAGGAGAAAAGTGACAACAATCCATCCTAACCAAATGTGGCTGGGCTTTACTGACACGGGCGGGCATTCGCTGCCAGCATCCATGAGGTAATTCTGAAGCACAGCACGAGTCATTCAGCCCACAGCCCTGGTCAGACAGTCAGAATAAACAACTTTCTGTTGCATTTCCTGTTAGCTCAAAAAAAGATTCCTTAATGAGGCTAGTCAAATATTCAAAAGTTTTCCCTTTCAGATTTCTTCTAAAAGTACTTTCTTTTGCAACAGGCTTCCAGGACATGATGCCACCCAAATTGTCCCTTGTCTCTTGCATAGCCATCCACCTTGAATCTAGACTGTTTGTCCAGCTGCCAAAAATAATTAGGGTTGCATAAGGAGTGCCCAGAATAGCAATGACAAAGCTGTGCTACTAATCCACCATGATGTTCAACTGGAGTTCTAACTAAAACAGAACAATTTGAAATTTTCCCCAGGGTACCAACCTGACAGGGGGCACAATTCCTCTCCACAGAAGAGACCCAGGTTTTACATGATGAAGGTCTCAGGTTCCTCCCCTTCTCCCAATGTGCCCTTTCTGCCACAAGTTTCTGTTTCTCTCTTGACCAACTACTGAACCTGTTGACCTCCGGCCTCTTGCCAGGAACTGCTTAGTGGAATTTTAAAAGTAAGAGATTTCCTTTTGTCTTATCCCCCCATCTCCACCCCACCAACTATGTCTTAGGTAGCAGTAGTCCTAGTTAGATCTCTGCCTATAACCACCATAAGGCTGCAATATGTCTTTCTGCAGAACACTGATTGACCAAGCAACTCAGTGAAAATGGCCCTAAGTTAATTGGATATGGAATTTGGAATAAGAGACTTGTTCTTAAAAACGACAAAAGCAATTAATGAGTTGAGATCTTCATTCTAAACCTTGTTTCTCTAAAGCAAATGATCTGTAATTGTGAGCTGAAGTGAAAGAGAAATTTACACATCTTACAGGGGTAAGGTAGAGGGGAGACAAATCTCTTTTAAGAGCCAGCTATAAAATTGTTTTACTAAGCTCTCCTGGCCTCCTCCACTTGGACATCAATTCTCTCCCAACACTCATACATGTGTTCTTTTCTGAAGGATTTCTCTTCTGAGAGGAAGTTTAAGCAAATAAACACAAAGGATTGATGACTATTGATATAATATTTAGTACAATATCAACCTGAAATATTTGTAGAACTTTTAGAGAAACAGTTCAATGTAGTAAAAAGCGTAGTCCTTGGCGTCAAAAGACATGGGTTTGAATCCTGATAGGCCACTTGCTGGCTGAACTTGGGTACATCTCATCACCTCTATGAGTCTGATTTCCTCCATCTATAAACTGCAATGTTATTTCAATTATTTGTATTCTCACAAAGTGAAAAATACAGAAATTAAGTACCATAGATAGAAGACAAAGAAAGTTTGAAGACTGAAATAACTGGGAACAAAGGTTTTACCCCAGGTAAAGGCAAAAAAGTAGGTGCATGCCATTATTTTCTTTCAGCTCACTGAATTCAAGTCAGTTAGTTCAATTAAATAAACAATTATTTTACACTTAATGGATGCACAGCATGGTAGTGGGCCCTGGAACTTCAAAGACAAAAGCTGGAAATCAGTCCCTGCTCTCAAGGAGTGTACAGTACGAGGAACATACAATTTTCACATAAGTAAGTAAATACTAATTAGGTACAAAGGAATTTCCAGAGGAAAGGATGTGGTGTTTCAGAAGAAATAGGGAAATTTGGAATAGGGAAGGAATGGATGTTTTTTACAAACATAATAGTTGCATTTTGGTTGTATTGTGCTTGCGATACATATGGGATATCCTAACCTACTGGACAGAAATAGCCTGAAATTCAGAAAGACCTTCCTTCCTCTTAACACATGCTGTAAAGGTATCTGACCTCTCAGGGCTCTAGGTGACTCTGTGACCCAAGACAACGGGTCACAGAGATGGTGCTGACCTATATGGAGCAGTTTCCTCATTCAGGAGTTCCTTATACAAGTGAACTTACAGGTTCAATTCCAATTCCAGTAGGTAGAAATATTCACCAGGAAGATGTTAATGGAAGACCACAGTTTTATAGAGAGATTAAGGCTGGATACATGAATCAATGAGATAGTATCTTGAGGACCCCCTATTCAAATCCTGTTCCAGAGTCCAACTGTGGGCCAGGTGACCTTCAGTACTTGAAGTCTCTATCAATGGAACATAAACTCTGACAAGTCCTATAAAACTAAAAAGGCTCCAGCTATGGGCCCAGTGATAGATTAATTTCATTTCCAAATGGTCTGGTTTGACAGATTAACTGGTTTGACTGATTAACAGAAGAATGACCACCCCCTGACTTGTTTTGTCCATAGCTAGTCATGAAAATGCAGGAAATCATGGATTATTTGAAATACTTAGGTATAGTGGAATACTAGTGGGTTCTAGGTTTGCTGGCAAATATCAGGGAAGGCACGTCCATAGAAAGATCTGGGGATTTTGATGCACTGTAATCCCAATATGAATCGATAGTGGGATATGGCAGCCAAGAAAGTCAATATGAACTACATCGAGAGAAGCACCACATCCAGGAATACAGAGGTGATAGTCCCATGATACTTTCCCCTAGTGATGGATTTATTTCTGGGTGTGAAAATTTTATTTGAGAAATTAATAACCTAGAGAGTGTCCAGGGAGGATGGACAGGATGGCAAAGTTCCTCCTATATGAGGGTCACTTGAAGGAGTTGAAAGTGAGGAGAGAAGATTTAGTACAGTAGCTGTCTCTAAGAAGTTAAGGGCTGTTATCTGGAACAAAGGTAAGACTTGTTCATTTTGACTCCAGAGATAAGAACTAGGAGAAAGAGGGCATTTGAAATGCAGTAACTACTTGATATTTGTAAGCAGCTGATGGTGGGAAAAAACCTTGGGTTTGGATTTAAAGGACCGAAGTTCCAATCCTGCCTCCACTGTTCACTAATCTATGTGACCCTGAGGAACTAATTGGAAAGATGGAACTGGATTAGATGACTAAAATCCTTTTGCGTTCTAAATCTGCAATTTATGATTTACTTTTAGTGTCCCAGCTAAAGTTTCTCCACATTTTCCCTCCTTCCCCTGACAATTTTCCATTTCAAATGTGAAGATATACCCTATAAACACGTTCAAAGAAAACAAAGTTGGTCAAAACAGCAGATTCTGTTATTGCCCCCTAGCCCCCAAACTTATTCAAATTACTTAAAACTACTTATTTATTCAGAAACTTTAATCATTGTTTTCACTGGAAGCAATCTTTACTGAAGGTGACTATGGAAATCTATGAAATGAAAACATTAGTTTTGTAGGAATGGGGAATGAGGAAGGGGGAAAGGGGCAGATAAGGTAGTAAAAAGTTTCTATTATACACCATTTTATAAGAATAAAAAAGGAAAAATTTTAGCAATGATTATGTGGCATGAAGAAAACTTCAAAAAAAAGATAATGAATGAGTCCCAAGACTGTGCTAATGATCGAATTTCCAGGAAAACTGACAGAGACAATTTTATTTCCTAGATCATAAATTCAACTCATTTTATTGATTCTGCACCTTACAGTCCATTCAGCTTCCTATGTTGACCTGTATTCAATCCTTGCACTAGAAAGACAAACAAAAAACAAAAAAGATAGCAACTTAATGAACTGGGCGTCAATTTCACACATGGAAGAGTCTGCGGAGCCTGTTTCTAGAAAGGCAAGATGATTGGAATGGAAATATTCTTCCTGTTGGATCATTCCCAAGTTGGATCACTCACAGGTATTCTGTAACTGATTCTAATTAACTAATGACCTTGTGAAGAGAAACCTTTGGGATTCGCTTAGTAGCCTGAGCCAGAACCAGTCAGTCAAAGTCTGGCTTTTGGGTTTAACACTTCTGCTTAGCTGGTGTTCAAGAAAGAGACACAATGATATAAAGCCGTAAATTCAAATACAAATGGGGATCTCTAAACTGAACATATAGATTCCTACAGGCCATATGTCGACTTAGTTTTAAAATGTAATATTATCTGTGTTCTATTATATTTTTATTCATCTTGGTAAATATTTCCCAATGTCATTTTAGTCTAGTTTGTGTCCCCCCTTGAAGGGTGCTATGAGCCACGTGCACTGGCTACATATTTGATACCTCTGATATATGGGGAAAGGTCTTCTCATTTTGAGACCAGTCTGTGGCCATGCACATGGGCCTCTGTTCTCTTCTTTGCATTGGTTCCTTCCTGTATTAAGGAAAGATGCTGGGGAAGGCTATGATCTTATGAAGTTCAAAAGACTGGGAGAGTGAGTCACTTGGAGGTCTGAGAGCCAAAATCCATGCTGAGATTTACCAGAAGCCATGAGGTGAGGAATAAAATTTCAGACATGACCCAGTACAGCAATAACAGAAATGAACACTTATCTACCATCATATTTGGAAGTGAATTTGGTGGGATGAATGTTATGTAGCTACCACATTAAGTCTGAGCCCACTCTCCTCAGGAGCCAAGGTGATACAGCGGGCAGTTTGCTCACAGATATTGGAGGGAACTGTTTTTCCTTTTGTTATTGATATATCATTGAAATAAATATCACTTTGTAAAAGATAATAACTAATAATTAATTAAATGACACTGAGGTGCTGATTATTGGCAGCTAAGAATAAAGGGAATATCAGAATGATATTCAAGCCAATATTTTCTGCCTTTCACTTATTTAATTTATTATTTTAAGTAATATTTTATTCTCTCTCCCAATTACGTTATAACAATTTTTTGACATTTTAAAGTTTTGATTCCAAACTCTATCCTTCCTTCCCTATCTCCCCAAGATAGTAAGCAATCTGTTATAGGTTATATATGTGCAATCGTGTAAAACATTTCCACATTAGTCATTTTGTATAAGAAGATTCAACAACACCAAAAAAAGAATGAAAGAAAGAATGAAAAATAAGCATGCTTCAGTCTATATTCAGACAATATCAGCTCTTTCTCAGAAGGTGGATGGCATTTTCATTATGAACTCTTTAAGATGGTCTTGGGTTATTCTATTGCTGAGAATAACTAAGTCATTCACAATTCTTCATCATACAATATTCCTGTTACTGTGTACAGTGTTCTCCTGGTTCTGCTTAATTCGCTATGCATCAATTCATGTAGGTACAGGTTTTTCTGAAACCATCCTACTTGTCATTTCTTATAGCACAATATTCCATCGCAATCATATAGCATAACTTGTTCAGTCATTCCCCCATTGATGAACATCCCCTTGATTTCCAATTCTTAGTCTCCACAAAAAGAACTGCTGTAAGTATTTTTGTACAAGTAAGTCTTTCCCCTTCTAAAAAAAATCTCTTTGGAATATAGAACTAGCAATGGTATTGCAGGATCAAAGGGTATACACAGTTTTATGCCCTTTGGGCATAGTTCCAAATTGCTTTCCACAATGGTTGGATCAGTTCACAACTCCACCGACACTACAGTAATGTCCCACATCCCCTCTAACATTGATCATTTTCCTTTTTATCATATTAGCCAATCTGATAGGTGTAAGGTGATACCTTAGAGTTGTCTTAATTTGCATTTCTCTAATCCATAGTGATTTAGAGCATTTTTTCATATGACTATAGATAGTTTTGATTTCTGTCTGAAAACTGTCTGTTCATTTGCTTTAACAATTTACCAGTTGGGGAACGACTTGTATTTTTATAAATTTGATTCAGTTCTCTATACATTTAAGAAAAGAGGTCTTTAATCAGAGACACTTGGCTGCAAATTTCACACACACACACACACACACCCTTCTGCTTTCTTTCTAATTGGGATTGCATTGGTTTTGTTTATGCAAAAATTTTTACATTTTATGTAATCAAAATGATTTATTTTATATTTTGTAATGCTCTTTATATATTTTTTGGTCTTAAATTCTTTCCTTATCTATAGATCTGACAGACAAACTATCCCATGCTGTCTTAATTTGCTTATGGTATCACCCTTTATGTGTAAATCACCTACCCATTTTGACCTCACCTGTGAGGTATTAGTCTTTACCTAGTTTCTACCGTATTGTTATCTGGTATTTCCAGCAGTTTTTGTCAGACAGTGAGGTTTTGTCCCAAAAGCTTAGATCTTTGTGTTTATCATATATTAGATTTCTATGGTGATTTACCTAATGTGTACCTGATCTATTCCTCTGATTCCCCACTCTATTTCTTAGCCATTATCAGATTGTTTTGATAATTACTTCTTTAAAATACAGTTTGAGGTCTACTATGGCTAGACCATCTTCCGTCACATTTATTTTTCATTGATTTCCTTGATATTATTGACCTTTTGTTATTTTAGGTGAATTTCATTATTTTTTTCTACCTCTATCTCTATAAAATAGTTTTTTGGTAGTTTGATTGGTATGACACTGAATAAATAGATTAATTTAGGTAGAATTATCATTTTTATTATATTAGCTTGGCTTACCCTTGAGCAATTGCTATTTTTCAAAGTGTTTAGATCTGAATTTATGTGTGTGAGAAGTGTTTTGTAAATGTGTTCCTGGATTTGTCTTCTCAGGCAGACTCCCAGGTATTTCATTACCGTTATTTATTTTTTTTAATTTTAATTTATTATTTACTTATTTATTTTTAGTTTTCAACATTCATTTACACAAGAGTTTAATTTGCAAATTTTCTCCCCATCTCTCCCCTCCCCACACTCCAAGACACTGTGCGTTCTGATCACCCTTTCCCCCAATCTGCCCTCCCTTCTATCACACCCCTCCTTTCCCTTATCCCCATCTTCTGTTTTCTTGTAGGGCAGGATAGACCTATACCCCATTACCTGTATTTCTTATTTCCCATTTGTAAGCAAAAACAATTCTCAGCATTTGTTCCTAAAACTTTGAGTTCCAACTTCTCTTCCTTCCTCCCTCCCCACCATCCCCACTGAGAAGGCAAGCAGTTCAATATAGGTTATATATGTGCAGTTCTGCAAGAGAGTTCCATATTACTCATGTTGTATAAGCCTAACTATATTTCCTTCCATCCTATCCTGCCCCCCATTTATTCTATTCCCTCTTTTGTCCTTGTCCTTTCCAAAAAGTGTTTACTTCTAATTATTTTGTCCTCCCATTTCCCCCCCTTTTTTCTCCCCCCATCCCTCTTGTCCCCTTCTCCCCTACTTTCCTGTAGTGTAAGATAGATTTTCATACCAAATTGAGTGTGCATGTTATTCCCTCCTTCAGCCAAATGTGAAGAGAGTAACTTCACTTTTCCCCTCTTACCTCCTTCCTTTGGTCCTCCATTGTAATTTTTGTTGCCTCTTTTATGAGAGATAATTTGCCCCATTCCATTTCTCCCTTTCTCCTCCCACTATATTCCACTCTCAACCCTTAATTTTATTTTTTTAGATATCATCCCTTCTTATTCAGTTCACCCTGTGCTCTCTGTCTCTGTCTCTGTCTCTCTCTCTCTCTCTATATATATATATATACATTGTGTGTGTGTGTGTGTGTGTGTGTGTGTGTGTGTGTGTAATCCCTCCAACTACCCAAATACTGAGAAAAGTATCAAGAGTTACAAATATTATCTTTTCATGTAGGAAAGTAAACAGTTCAACTTTAGAAATTCCATTATGAGTTCCCTTTCCTGTTTACCTTTTCATGTTTCTCTTGATTTTTGTGTTTGAAAGTCAGATTTTCTCTTCAGTTCTGGTCTTTTCATCAAGAATGCCTGAAAGGTCTCTATTTCATTGAATAACCATTTTTTTCTCTGAAGTATTATACTCAGTTTTGCTGGGTAGGTGATTCTTGGTTTTACTTCTAGTTCCTTTGACTTCTGGAATATCATATTCCACGCCCTTAGATCCCTTAATGTAGAAGCTGCTAGATCTTGTGTTATCCTGATTGTATTTCCACAATACTTGAATTGTTTCTTTCTGACTGTTGCAATATTTTCTCCGACCTGGGAACTCTGGAATTTAGCTACAATATTCCTAGGAGTTTTTCTTTTTGGATCTCTTTCAGGAGGTGATTGGTGGATTTTTTTCCAATATTTATTTTGCCCTTTGCTTCTAGAATATCAGGGCAGTTTTTCTTAACAATTTCATGAACAATGATGTCTAGGCTCTTTTTTTTTATCATGATTTTCAGGTAGATCCATAATTTTTAAAGTGTCTATCCTGGATCTATTTTCCAGGTCAGTTGTTTTTCCAATGAGATATTTCATATTGTCTTCTATTTTTTCATTCTTTTGGTTTTGTTTTGTGTTTTCTTGGTTTCCCATAAAGTCATTAGCTTCCATCTGCTCCATTCTAATTTTTAAAGAGCTATTTTCTTCAGTAAACTTTTGAACCTCCTTTTTCATTTGGTTAATTCTGCTTTTTAAAGCATTCTTCTCTTTATTGGCTTTTTGGACCTCTTTTGCCATTTGGGTTAATCTATTTCTAAAGGTGTTATTTTCTTCAGCATTTTTTGGGTCTCCTTTAGCAAGCTGTTGACTTGCTTTTCATGATTTTCTTGCATTGCTCTCATTTCTCTTCCCAATTTTTCCTCTACCTCTCTTACTTTATTTTCAAAGTCCTTTTTGAGCTCTTCCAAGGCCTGAGACCATTGCATATTTATTTTGGAGGTTTTGAATGCAGAAGTCTTGACTTTTATATCTTCCTCTGATGGCATGCATCATTCTTCCTCATCCAAAAGGATGGAATAAAATACCTGTTCACCAAGAAAGTAACCTTTTATGTTTCTTATTTTTCCCCCTTTTTTGGGCATTTTCCCAGCCAATTACTTGACTTTTGAGTCCTTTGTCAAGTGGAGGGTATACTCTACGGACCTGTAAGTTCTCAGTTCCTCCAAGGTGGCATTATCAAGGGAGGTTTGTTTACTCCTCTCCTGGCCTGCACTCTGGTCTGGAAGCAACCACAAACTTTTCTTCCCAGGATCTGTGAGTAGAATTCCCTCTCCAGAGCCTCAACCAGCTCCACCACACCAGTGCTCCTCCTCATCCCAAGACTAGACCCATCTCAGCTCTTGGATTCCCCCAGGGTCTTTAGGTTGAGGGCTCCAAAAATGGACACTATGCCACAGTGATTTCCATTGTCCTGGGGTTGGGGCTAGGGCCAGACCCTGCTCCCTTCTCACCCAGGTGAAAGAGCTTTCTCACTGACCTTTGAAACTGTTTTTGGCATTTGTAGGTTGAGCAGTCTGGGAACTGCACCTGCCACCTGTGATTCCATGTCCCGAAGCCTACCCCAGTCCTGTCCCTGCAGCGTGGTGGAGCCAAAGCTGGACTGTGTTCCATGGGCTGTGCTCTGCTTCAAGACCAGTGTGATAGACTTTTCCTGTCAGCTTTCCAGGCTCCCTTGGGCTGGAAATCTCTTTCACTCTGTTGTTTTGTGGCTTCTGTTGTTCTAGAATTTGTTAGTCATTTTTTTATAGGTATTTTATGGGCTATAGGGGGAGAGCTTCTACAGGTCTGTCCTTCTACTCCACCATCTTCTATTACTATTATTTTAAAAGAAATTTCTTTTTCTGTCTCTTACAACTATACTTTCTTCATAATAAATAGAAATTCTGATGATTTATGTGAATTGCTTTTGTGTCCTTCAACTTTCCTAAAGATGTTAATTATTTAAGTAATTTTTTAGTTGATTCTCTAGGATTCTCTAAGTAAACCATTTTATCACCTTCAAAGAGTGATAGTTTTGCTTTCTCATTGCCTATTTTTATTCCTTTCATTTTCTTCTCTTATTGCTATAGCTAGTATTTGCAGTACAATATTAAATAACAGAGGTGATAATGGGTATCTTTGCTTCACCCCTGATTGGATTATATTGTATTACATTGTAATCCTAACTCCTTTGTCTTCTGGAATATCATATTCCAAGCCCACTGGTTCTTAATGTGAAAGCTGCTAAATCCTGTGTAATATTGACTATAGTTCCACAATATTTGAATTGTTTCTTTCTGGCTGCTTGCAGTATTATCCTTGACCTGGGAGCTTTGGAATTTGGCTATGATGTTCCTAAGAGTTTTTATTTTGGGATCTCTTTCAAGTGGCAATTGGCAGATTCTTTCAATTTCTATTTTGCCCTCTACCTCTAGAATATCAGGGTTATTCTCCTTGATAATTTCTTGAAAGATTCTGTCCAGGATTTTTTTTACGACTTTCAGATATTCCAATAATTCTTAAATGATCTCTCCTGGATTTATTTTCCAGGTAAATTGTTTTTCCAATGAGAAATTTCACCTTTTCTTCTTTTTATTTTTTGATGCCATCTTAATGTCTTATGGAGCTACAGACTTCCACTTGCTCACTTCTAATTTTTAGAAGTGGGCTTTTGTACCTCCTTTTCCATTTGATCATTTCTATTTTTTCAAGGAGTTATTTTCTTTGAATTTTTGTATATCTTTTTCAACTTTTTGTGTTTCTTTTACTAAGCTGATGACTCTTTTTTCATGATTTTCTTGCATCACTCTCATTTCTTTTCTTAATTTTCCTTATACTTCTCTAATTTGTGCCTAAAAATCCTTCTTAAGGTATTCTAGGAGTTCTTTTTGGGTCTATGACAAAATTACAGTTTTCTGAGGCTTCATTTGTAGCCATTTGGACATGACTGTTTTCTTCTGTTTGTGCCTTGAACTTCCCTGTCACCGAATAACTTTCTATATAGTCAAGTTCTTTTGCTTATTTGTTTGTGTTTCTGCCCATTTTGTAACTTGGTATTTTTATGTGACCTCTGTTCCTGTTTTATGAAGGCTCTGTTCTTTTACTGTCCACAGTTTCTTGTGCTGGGACTTAGGACCTTGCTCCTGGCTGTCTCTGGGCTGCAGGGCCCAACTGCTGGCTTGCATTGATGAGGGTGATCTTTGCTGGGGGTTGAACCACTGTAGTGGGGCCTCACAATATGCTTGCTTGCATCCCCTGTAGCTGACTTCGAAATGGACTGGGCCTCACTGGTGGCTTGTCCAGGGACTCAGGACCTTGTTACAGGTCCTCTGCTGTTAGGACTGCTGCCCTCCATCTCCATCCCCTCCCATCTTAGTGAGACAGACCTTTCCCGTTGAGCTGCTAAGCTGCTTGCCTACTCCTAAATCGGTTCTGAGGCAGACAACCAATGAAAAATTTCAGAAAATACATTTTAAACAACTTAACATTTTTCCCTATAACTTGGTTTTCAGTTTAAAATCTTTGTAAACATATACCCTTATTTTCAACTGTTTGATATCTGATGTGTAAAACCTAAATTAGGTATACTTTTGGTGATAGAGGATGAACAGCTATTTGGATAACCTCCCACCCTTTTTATTCAAAATCTAATTAGACATACTAACTTGTGTGAGTCAGTTTCAGTAAAGTAAATAAGAGAAATTTCTCCTTTTGAAGAAAACAATGAATGTTATATTCTTCCTCATGTTGGATTAGTATGAGCAGAAGTAAAAGACCATCTTGAAATTTGGAGAGCAAATGTGGGTTTGGGGTAAGAAAAAAATAATCTTCCACTGGAAATTACTATAAAGCTTTCCTACATGTCCTGGAAAAATAAGGTGTTCTTTAATTATACCTCTCCCATTAAGTTTACAGTCTCAATTGGTAATAACATTTTATATTTACCAATGATATGGAAAGCCTATGAAATTGGGATAATAGAAAAGACAAACTCTCAATGGCTTTACCTAACTAAAAGTGTGTTTGTTCCCCTCCAGGTCCCCTCAGGTCATTCTCCATCTGTTGAAATTTTACTCATATTTTAAGTTTCATTTCAAATGCCATTTTCTCCTCAGACTTTTCCCTGCTGCCTCTCTCTGCCTCCCTTCTTTGCCACTCCCTCTTTATGCCCTGCCTCCCCCTTTAAACTCCAAAGGAGGAAATATCTTTATTCCCTCAGATCTCATTCCTTGGTTTCTTCCTCTCTTTCATTCTTATCATTGGATATTATGATTATTTCTACATGGATCCTATTACCAACTAGACTGTAAATTGTGTGAGAAAAAAGGCCATGTCAGACTTCTCTGTGTATTTCGTAGAATGTGGCAGAATTCTTTGCACAATAAGGGCTCAATGCCATAAATGTTTGTAGAAGTCCCCAACATTCCTCCACATCTATTGGAATAGGCTGGAAGTACCTGTAATAACTTTTTAGTATATTGGACGTGTATGCTCTATAACTGGAATGTATGTGGAAAAAATCCTATGTTATGCCATTGACTCCAACTATGAAATTAAAGAGGGGTTATTCCAGAAAGAAAAAGGCATAATTTAAAAGATCATGCTAGAGTATCAAATAAGTTCTTCATTTTATTTAAAGGGTAAAACAATTTGGCACTATAAACAACACATATGAAGCCTCCAAATAAAAATGCTGAACTTGAAAAAACCCCAAATTGGTACTCTGAAATAGCAGCATTACATGAGATTAACACAACATGGGAATTTCCCAATTTGATGATTTTTTTCCAAAGGTTTAAAATTGCCTGAACTATTTTTACATCTAATTTTGAATGTTCTTTTAAACAAAAGTCTTTAAAAATATGTTATTTACTTACTATCCTCTTTTGAATCCAAGCTAAGAGCTTAAAGTGCCTAATTCTGGTTCCATAAGGACTGGCTACAGAAAGTATGAGGTAAAGCAGAAGGAGAGTGGGCTATGCATAGGGAAAGTAGATTTTGGTCAGCCTATTGCCTCTCAGGCATCTCCAAACATATTCCCACATTAAAAAAAAGCCCCATGAGTAACCAGAAGTGCTGACACCCAGAGCTTCCCTTCTAACTTTGGCATGGTGTCTGTGGATGAAGAAAGCGGTATATATTCCAGCTGCCACTTTGGTATTTTTAGCCTAGACCTTGTTATACTGGGCTAGAGGCCAAAGCCAATGTCCTGGCCAAGATGGAAGAGGACCAGTGAGAAGCAGACAAGTCATGTAAACACAAATTGTAAGATAACGTGTGCCAAATGTGTTCCCCAATTTGTAAAATCCTGCAACAGTGAAATGCCAAATGCTATAGAGGGTCAGCTTATATCAAAAGACATCTTATAAGGTATTATGAATGTAATTTCAGAGGAAATGCTTCAGGCCTGTTTCTTCATGCAAGAAAAACCACAAATGTTGTTAAATAAAGCAACATATAACAATTTCTTTCATTTAATTTCAGACTCGATTTATCAAATGTACTTTAACCAGCATAAGCATAAAGAAAAAACATAGGATGCTTATGTAGAAAAACCCATCACACACAGGACTTTTAAAAATTAATTTTATAGTTTGGTAGGTAGGACCTCCAAAGCCCTTAAACCTCAGTCACAGACGAGTATTTAAATATAATTTTATAATGACAAAAATTGAAGGTAGAATTGAAAAGAGTTTCTGCAAATGAGCAAAATGAGCACAGTCTACAATAAGCATGTTACTCCAACAGATGTGAAGGCTGCTTCCTGAAACCACTGCATGGAAATCCTCTGCTACTATTTGCACTGGGCCAAGTTTGGCGTAGCAAACATTTTTAAAGTTCTTCAAAGGCAACTAATGTCATCATTGAAATCTTCACAGTGGTTTGTTCAAGATGCAGAAACTGACATTTCCAGGTTATACCCTCCAAAAGTGCAGCATTGGAAATAAGGGCAGAGATTGAGCACTTTGGACTGTTTGACATGCAGAAGGGGCCTCCAAGCTCACACGCTATGCTACTTACTGAAGACTTGATTTAGAAGTCACTTCCACTGTAATCACATAGATTCAGGCACATGATGGCAACTAGTGCTTAAAAACTCTGAGGACTGATCATCCCTTCCTCCTGGATCTTATGACTAGAATGCTACCTTCAGTCCGGCTGATAATTTGAAAATCTATGAGTAGTTATCAGAAATAAAAAAAGCAGTTGAGTAAAATTCAAGTTCTTATTTAGAATACTCCAAAATCATCCCCAAATCTCAGAGTGAATAGGGAATGTTTCATTTTATTATATCTGGATCCATAGGGCATAGCACAATGCCTGGTGTGGAGTAGATTAATACAGACCTATAGATAGATTGATTAATTAGACTGAGTGTTTAACATGACTGCACTTTAAATGACTGTCTCTCAGCCTTGAAAGTCAAGTGGATGTGATTAGAGCAACAGAAATTTCAAAAAGAAGTATGGAATATCTGTGAAATCTGAGGGTCTGAAAACTGCTGCTCCTTATAGTCATCATGTTATACTAAGAAATCTGGTTTTAGAGCCAGGCTGTCATTTTGGGACTGCACTAAGATTTTGATGTAAATGCTGCATTTGAACTTGCAGTAACAGGTGACAAAGTCTCTTTGTGGGACCCAAGCATCTCCCAGGCTTTGGTGCACACAGGACCCTGGGCTGCTCTAGAGGCTTCTTAGTACACAGTGGAAAGAGTCAAAAGTTCACTCTTTGCACCCCACAAGACATAAGAGAAAAGGAGTGTATGTATGTGTGTAGGATGGGGGATGAAGGGAGAGGATGTTGCTTCTGATTTCTTTCAAAGGAGCCTGGAATTCATGCGGCTCCAAAGCCAGACCAAGGTTCAAGGGTGGCAGTGAGGAGTCAGTACCTTATAACATGTACATGTGTCAGCTATAGCTTTGAAGACCACCTAACCCTTTAGTGGACTTAAATTGGAATGAACTAGAATACTTTAACACATCCTTTGGGATATGAGGAAGAGAAGGAACAGGAGGAAAATCTCATTTTAACAAATAATTTTGTTGTTTTAAAATCTCATGTAGGAATCAGATTCTCTTTTCAGTCTGTGCCTCAACTTTACCCATCAGGCAATAGAATCAGAGGGCAGTATTTGGATTCCATTAATTCATCTGTCATTCCAACACTACCTTTCAGGTAGCCACCTAAGCAGGATTTTAAGGACAAAATCACGTGCATCTCTGAGATTCTGAGGATCATAGACTGAGTTTTCATACATCACTACACAGTGGGAACTACCTGTTAGATGAAAATATTACAACTGTCAGTATTACTGTTAGCTAATGAATGTTTCATCTAGAACAACTAGCCAGTTATGCAAACCAACGAAAACTCTGGTTGGGGGAGAAGCTTAACCCCTATAGCTTTAGTGAATTTGATTTTTAACTTCATTGGTTAGGTGACACCGTAGTGCACAGAGTGCTGGACCTGGACTCAGGAAGGACTGAGTTCAAATCCGCCATCAGATAAACATATCACACCTTGTTCTAGGACTTAAGCAGGATAGAGAATATAACTGTTTGATAGTGGCCAGCACACAATAGGTGTTTAAAGAATGAGTATTGATTAATTGAAGTCACTTGAGGGTACCAGACAAACTTCTATTGAGGTGTCTAAACTTCTCCCTCTAGATCTTAAGGATTTTTAGGTTCTTGGTTCTTTTTTTTAATTGCAAATACCCTTGAAAGTGATAAGGAATCAGACTTTATCAGCTTGATATCATAATATCATAATTTGTTATCTATGAATTAACTGGAAGCAAGTCCTTATGGGAATGGCAAACAGGACAGAAAGTATGGGAGGATCTAAAGGGAAAGAGAGATGCTAAAAGGGAAAACAAGAGGACATCAAAGGCTAAATTATCCCCTTCTTAATTTTGTCTATTGAGAGAGCTATATTTAACTTACAAAAATACAGCTGACTCTTTTGGCTAGAGTCTCTGAACAGTATTTTAAAGGTTCCTACCTTTGTTATGAGATTTAGTATGGCATAGGAGAAAGAATGCTGAATTTCGTCATGGAATTTCAATTTCTGGCAGTGCTCTTTATGACCTTGGGTAGGTCATTAACCTCTCTAGGTCTCAGTGTCCACATCAGGAGGTTTTTTATGGGCTCAACCTTCAAAAGGCTCCTATGAAAATTTTCCTTTCCTACTAATGGGACATCCCTCCTTCCTAATTCTAAATGGAAGAGAGTGAATTACAATGAATATTGCAGTGGCTTCATATTGTTGCTAGATATTAAGGTGAAAGGCTTTCCTACAACGGAAAGAGCTCAGTCCACAATATTTTATCACCATAAAATTCTATGCTAGATATTATTGAGCTAGAAAGGAACACCAAAAGGAAGAAAAGGGCCAGGAGGTCCAAGAACTGATAGGAAATCAGCAGGACTAGAAAATCCTTTAAAACTTGAGATTTATTTATTCTTCAAAGAATTAAAATATCTCGCTTGAGAATAGAGAGACATTCATGTCCATATTATTTCTTCCCTTTGAAATTCCCTTTGCCGATCAATATCATGATATACTAATTTAATTAATGCCTAAGGAGAAGCTGATAAAGTTGTATTTTACACTGGAAACTGCTTAAAGCTTCTGCCTGTGTGAGCTCACTGAGGAAATGCAAACTGTCAGTTCATCCCACCTTGGGGAAGCTTCTAGGTGTGCCAATAACATTCAGAACAGTACTTTACAGAATAAAAAGATGAATCCCTATACATTTTTGCCCTGAGGTCACAGTCCCTGAGGCAAAAGGAGCAAAATTATTGCCAGTTTGGACTATATAAATTCCTTTCCCCCTTGAATTAATGTTGGGATTTCATTTCTAGTAAAGTGGTAATTTGATTTCCATTAAGAGAAGCAGAAGAAAAGAGTTCTTTACTAAAAGATCTGATTTGGGGCCCATGTATCTTCAAGACTGTGAAGTAGAGTTTTAAAAATTCAAAATCATGCAGCCACAAAACATGACAGCTAGACAGCTTGTATTGGCAAATACTAGATAATGTTAGGACTCAATTAGTACTGAGAATTTTCCCAGAATTTTCTCCTACTGCTGATTGATTATGCAATTAGCTCAAGGAATAGAATTACTTTAAATCTGCATCTCTCATGGATTATTGTAAAAGAAATTGCAAGTTGATTAAATCATGTCAACTCATTACAGTGATAGATTTTGAAATGGTAGCCATACTACAATGGGGGCGGTTGATCAGGCTGCTAGATCTGGCAGCCTTGAATTGTCCATTAGTAACTTGGCACATTGCAGCCAGAAGGCACAGTGGATAGAGTGCCATGCCTGGAGTCAGGAATATTCTTCTTCCTGAGTTCCAATCTGGCCTTAGACACAAATAGTTGTGTGACCCTGGGCAAGTCACTTAACCCTGTTTGCTTCAGTTTCCTCATTTGTCAAATGACCTGGAGGAGGAAATGAACAAACGCTCCACTATCTTTTCTAAGAAAATCCCAAACGGGATCACAAAAGGTTGGACCCAACTCTACAAACTTGGCACCAAAATAAGGGTGAGGAAAGAAAGAGCAAAACTCATCCAGAGCAAAAAGGACTTTTCTCTCTTTGATTTTCATGATCTTTACTATCTATTAAAACCTGCTATGAAACAGTAAGCCATAGTGGATAGAGAGCAGGCCTCCAAGGCAGGAAGGCAAGGGTCAAGGCCTGTCCCTGACAACTAACCGCTATGGGACCCTCAGCAAGTCATTTAACCCTTCACTGCTCCCAGTCTAAGACTCTGATCTAGTCCTTATCCCTCTCTGGCCCTTAGTCCCAGTGTAGCACAGTGCTCTGCACGTTTGTTATGCCAGACCTGTGATTTGATTGGCTTAAGTAACTCCCAATGGAGAACCTCACCTTACCAATACGGGTACGCACCTGCTCTTGCATTCGGATTATTATTCTAAGTTTTTCATAACAGAATAATAGAAGAGTATTTATATGAGGACACTGAACTTTGAAAGGTTTGGGTTATCATAAAGCTATAAATGACACATCTTTCCAAAAAATAGGGTTTAAATTTTCTCTCAGTAGAATACATCTAATCTGAATTTATTTTCAATACAGAAACATAACAGACATTGAAAATTAATTAAACTTGAAAAACTCTTTACACTTATATTCATTGCAACAGTTCACTAAATACATGAATCACTTTTCCAACTGTACTAACAGTAAATAAATAAGTACATTATGGGTTATCTCATGGAAGGTGTAAACAAACCATCTGTAAACTTGGGCCTATTTAAACAGTTCTAATAGGGTCATCCAGTTAACATAACAGAAGCATGAATAGATAATAAACTGTGTTCTTCTCCAAAGAGACTATAAGATCCTTGAGAATAGGAACTATTGGCCTCTATGTCTTTCATGCCTTCCCTTCTCCACGCCTAGTGCTCTCGTAACAAATGATACTCCATACGTAGAGAAACAAGCAAAAAAACCCAAAAAACAAAACTCCAGACACCAGAATATATAAATAATAGAGTAAGCCTTCTCACATAAGCCTTCCGAAGTCGCCTTATGATATGTCACTGATTAGATTCTTATGCTTTTGAGAAATCAGCCATAGCTAACATTTGAATCTCTCCATGCTTAACGGGAAGTATTTTTAATGACGCTGTTAAAACTCTTTCTCCTTAGAGACCTTTTTTGTATTATTTAAGAAATCAGAAAAAGCTGTCAGAGTTGCATGGTTATGAGTCTGACTTTTCATCGACCAAGTCACAAGAATTCAGTGTACTCTGAGCTCACAAACCATGGTTATAGCTTTGAGAAGTACCACATTAACATAATAAGCAACAGATTTTGAGTTTTGTAAGAACAACACATGAAAATTTTAGCAAGATTAAAAATAGATCATTTAGATGAACAGGAAGACTTCAAAGAGACCTGGAAAGACTTTTATGGACTGATGCTGAGTGAAAGGAGTAGAACCAGGAGAACTTTGTGCACAGCTACGACCATAGTGTGCAAGGATTTTTTCTGGTAGATTTAGAACTTCATTGTAATGCAAGGACTTAAAATATTTCCGATGGTCTCTTAAGGCAAAATGCCTTCCATATCCAGAGAAAGAACTATGGAATTCAATCGCAGAATGTAGCAGATCATTTTCTTTTGTATTACATTTTGGTTTGTTTTATGATTTCTCCCATTCATTTTAATTCTTCTATGAAACATGACTAAGGTGATAATGTATTAATAGGAATTTATGTGTAGAACCTACACAAAATTGTATGCCATCTCGGGAAGGGAGGGGTGAGGGAGGGAGGATGGAAGGGGAGGAAGGGGGAAAACATCTTAGTTTTATGGAAGTGATTGTAGAACACTGAAAGCAAGTAAAATAATTTAAAAAATAGATCATTTATCCATCTTAAAACTCACTTGATTAAATCTCAATTCAGAAAAGTTCATTTGGGAGCTGTAGATTTGAAAAAAAATTCATGGATTCCAATACAAATTCACTATTCTAAGAATTGAGAGGGTACAGGGCATATATTGGGCACTTTTATTTCATAGCATTTAAGGCTGTTTAGAAAATATAGTGACTTTTAGTTTAAGGAATACAAAGATTCATAACAGGATCAATCTGCTTCCTCACATTTAATTACTGGCAGCCATGTTAAATGCTTAGCTGGGCGTAACAGTCACTCAAATGGTTGCTTCTGAATGTTCTCTCCATTTTACTGTGCTGATTATCATTTTTCTGCTTTAGAGGAAAATCTGATGATGCTTTTTTTTTTTTCAGGAAGATGCATTATTTTCTGAGGAGGATAGAATCTGATAAATCTATGTGATTTGCTCAGATACCTCTCCTCTAAATAGCAGATATTTATGTAGTCCTTTTTCTAAAGTGCTTTGCATAATTGGTCTTCACAACAAATTTGTGAGGTAGATGTCATTATTTTTTCGATTTTATAGATGAGTAGACTGGGGCTCAGATAGTTTAGCTGGTTTTCTATCACAATGATAGTGTCGGGCAAGTTTGAACCCAGAACTTTCTGATCCCAAGTGCAGTACTCTGCCCTTTTTGTCATGCTACCTCTAAAACAGAGATTCTTAACCTGGATTAAAAAAATTCACACACTCATGTATGTGTGTCTCATGTATTATATATGCACAAACATATCTACATTTCTGTCTGTATATTTTGATCTAATTGGATTTCTTTGTAATCCTATACTTTTTATTTTGTGAATTTAAAAACATTATTTGGAGGAAACAATGGGCTTCAGCAGACAGTCCAAGAGATTAAGAACTCCTGGCTAAGACTCTACAATCCATTCTTTTCATTATGTTCCTGAGTCCTCCAAACTGTATTAAACTACTTACCTTCAACACATATTCCTACAACGTCTTCTTTTCTTCTGGAATTGATGCTTAGAGTATGCTAAGGATCAATATCACCATTAAGAGATAGGATTCTGCTGCCAGTCTCATTTAAGGGCTTAAAGTAGTACTGGTTGGCCTTCTTGGCAAGGTGAAGCACTGAATGAACACCTAATCCCAAGTTAAATAATGTTTTACACCGATTAATCAAATAGCTGCAAAGACAGAAGGTGAAAAGGAGAAGGGACATGCAGACGGATTATTTTGAATGATTCCCCCAACCCTGAAATATAGCTTCCTTCAAAGGGGCCAGATGAATTCTAGCTATTCAAAAAGAACATTATGAAAACTTGATCTTTTCTTAGTGTGATATTTTCATGCAAATAACTTTGATCCAAAAATCAAATACACTGAATTTATCTGTCTCTTCCCACAGACTGGAAGTTACTGTGACAATTGAAATCAGCCTCTCATTTGATTAATATATATCTGATATGTGCCTTCTCTTTGTAAAGCAGGTTCTTTCACTTAAGTCTACAAATGCTTCTCTTGTATCCTCCCTGACCCTTAGACAATTCACATCACCAAAATCTAAGATAGAGAGAATCAAAACATTTTCTTAATCAAGGAAATCACTTTGTAAAATTCCTAAAACAAATACTGAGGAAAGCAGTACAATCTCTGCAAGAAAGGGACCCTCACTCCTCTTTCTCAATTCTTTGCTTCATATCTGCACTAACCCTTAGACAAGTCAGTCATCCTACTTCTATTTCATCCTTTCATTTATCTAAAATGGAGCTAACATTTTGCCTTGTGTCCCACTCAGAGTCAGATAACAGATTTTAGGTTCTTTGAGATGTCAGGGGCACTCTCAATAAAATTTATAATTTACAATTTAGAACAATCCAGTCAATATGCAAATGACCTTGGGAGAATTATGAATAAATTCCCTGGTTTTCAAGGAGAAATGATAGCAGATTATGGATTTTGGATATAAGGAAATTATCTCTTCTAGTTTGGTTAACAAAAATCTATCACATTGATGTTGCATTCACAGACTATATCAATGCTGACTCCCTTTGTGCCTAGTTAAAACCAATGGTACTCATCATCTTTGGCTGGGTTAACTAGGGTAAATTGTTCACCTTCTCTAGATATCAGTTTCCTTATGTGATATGAGGCATTGTTTCAGATGATTTCTGAGGTTCCTTCTCCCTTGAAAATGCTATTAGTCTAAGACCGCTTCTTGTACTCATATTGCCACGTGGAAGTTTTGAGTTGCTCTTAAGTACTCTCAGAAATGTCCCTATAATGTATACGCATGTGTCTTTGTGGAATATTTCTGTTTCTGTGTATTTTGTGTATATGTGTGCATAATTATAATAAAGTGCTACAATGACAAGAAGAAAATTTCAAATGAAATAATATATTTAAAATCTCCTGGAAGCCACCAAGTTCTACATTCTATTTCAGTTATTTAGCTATCATTCTCATGTTAGGAAGGTAACAGAGTAATTTCAAATATAAGTACAAATAGTCCCCTGTTTATAAGACTCACAATTAGCCAAGCTTGTATATGCCACGGACCGATCCATGACCCCTTTCCCAAAGTATGCCTCTTCACAGTTGACAACCGGTCCTAACATAGTAGCTTATAGTGGTCAGACTATGTGCCCTAAAAGATGATAATTCATTTGGTACTAAAAAATAAGCAACAATGACCAAAAAAAAAAACCCAGATGAGTGACCAAACTTTAATGTGAATATAATTTTTATGGCCTGAAATTACTACCCATATTTCAAATCAACCAATCAAGGGAGCCAAGATGGCGAAGTAGAAAGACGCACATACACATAGCTCTGAACCCACAAACCACAGAATGGCTAGAGGGGACCAACCCAGGACGAATTCTGCACCCAGAGACCACGGAATATTGGAGCAAGGGAGATTTCTGTTCTGGAGAGACCTGCAAACCTCTCGCGGGGGGTCCTTCGCGCCGTGGACTGGGCGCCAGGACGGGGAGCAGAGGGCAGCCCTGCTGCGGCCACGACACTGTGAGGAAAAGATCCGAGAGGGCTATGGGGACGGGATCTCCAGCGGCCACGCGGGTCCCCCCACCCACAGAGGGACCTGCAAACCTCTCGCAAAAGGTCCGTCGCGCTGCAGACGCAGAGCCCAGCCCAGCTCCCCAAACGGGCGGGAGCCTGGATCCATTGTGGAAGGTCTGTGCATAAACCCCCTGAGGGAACTGAGCCAGAGAGGCGGCCCTGCCCCTGACCACCTGAACTTAATTCTCACACTGAATAGCAGCCCTGCCCCCGCCAAAAACCCTAAGGCGGGAAGCAGCATTTGAATCTCAGTCCCCAAACACTGGCTGGGAGGACCAGGAGGCGAGGTGGGTGTGAGGAGAACATTCAGAGGTCAGGTCACTGGTTGGGGAGAATGCCCAAAAAAGGGAAAAGAAATAAAACTATTGAAGGGTATTTTCTCGGAGAAAAGACACTTCCTCCCTTCCTTTCTGATGGGGAGGAACAATGCTTGCCATCAGGCAAAGACACAGAAATCGAGGATTCTGTGTCCCAGCCCACCCAATGGGCTCGGGCCATGGAAGAGCTCAAGAGGAATTTTGAAAATCAAGTTAGAGAGGTGGAGGAAAGACTGGGAAGGGAAATGAGAGGGATGAGGGAGAAGCATGAAAAGCAGATCAGCTCCCTGCTAAAGGAGAACCAAAAAAATCTTGAAGAAATTGGCACCTTGAGAACTAGCCTAACTCAGTTGGCAAGGGAGGTGCAAGGGGCCAATGAGGAGAAGAATGCTTTCAAAAGCAGAATTAACCAAATGGAAAAGGAGATTCAAAAGCTCACTGAAGAAAATAGATCTTTCAAAACTGGAATGGTACAGATGGACGCTAAGGACTTTATGAGAAAGACAGATATCTCAGAACATACCGCGCAGATTGGAAAAATGGAAAATAATGTGAAATATCTTATTGGAAAAACAACTGACCTGGAAAATAGAATCAGGAGAGACAATGTAAAAATTCTGGGACTACCTGAAAACCATGATCAAAAGAAGAGCCTAGACATCATCTTCCATGAAATTATCAAGGAAAACTGCCCTGAGATACTAGAACCAGAAGGCAAAATAAATATCCAAGGAATCCGCAGAACACCGCATGAAAGAGATCCAAAAAGAGAAACTCCTAGGAGCATTGTGGCCAAATTCCAGAATTCCCAGGTGAAAGAGAAAATATTGCAAGCAGCTAGAAAGAAACAATTCAAGTATTGTGGAAATACAATCAGGATACCACAAGATCTGGCACCCTCTACATTGAGGGATAGAAGGGAATGGAATAGGATATTCCAGAAGTCAAAGGAACTAGGACTGAAGCCAAGAATCACCTACCCAGCAAAACTGAGTATAATACTTCAGGAGAAAAAATGGTCTTTCAATGAAATAGAGGACTTTCAAATTTTCCTGATGAAAAGACCAGAGCTGGAAAGAAAATTTGACTTTCTAACACAAGAATGAAGAGAACCATGAAAAGGTGAACAGCAAAGAGAAGTCATAAGGGACTTACTAAAGCTGAACTGTTTACACTCCTACATGGAAAGACAATATTTGTAACTCTTGAAACATTTCAGTATCTGGGTACTGGGTGGGAGTACACACACACACACATGCACACACGCACACATACATAGAGACAGAGTGCACAGAGTGAATTGAAGAGGATGGGATCATATCTTAAAAAAAAAAATGAAATCAAGCAGTGAGAGAGAAATATTGGGAGGAGAAAGGGAGAAGTTATATGGGGCAAATTATCTCTCATAAAAGAGGCAAGCAAAAGACTTATTAGTGGTGGGATAAAGAGGGGAGGCAAGAGAAAAACATGAGGCCTACTCTCATCACATTCCACTAAAGGAAAGAATATAATGCACACTCATTTTGATAGGAAAACCTATCTCATAATACAGGAGAGTGGGGGACAGGGGCACAAGCAGGGTGGGGGGGAGGATAGAGGGGAGGGCATGGGGAGGAGAATGCAATACGAGGTCGACACTCATGGGGAGGGAAAGGACCATAAGAAAATAGAAGTAATGGGGGACAGGATAGGATGGAGGGAAATATAGTTAGTCCTATACAACACAACTAGTATGGAAATCATTTGCAAAACTAAACAGATATGGCCTATATTGAATTGCCTGTCTTCCAAGGGGAAGGGGTGGAGAGGGAGGGAGCTAAAGAAGTTGGAACTCAAAGTGTTAGGACCAAATGTAATGTTCTTACCACTGGGTAACAAGAAATACAGGTTAAGGGGTCAAGAAAGCTATCTGGCCCTACAGGACAAAAGAGAAGACGGAGACAAGGGCAGGGAGGGAGGATAGAGGAGAGAGCAGATAGGTCACGGGGGCAATTAGAAAGCTTGGGTCTGGGGGGGGGAGGGGACAAAAGGGGAGAAAATTTGTAACCCAAAATTGTGTGAAAATAAATGTTAAAAGTTAAATAATAAAAAAAAATCAACCAATCAACCAACACGCATTTATTAAGTCGTTACTGTGAAACAGGCAGTGCGTTAAGCTCTGGTCATCAAAAGAAAATACAAAAACATTTCCTGGACTTCAAGGAGCTTATATGTGAGTTAGAGAGATGCAGATAAATCAGCATGTAGAAAATGAATGGAAGATATCCTTATACAGGACAGCACGACTAGCAGCTTGTTGACCCTGAGAAAAGCCTCTTTCTTCTGAGTCTTAACAAAAACCAGAGATTCCACATGGCAAAGGATTAAAGCAGAATAATGAGTAAAACCTATGAAAAATCTGTACATGAAGTCAGTTTAATAAAGAGATGAAGTCAGTTCTCAAATTCTTATCACTTGACCTTCGAGCCAATGTTTGGATCAGTTTTTTTTTATTTGTGGAAAACGGAAATCATATCAATTCACCTATTTCAATTCAGTAACTCAACCAACATTTTAGTATGTATGAGGTTAGAATGCTGTGTAGACCTGGCATAGGTGAAGTCCATCTGCTTCAGTAATACAGTGGAGTTCACTTGGCATTTTCGCCCTGAATTGGCTGTTTGTTTGTTAGAGAAAAGTGCCCAGGCAATCAAACATTTACTGAGCATCTCCTTGTTCAGAACTACACTTTCAACTTCTGTAGAGGATTGTGAGGCAAATATTGGGAGAAATGGGGAAGAGCTCTTGAGTTAATGAAGGGGAAGGAAAGTGTGTAGGTGGGTAGTAGAGGTTTGGACTTGTGAAAAAGGCTGGGGTTTGAATTGGGGAAGGAGAAACTTAGAAGAAATTGAGAAAAATTTGAAGAAGAATATTCTCCAGGACCAGATTCTTCTTGATGATGGTTTTTGTGACTCATGATTAAAGGTTGACAAAAGGAGGAGCTGGTTCCATAAGGATCAAAGAGAATCCAGAGGGAGTAGAGGAAAGCACCCTGAGGTTGTGAAATCTTGGACAAGAAAACGAAGATTATACCGGAGTGCCGTTTGTCTTTTTCTCACTGCTCTTGTCCATGGAAGGCAACATTTAGAGAAGAGAACAATGGATTTAGGGAATGAACAATATGCTGAGAAGATGGTGTCTGAGAAGGATATTTAGACTTTTAGACCCTGGTGGAAAACAGAAGGATGACAACTAAGGCTGCTGACGCTGGATTTGCACGTTATCTAGCAAACCTAATCCAAAAAGCTTTAAAAGGAATCTAGGACTTTTCATTGAGGAACTGAGGGCTTGGAACACACACACACACACACACACACACACACACACACACACACACACACACACACACACACAACTGTTTTTGAAAATAATTGGTTTCATTTGTCATCCTATATATTCTCTTTGATGCATTTACAAACCTTATTCTGAGAAGTTCACTGGTTTCACCTGACTGCTAAAGAGTCCATGACTCAGAAATGGTTCAGGATCTTTATTTCATAACTATAAGCTATTTTAGCAAGAAATGTGACTGTTTCTTCTACATTTGACACTAAGATGGTCTGTTTCTTGAGGAGACTTTGTCTTGTCTTACAATTTAGTTTGGGACTATATCAAGTTGTTTTATTTTTGTTTGTTTTTGTCTGAGGCAGTGGGGGTTAAAAGTGAGTTAGTTGCCCAGGGTCACACACTTATCTGCGTTTGGATTTGTCAGGGCCTTCTGACTTCAGGATTAGCATTCTACCCACTAGGTCACCTAGTTGCCCCCCAAGCAAGATTTTTCAATAGGGTGAAAGATGTTTTCTTTCAACCATAGTTCCCTCCCTTATCTCTGGGGCATAACAGCCTGGGGGAAGGAGGAAAACCTTGGCTGCTTTCCAGTGGAACAACTTGAGATGAGTGTTGCTGATATGCCACTCTACATCTATAGCTTGCCCATGGGATCATACCAAAGGTCAAGTCTCTAACCTTCAATAGCAAATAGCCTTGATCTACCCCATTCTCCTAGTCAGTTTGCCACCCTGACCCTATGGGAGAATGGGTAAGATAAGAGCTGCCTGTGGGTCAGGCTAACTTCATAGAATACAACAATACTTATGGTTATTCAGCTTGACTTATAATTTTTCAGAAAATCTGATCATTCCATTCTCTCCAAGGAGCTGCTATTTTTTCCAGTTGTACTAAGGTTTTTAAATGAAAATTGCTTCCTTATTTTTTTTTTTATCATTTCAAAACTTTTGCATGGTCTGTGGCAAAGTGGTCCAACCTGATAAATGTGGTAGATGCATTTTATTCAAATAGTCATTAAAAGTACTTAAATCCCAAGGATATTTTAAAACTTTTTAAAGTTAACTTCCAATTACAATTAGCTCTCAGAAGACTAAAATTGAATTATTTTCCATTAACTATATATAATTGCTCTTATAGAAGCTGCTTAGGAAGAGAAATCCCTGGTAGTGAATTTTTTAGTACAGGGAAGAAGACTAGAGTATATTTAAATTCAGGTCCAGTTTGGATTCTAAAGCAACCATTCTAAAGTGTTCAAAACCATTTTTAGGAAACTTCTGAAGCTATGTCCCAGGGAGATAAATTAGTCTTTGATAGACTGTGAACCCTCTGTGCCATATTTGGCAATAATTTTTCTCTCTCTGTCTGTCTCTTTCTCTGTGTGTCTCTCTATCTTACTTTCTTTGTCTTTGTCTGTGTGTCTCTCTCTTTCTCTTCCTTTCCTCTGTCTCTCTGTCTTTCTCTGGGTGTCTCTCTCGTTCTCTTTCTTTCCTCTGTCTCTCTGTCTTTCTCTGGGTGTCTCTCTCTTTTTCTTTCCTGTCTCTCTGTCTTTCTCTGTGTGTCTCTCTCTTTCTCTTTCTTTCCTCTGTCTCTCTGTCTTTCTCTGTGTGTCTCTCTCTTTCTCTTTCTTTCCTCTGTCTCTCTGTCTTTCTCTGTGTGTCTCTATCTCTCTCTCTGTCATACAAGATGGATAAGAAAAAGAAACAAGATTTGATTGATGGAGAAGATAATGTTAGCAGACATGCCCTCATTCCTGAGTCTGGACCAGTTCCATTTCAGTGGGGGTTTTCATGACTGGAAACATATTGATTAGTTTACTTTTATAAGGAAACACCCTAAACCCTGTGTATTTGCACAAATGTGCTTCCATTCTCCTCTTGTATTTGTAACACTTGATTATTTACCTATTTGGTATTCCATTCTCTTTCCACTTACCTTAGTCAAAGGCCTCTGTCTATTGTATTGCACAAGAAGAGAGATCCTGGTAATTAAAGTGTCCAGGAAATAGGGTATTTCCATTTCTGAGTCCGTATTTAACATTTTACATAATCTGTGGGAAAGGAAGCAGATAAACACTTTACTAATTTTTGGGAAACTACATCACACTAAATCCTATTATGAATGACAGTGAATGGAAGATTACTACTAAATAACTTTAAAACGTTTCTGTTATTTTAAAAATGTTACTTTCAGGTCATTAATTTTACATTAGAATCATAGCTAGTCAAGCCTAGATAGGATTTTAAAGAGTCCAAAGCACTCATTTCTCAGATGAGAAAACTGAGACCTAGAGAAAGATATTCAAAGAGAAGCACAGTGGAAATCACATGTTGGAATCCTAACTGTGCTTGTACCTGTGTGTCCTTGAGAAAATCAGTTAATCTCCCTGGGCCTCAGGTTCCCCTTATGTAACATGAGAGGCTTAGTCTAGATTAAAGTCCTTTATGACTATAGATAAATGATAAATCTAAATATTCAATTGATTACTAAATCTTAGTTCCAAGGAAGAATATTTTACCCATGTTATTTCATATTTATGAATGTTGACTAACATTTAAGGATGAAAAAAAGAAATTGATTAGCCATCATAGCATGGAGCTTGTCAACTTTCATGACCCCTAACTAGAAAAAGTTTGGCAATTATTTTTCTGAACTGCCTCCTTTTTCATAGACATTTATACATATCATATTGAAGCCATGTTAAAAATGGTGACCATTTCTCAGAATGCCCCATGTCATTGTTTATCATTATTTTTCTTTGGGTCTCTCAAATGTCAGGAACCTTCTTTACTGCCCAAGTCTTCCTTCACTTTCAAGATTCCCAAAGAACTTTGGATTCTTTGCTTCCTGCTTTTAAGATTCCTGAAATCACACCAAAGTCAATTCTCAACCTTCCACTAATGTTTTGTGGTTCTTTAATGTCTCTTTTAATTTTTCTCTTTTTCTCTTCATTTTGTTCTTCATTTTTTCATGCAAGTCTTTCCATGTTTTTTTTAAGATCACTGAGTTCATGATTTCTTATAGCACAAAAACATTCCATCACAATCATATATCACAACTTGTTTAGCCATTCCCCAACTGATGGACATCCTTACAATTTCTAGTTCTTTGCCAACACAAAGAGAGCTGCTATAAATATTTTAGAGCATATAGGTTCTTTTCCTTTTCCTGTCTTTGGAAATAGACCTAGTGATGGTATTGCTGGGTAGGGTATAGATCTTTTATTAAATTTGGGGGCATAATTCCAGATTGCTCTCCAAAATGGTTGGATCAGTTCACAGCTTTGTTCTTGCAGTCATTTTGATTTTATTGTCATAGCATTGAACTGGAGTTTTACTTCCTATTTTATTTCAGTGTACACATGAAAAAATAGTCAGTCAGTCATTAAGCAAATACTAAGAGCCTACTATGTGCCAGGCACTGTGCTATGAAGAAAGGCAAAGTCTTTGAAAGTCCTTGCCCTTAAGGAGGTCACAATTTAACGTGTAATCTAGTCAGCCCAGAAAACACGCAAGATGCAAAGTACGTGCACACAAAAGAAATGATATTTCCAAAAACATCAGTCAACAAGTCAATAAATCTATGGCACTTACTCCATGCCAGAGACTGTGCTAAGCAATGGACTGCAAAGAAAGGCAAAAACCTTCCCTGCCCTCAAGAAGCTTACAATGCCTGTTAGAGAGAGAACAGGTAAATGAATAAGCACACAGAAGGTAGCTTCAGAATAGCTTCTAGGCGAAGGCTCCATTAGTTGGGGGTTTTACCAGAGGCTAAATCCCAATATTTCTCTCCTAACATAATGTCCTGCTTCAGACAGAAAAATCACTAAAGATAGGGCTGGACGGGAGCCTGATTCTTTCCCGGCTTTTATATGTCTGAAGAAGAAATGTTTCTGTGGTCCACTTTTAAAGTGTCAGCCATAATTGTGTTATTGTCACTTATCTAACCCTTAGATTATGGGCAGCTATAGATTGTGGCTCAGTAGACAGAGTACCAGGCCTGGATTCATGAAGACATGTTCAAATTTGGCCTGAGACACTTACTCGCTGTGTGACCCTGGGCATGTCACTTAATCCTGTTTGTCTTCGTTCTCTCATCTGTAAAAATGAGCTAAAGAAGGAAATGGCAAACAACTCCAGTATCTTTGACAAGGAAACCCCAAATGAGGTCATAGAGAGTCAGATTTGACTGAAACATTGCAAGAAAAAACCACTTAAGTTCTTCCTTCAAAAGTGGTAATTCTATGTGAAGGAAATGGCAGAATTTCATAACCTATAAACACCAAATATATAATTTCTTTAAAGAAATAACTGGTTGACTGAAAACTTTGACAGGTGCTGTTGATCACTATTTTCATTTCACTCTAAGTGATTCCTATCTCAATATTTCACTTGTTCTTATGTTTCCAAAGCAAATGACATAAAGTAAATAGTTGGATTATTTGAAATGAAAAGTTTTCTGATTAATGCCTGTTTTAAGTTTTTATTTTCTGAAAAATATTCAGTTGATCGGCAATCATCTTTTTTTGCTGTTGTTTCTTGGTCCAGACTTGTAATTTCATTGGAATAGGCAATTCCCAGTGTGGATACTCCTCCCACTGATGCAGCAGGTTGGTGGCTGTATATAACCTATGCTCTCAGAGAGTTACCTGGGCACTAAGGGGGTCTGGTCACTTGACCAGGGTCAAAGAATTAATGTCTGTCAGAGAGAGAATTTGAACCTAAGTCATCCTGACTCCAAGACTGTCCCTTTAAAAACTATTCCACACTTTACAATGCTACAAAAATGCTAACGATTAGTTATTGTTACTAGGTAATAGCATGTGACCTTGTATCACTTTAAAATTTGCAAATAACCTTACAGCCTTTTTTTCACTGACAGTCCAGAACCATCCTTTGTGTCAGGTAGGCGATCCAGGTCTTTTACAGATGAAGAGGTGGAGGCACAGATTGGTGTCAAGTGATTTTCCTACAGCTATCCAGCCACTGGTGACATGGAGAACCTAGAAAAAGAACATCAATGACTCACCACCACATAGGGGATGACAAGTCAAAAGTACCTTTTAAATATGGCATATAGCAAGCAAGGCTTGGCAATGCTGAGTTAGGATTTAGAAAATTTGCGTTCAGATTCTGTAACCACAAAGTGTCTCAGGATTTTACATTCCTCATCTACAAACTGCACTTGGAGTCAGGGAGACTTGGGTTCAAATCCTTCCTTCAGACATTCATTAACAGTGTGGCCCTGGGCAAGTCACTGAAATTTCCCTTAACCTCATTTAAGTAAATCTTTAAAATGAGGAAAATGATCACATCTCCCTCACAGGGCTGTTGTGATGATGAACTGAGATATGGATGTTCAGTGGCTTGCAAGCTTTAAAGCATGATGTAAGGTTAGCTGCTGTTAACTATCCTTTTTTTCCCTATGCTTCTTCTAACAGTCTATGATTCTGTGCTGTGGTACCTAAACTTTCAGGCAGCTAGGTTTCACAGTGGATAGGGTACCAGTACTACTGAGCCACCTGGCTGCTCATCATCTAATCAGGAAGACCTCCTAAGTTTAAATCTCTCCTCTACTAACTAGCATTATGATCTTAGTCAAGTCACTTATCCCTGATTGCCTCAGTTTCCCCATCAGTCAAATGAGATGGGGAAGGAAATGGCAAACCACTCCAGTATTTTTGCCAAGAAAACCCAAATGGACTTAAAGAGTCAGACACAACTGAAAAATTGACCAACAATACTGACTTTAGGGCAATAAAATTATAGTAAAAAAGAGAAGCAGTATGAACTAGAAGGAAAAAGCAGATTCAGAGGGGACTTTGATTTGAATTCTGGCTCTACTACCACCAACCTGTGTCATCTTGGGAAAGACGTGAGCCTCCCAAGCCCTCAGTTTCCTCCTATGCCAAATCAGGAGGAAATGCTAAACCCTATTACAGCCTAAGGCACTTTATGGCAGCTTCCATGACAGACTCTTTCTAGGAATCATATGCTGCTGCCAGGAATTCTCATAAACAGAACATTCATTGGCATTGCCTTTTCAGCCCTGGGCATTGACTTATCCAGTCATAGTTTTCACACTTGTTTCTACTTGTAAGAAACTTTGTAAGAGGACCATTCATAGGGCTGTAGATTCAAAGGTGCAAGAGATCTTAGAAGTCACTTAACCTAACATCCTTGTCTTATAAATAAGAAAAAAACCCCGCTGAAGTGCAGAAGTTACGTGACTTGTCCAAGACCATAAAAGTAAGTATGGTGCTAGAGACAGGATTGAAATCCAGCTTTTGTGACTCCAGACCCAATCCTTCCTCCTTACTAGAAGCTGTCATATAGGGAGAAGCACGCCAGACCCTATAGGAGAGGGGGAAGCTGACCCAGGAATCTGACAGCCGTACACTGATTAAACCATTGACCGATATTGGTAACACTGGTGGGCATCTCAGAGAACTGAGACAGAAAACTTCCTGCAAAATTGTGAACTGGGTGACTCCTGCAGGCACTCGGGGTTTGAAATTCAAGGGGATGGCACCCCCTAGTGGTCAATTTACTAACTTTCTCAGAAACTCACTGGGGAGCCAAGGGACAAAACAGATGGAGTTTGTGCATCCCTAACCCAGCCAGGATTGGTGGCTCCCTCTTCCTCTTCAAACAACCCAAACCATACCAATAAGCATTTACTAAATTCCTGCTACTTAGAAAGCACGGTGGTAGGTGGGGCAAGGAGGGCAGAGATGGAAACACTTCCTGCTTTCAGGGACCTTATATTTTATTAAAGGATAGAGCATGTAAAAAGAGATCAATAACATCTGGGGGAATTAAGAAAGGCTTCCTAGAGGAGCTAGCACATGAAAGGGAAGTCAGGAGTACCAAGGGAGAGGCAGGTGAGAGGACAGTGTCATAGAGTGGTGCTAAATTTGGAGTCAGAAGACCTAGGGAGACCTAGACTCTACATCTTTGCTACCTCTGTGAAGTTGAGCCCCAGAGAATGAGAGAGAAGAAGAATATGGTTTGGGACACATGGTATAAGGGTAAGAGCACTGAGTAGGGGCCAAGGGAACCTGAGTTCAAAAACCGCTTCTGATGCTTACTACATAAGAAGGTCACTTAGCTTCTCTGTTTGTAAAAGTTATTGAGATAATCATATGGTTTCTGTTAGTTTTGCTGTCGATATGGTCAATTATGCTGATAGTTTTCCTAATACTGAACCAGCCCTGCATTCCTGGCATAAATCCTACCTCGTCATGGTGTAACACCCTAGAGATAAGTTGCTGTAATCTCTTTGCTAATATTTTATTTAAAATTTTTGCTTCTATATTCATTAGAGAAATTGGTCTATAATATTCTTTCTCTGTTTTGGCTCTTCCTGGTTTAGGTATCAGTACCACATTTGTACCATGAAAAGAATTTGGCAGGTCTCCTTCTTTGCCGATTTTCCCAAATAATTTACATAGTATTGGAATTAATTTTCTTTCAATTTTTGATAGAATTCGCTTGTAAATCCATCTGGGCCCGGAGATTTTTTCTTAGGAAGTTTATCAATGATTTGCTTGATTTCTTTTTCTGAAATGGAGTTAAGTATTTTATGTCCTCTTCTGCTAATCTGGGCAACTTCTATTTTTGTAAATATTCATCCATTTCCCCAAAATTGTCAAATTTATTGACATACAATTGGGCAAAATTTTCTCTTCATTGGTGGTGAATTCACCTTTTTCAGTTTTGAAACTGGTAATTTTGATTTTCTTCTTTTTTAAAATCATATTAAAGAAAGGTTTATCTATCTTATTGCTTTTTTCATAAAACCAGCTCTTAGTTTTATTTATAAGGTCAATAATTGTCTTAATTTCAATTTTATTAATCTCTCCTTTGGTGTTTAGTGTTTCTAATTTGGTATTTAACTGGGGATTTTTAATTTCTTCTTTTTCTTCCTTTTTTAGTTGCACGCCCAATTTATTGATCTCTTCTTTCTCTGTTTTATTCATGTAAGTATTTAGAGATGTAAATCTTCCCCTAAGAATGGCTTTCGCTGCTTCCCATCAGTTTTGGTATGTTATCTGATTGCTACGATTCTGTTGGATGAAGTTATTGATTGTTTCTATTATTCGTTGTTTTACCCACTCATTCTTTCGGATTAGATTATTTAGTTTTCAATTATTTTTTAGCCTATCTTTCCATAGCCTTTTATTAATATCTAGCACTTCCAATGCATCCTGGGCCATCTCCAGTCATCTTGATCCATATCTGGCCACTGCACCCAGATGGCTCAGGAGGAGAAAGTGAGGCTGGTGACTTTGCACAGCCCTCCCTCCCTCAAGTCAAAGTCAATTGCAAGTTATGTCCTCATCTCCCTGATGTTATGGTCCTCTCCAAGAATGAAGAACAAACCAAAACCTGTGAGTAGTCCAAGCTCTCTGAATGGGGATCCAGCAGGCCAGTTCCAGCTGGGCAACGCAACTTGTCTCCCTCCCCTTCCCTCTCCTTTCTGAATTTTTCCTCTCCCTTTCCCTTACCTGAGGGTGTTCTGCCCAAAAGAAGGTAAATTTTGTTGGCATAAAGCTGTCTAGTTAAGTTGGGGTTTACTGGCTAGATTTCTTTCTCAAAGAACAAACCTTAAAACCAATTCACTCTGGGGCTTAGGGACTGGACAACAATAGGTCTCTGCCCAAGCACCACTTAATTGTTTTTGGGCCCTTCTGGCTCAGAGTGAATGTAAATAGTAACTGATTCTCTTTTGGCCAGCAACACTGAGGGTCTTCCCTTTCCAGTTTGATTATTATTATTAATATTAAAAGGGCCATCCCTTGACTCACTTTTTAAAGAGACCACCGGGAGTAGGAGCAGCAACTAGAGGAACATGACAACTGTTCAGGGGCTGGTATCATCCTATCATTATGTAATTGTTTTGGTGCCTTAATGTCCACTGTTAGATATATGACCTGAATATTAAAGACCACACCGCAAAAAAGAAAATTGGAAAAGATCCAAAATCAGATGCCTTTCACAGCTATGGCTTGGTGAAGGATTCTTACCCAAATAAAGCACTGAAGCAGTCACAAAGGATACAATGAAGATGAGAGAAAAAATATCAATAAATATTTTAAAAATAAATAAATGTCCAACAAATTAATCCAACTCAACGATGTTAAACACCTTGAATATGTTGTCCTTTTCTTAAGGAACATAAGCAAATAAACTTCTGCAAGCAGTAGTTTTAACCTAAAGGAAAAACTCAAAAGATGATCATTTGAACACAGGCCGGTGAGGAAGATAATTTTGAGTGAGTGAGGTTTACCTCATAGGAACAGTCACCTGTTCTATGTACACAGCTGACCTCCCTTGACTGCAGCAATCCACAAAGTGAGCATGTGGCAGCAAAGTTAACAGAGTTCCCCAGCCTATAAACACTTTCTTTAGTGTTGAAGTCCTTTTCCTGATCCCTATCATTCCACAAACAAACCAAGTCACTTACCTAAAATCTCTTGAAATGACAGAGTGGTACTGCTTATGTTCCGGCTTGTACATCAGAACCTGGGAAGCATCTTTCAGTGAGTCTACACACTCATGGTTACCATATTTAAACAGGGCATTTTGGATGACTTCCAAGTAGTCTAGGAGATAGCAAAAGTTGACTAATTACATTAATCCACATGAACATTATCCTTTCTGTGCCTCTCTCTTTTTTTAAATAGAGACATTAAAGAATTGAAAACAAAATCGAAAAGGACTACCAGGAAGTTAGTGGAGAGCAAACTTAAATGTAGATTTAGGGAACTTTAAAAGAACTAGAAAGAACAAGATTATTTTGAAAGCATTGGGTCTTCAGCTACAGACATATTTTGCAAAGTATTCATTATAAATAACTTGTTTCAAAATAATAACAGTAGTAATTTGTAGGCAGGATAATTGCAATGTGACTCTGGAATTCAAAAAAATTGCCTAGTATAAATAAAATTCTTAGGGAGATATTCCTATTCCCAATGAAGGTACAGAAATCATGAATTTATTTTTTCCTGCTAAAAATTAACAATCTGGATTTTGCTGTCATTTTTAACCTGATTTAAATCCATCCAACAGATTCAAATGACCTCTGAATGACTGGGCAGGAAGGAGCTGGGAGACCCCCTGGGGCAATGTGTAAAAGAGCTGTGTCTTAGGGTTCCCTAGGATTCAATGGCCTGGAGTTAAGGGAGACAGAGGGGGAAAGAATAGATTCCAAGAGGAGAGTCTGCTGCAGTGGGAATTTCATCTCAGTCTCCACTTCCCAATTTCACACTCTCTCTTCTAGTTTAGGAAAGAATAGGACAGAAAAAAGAGGTCAGGACTTGGAGACCCAAGAGCTGGGTCTCAGGGAGGACCCTGCCACTTACTATCACATTTTATTACTAGCTGGGGGATAGGGGACAAATCACACAAATTCTGCCAGCCTTAGTTCTCTCATTTGTAAAATAAGGAGGTTGGATTAGATGGCTAAGGTTGCCTTCACCTACACTGATTAGTTCACTAGGATACATTCATAGGCTTCAGTTTCTTCATCTGAAAAATGGTCATACCTATATTGGGAAGAGCAAACGGAATTATGGGTGTAAAGTGATTTGTATCTTAACAATAGCTGGTATTTATATAGTGATATTTTCAGTGCTTCACAAAGGTGTATAGACGTAGAGCAGGAAGGTACCTGAGAGATCTAATCCTCTCTCCCCCCCGACCTTGAATTAAAAAAAATATGAAGACGCTGAGACCCAGAGTGGGAAAGTGACATTCCCAAGGTCTCTGGATAGACTAGTACCAGAGACAGGGCTTGAAACCAGGATACCAGAGCCAATTCTTTCCTACCCCAGGTTCTCCCCAAGACTTCTTCCACATATCCACTCCTTTGATCCTTTTCTGAGACTTATAGGATATAGGTGTTATTATCACTCCCATTTTACATCTAAGAAAACTGAGCCTGAATCTCCCAGCTAGTCTGAGGAAAAATTAACACCAAGTCCATTCTTTTATCTATGATGCTGCCTCTCTCTCTAAATACAGGCCATTACTCTAGGCTTCTCCATTTCTAGAGCTGCCTTCTTGCCACCTTCCAATAGTTGCCCCTGAAACCTTCCTACCTGAACTAATAGTAGTCAGGTCTGATGGAGTAGAAGGTGAATCCCATGTAGCTCTACTCTGTCTTAGCTGCATAACTCTTATAACCCATGTGAAATTCTAAGGGCCTCAGGTTCCTAAAAACCACAATAATAAACCTTATTAAGAAATTACTAAGTGAGAAGTATTATGTTAATCACTGGGGACACAAAAAAACTAGAAAATAGCCCTTAAGGTCAAGAAGTTCCCAGTCTGATAGGAGAAACGACATGCAAACACCTATTTAATAACCTGATAGATTTTATATACACATATACACACATGTGTGTATCATGTATATATGTAAAAAATAATATGGTAGGTTTAGTTAGCTATAACTGTAACAATAGTTATACATCTATATCTGCGTAGTATATGTGCGTATGGTTAAATTTAAGTTATCAGAAGTGGGAAGGGAATAATGTTATGGAAAGACTTCTTGCAGAACATAAGATTTTAGCTCCAACATGGAGGAGACTGGGGTGTTCAGGAAGTGGAGATGCGGAGGTTCAGTCAATGAAAATGCTTGGAGTTAGGAGATGAACAATAAGGAGGCCAGAGTCCCTGGATCATTGAATAGATGAAAGACCGAAAGATACAAAGAAGTCTGTAAAGGCAGGAAGGGGCCAGGCAGGGCTTTCAAAACCAGGGAATTTTACATTTGATCCTGGAGGTAATTTGGAGACACTGGAGTTTATTGAATGGGGGAGTGGGTGCTGACAGTGATATGATCAGACCTGTAATTAAGAATATCACGTTGCTAGCTGAGTGGAGGAGAGACTGGAATGGGCTGAGACTTGAGGCTGGGAGATGATCGCTGAAGCACCTATCTCAAAGGTCCAGTGTGAAGATCAATTGAGATCAACTACCTATAGCACGTTGTAAACCTTAGAATGCCATAGATATATGAGCCCTAATTATAGGTCATTTTCCCCATGTTCGCAGGCTTGCTTCTTGCCACCTGCCAAGTAATCCCCATTGCTTCAAACCTTAATTACCAACAGTCAGCCCTGGAGAGGTAAAAAGTGAGTATTGCCTTGGAAGTCTCATTCCCATTCTTCTACTTGGCCACTATTTAACTTTAGAGGAGACAGAAAGAATGCTGGATATGCCAGGGAGGCAAAAACCATACCCTTTGTTACTTTGGGTAAATTAATTGATTCAAACTGGTCCTCAGTTTACTTGTTCATAAAATAGGGAGGAGGAGGTTTAAGTGTTCTCTGAGATCCTTCTGAGATCTAGAGCTCTGATATTTTAAGTCATTTCTCTTTTCTGGATGTATTTTTTTATTTGTAAAATGAAGGGGTTGGACTAAAATCATTGCTGCTTAATCTGGCATCTGTGAACTTGGTCATTTTACAAAAACTGAAATAACTTACAATTTACAAAAATTGCAAAGAATTGGAATTATTGCAAATTTTTACAAAAATTTCAATAGAATTTCTCATTGAAAGTTTCTCATACTGAAGAAATCATAGATTTCAAAGAAATCCCCAGCCCCTAGCACCCTAACTGGCACCTAACCTAATAGGCTCTTAATAAATGTATACTGAATTAATTTTTAAAAACTGAGAAAAGCTGCCTTCAAAATAACTGGGAGGTAACAAAAGAATGTGAAAACTCAATAAAGTTCTTGCAAGGTTTTTACTGCAGACATCGCATGGAAACTGAGACTAGAAAAATGAAGTGACTGGCTTTGAGTGACCCCATTGTGTGGGAGTTCTGGGTACAGACAATCCATTAGCAAGAATTTGTTAGACACTTACATATATGTCAGATATTCTTGGGCAGTGATACCAAAAAAAGAGGCAAAAACTGTCCCTTCCCTCAATGAGAATATATTCTAGTAAAGGAAAAACATCTATAGAACTAGATTCCATAACATATGTACATAATAGATGGGAGATAACCTTAGAGGAAAGGCACTAGTAGCAGGAGGGACCAGGAAAGGCGTCTTCAAGAATGTAATTTGTGACCTGAATCTTCAAGGAAGCCAGAGATTCTCAGAGGCAGAGGTGAAGGAGAGCATTCCAAGAAAAGGGGAGAGCTCTTTATGCAAAGGTACAAAGATGGGTGATAAAAAGTTCATCCACAAGAATGAAGATAAGGAGGGTTTGTCAATACGTGGAGGTGTCAAGACTATCTCTGCAGGTCTGCTCCACCTCTCAGTTCTTTGAATTATAAGGTCCTTTTACCAGATAGTTATTTTTCTTTTTCTGGTGTCATGATATGACCATATTGAACTAGTGATCCCACAGTTGAGTTGACTTTGCAGTTAACTACAGGCATGTATCAAGTGATCTTATCATAGCAGAGTAGAATCTTGTGATAAATCAAACCTGGGTCCCAGTGGGCCTTTGACTTTGTAGGTGCTATATGACATTTTAAAAGCTACCCTCCCACCCACACACACACACACACACACACAGGCACACAATGATGACAACCAACACAACGCCTCATGTTAACTTACAGAGCAGTTACAGAGATTATAAAGAATAAAATGTTCACAAGAAGGGCTGGGCTACTCAAGAAAGCTAATAGCTACTCTGAGAATAAGACAGCTATCCAACCAAGGTCACAGGAAAAATATGGCCAATAAGAATACTTCCCAAAAAAGCTCACAGTAGGAGTGGAGGCTTTTAAAATGGGTTCAAGGATTTGGTTTTTGACAATCATTTTTAAGTTCCCAGAGTTCCACTCAAAGGAAACTTTCAAATATGCAGCATGAAGGTGCTACATGTCAGGGGTAGGTGTATGTATGTTCTATAGCCACTGGCTTCATGGCTAACAGTTACCAGACTAGATTCAGATGGAAATATTTTTCCATGACCAAGTCCTGAATATGTATCATTGACTTTTATGACCTCTAAAAGCTTATCCCTCAGTTATTATTAAGCTTTCTTCGACACATCAAAGGATTTGTAATTTCATCAAAATAGGTCTTCCCTTAAGTCTGGGGAAGACACAACCATCCAAGCATTCTCATTGTCTGAGGATTACTGGTTCTTCTGCAGAAGATCCATCCAGGGTAATGGAGACCTTTCTCCAAGGTTCTGGACGTTTGATGGTAGGGATGGGGGTGAGAAGAGAATAGAACAGTAGAATGTTTTCAGATGACTTACAAGTATGTATCATGTATATAACCAGGACCTGCCTTTCCTTTGAATACTTCTTGGCCCATTTCCTATTCCTGACTATGACAATCTAGAGTGAGAACAGATGGCTGGAATGAGCGTTTATTCATTTGATCCTCACAGCAACCTTAGGGAGGTAGATGATATTCTCATCTCCATTTTATAGTTGAGGAAACTGAGGTAAAAAGAGATTAAAGCTAGTAAGTGTGTGAAGCTAGACTTGAACTCATGTCTTCCTGAGTCCAGGTCCATCTTGCTATCTTGGTAACTTCATAAGACATGAGTTGGCCACTTTCACCACCCCAAGACTGCTGAACCCCGTGTCTGTCTGTCCGCCGCTCCTCACTCCGGGCACAGAACATTCAGTCACGGATAAAAATGAGCTGGTGCTGAAGGCCAAATTGGCTGAGCAGCCTGCGTGAAGTCTGTAACTGAGCAAGGAGCTGAATTATCCAATGAGGAGAGGAATCTTCTCTCTGTTGCTTACAAAAATGTCATAGGGGCCCGAAGGTCGTCTTGGAGGGTTGTTTCAAGTATTGAGCAAAAGATGGAAGGTGCTGAGAAAAAAGAGCAGATGACCTGAGAATACAGAGAGAAAACTGAGATCAAACTAAGAGATATCTGCAATGATGTACTGTCTCTATTGGAAAAGTTCTTGGTTCCTAATGCTTCACAAGCAGAAAGCAAAGTTTTCTATCTGAAAATGAAAGGAGAACACTACCTTTATTTGGCTGAGGTTGCTGCTGGTGATGACAAGAAAGAAATAGTGGATCAATCACAACAATCCTATCAAGAAGCCTTTGAAATCAGCAAAATGGAGATGCAACCAACGCATCCTGTGAGATTGGGTCTGGTGTTGAACTTCTCTGTGTTCTATTAGGAGACCCTGGACTCTCCAGAGAAAGCCTGCTCCCTTGCAAAGGCAGCTTTGGATGAAGCCGTTGATGAACTTGATACATTAAGCGAAGAATCATGCAAAGACAGCACACTAATAATGTAATTGCTGAGACTCAACTTGACATTGTGGACATCGGACACCCAAGGAGATGAAGCTGAAGCAGGAGAAGGAGGGGAGAATGAACCAGCCTTCCGACTGTTGTCTGCCTCGTTTTAAAATTGACACATTAGACCATTTGTTGTCCACGCTGTCCCACAAATAGTTTTTGTTTATGATTTATGACGGGTTTATGTTACTTCTATTTGGATTTCTATATTTCCCATGTGGTTTTTATGTTTAATATTAGGTGAGTAGAAGCGGTTAACATTTGGGGAGTGATCTGTTTTCATCTGAGGTGGCCAATATGGGGATATGGAATTTTTATACACATTTTACATGTTTGGCATACACATTGTGATTTCACAAGGCCAGTGTTAAAACACTTGCCATGTCTAAGCAAAGAAAACTGCCTACATATTGGTCTGTCATGGTGGGGGGATAAAGGGATAATTGGTTCCAGCCACAGGTGTAGTTATTGTGGGTACTTTAGGGTTGGAGCACTCATGGCTGTGGTAGAAACAGATGTCCCATAGATATTGCATGTCATTCCCCATGTGTCTGTGGAATACACAATCTCAACATGTACACCTTGATGACTGCAGTTGCAAAAGTGTCCCTTAAGACAAAGTTTTAACCCAGTCAATTTACTCTGGAGAAGGGCAGAAAACAGTTCACAATCCATTATTTGTAAAGTTACGTGCTGTTCGCTTTCGTATTTTTGCTACACTCATTTTATTTGTATGTAAAATGGTTTAGGCAACCTAAGAACAAATGTACAAGTAAAGCTACAGTAAAAATGAATTGCTTGATATTCATAAAATCACTGTATATCAAGCACAGTGGTAGAACAAAAACCTCATGTATTTAACTTTTTTTAGGTTTCTTGCTTTTGTGATTTTTTTTTAATTCTTGCCTAACATGCATGTGCTGTAAAAATAGCTAACAGGGAAATAACTTGAGATGATGGCTAGCTTTGTTTAATGTCTTATGAAATTTTCATGAACAATCCAAACATAATTGTTAAGAACATGTGTATTAAGTTGCTGTAAGTGGAATAAAAGTTTTATGAATGGAAAAAAAAGACATAAGTTATACAATGCTTCTAAAAGTTACAAATTGAGACTCATTTCTCAGGACTTGATTTCGCACAGCAGTTTCCAAAGGAGACTCTGTGAAGTTATTGCTACCAGGTGAGATAATCTGATTTAATTCAATTCAACAAAGGTGTATTAAATACCTACAATGTGTCGTGTCACCTGCAGGGTCTTCACAATTCCCTTTTCCTTCCTCTCACTTCTAGTTCAGGCTCTCAGCACTGTATTCCTGAACCGTGCAATGACCTCCTATTTGCTTTCCCTTCCTCAAATCTCTCCTCTCCCCAATCTGCCCTTTACGGAGATGCCAAAGTGATACTCCTACAGCACGTTTGACCATTACTCCTCCACTCAATAAATTACAGTGGCTCCCTATTACCTCTAGGATCACATATAAATTTTTCTGTTTTTATTTAAAGCCCTTCACAACCTGGTCCAGCCTTCCTTTTTCAGCCTTTGACATCCTTCCGTTTCATGCAATCTATGGTCCAGCCAAACGGTCATCCTTTTTTTCTTCACGTGATGCTTTTTCGCATGCTGGTTTTTCTTACTGCAGCACATATCCTCCTCAGCTTCACCTTTTAGAATCTCTGATGTCCTTCAAAGCCCAGCTCAGAAACTTCTTAAACGAAGCTCATCCTGTTTCCCTGACTGTTAACCCATCCTCACATTCTATTTCATGACCTTAGATTTATTTTGCAAACAGGCCTACCTTGGAGATGTTGCCAGTTCAGTTCAAAACCACTGCAATAAAGCAAATATTGCAAAAAAGTGTCACATGGATTTTTTGGTTTCCCAGGGCATATAAAAGTTTTGTTTACACTATACTGTAGTCTATTAGGTGTGTAATAATATTATGTCTAAATATATATGTATATATATATATACCTTAATTTAAAAGTACTTTATTGCTTAAAAAAATGCTAACCATCACCTGTGTCTTCAGTGAATCGCAGCCTTTTTAGTGGTGGATGGTCTTGCCTCAGCGTTGATGGCTGCTGATGGATCAGGGAGGATGTAGCCATTTCTTAAAATAAGACAACGATGACGTTTGTTGTATCAATTGGTTCTTCCTTTCACTAGAACACTTGGAAGCCGCTGTGAGGGTCTTTAATTGGCCTAATTTTAATAATGTTGCCCCTCACACAAGGGCAGCTACTTGGTGGAGCAATAAGAACACATACAACATCTGTTGATCATGTCTGCCATCTTCTATGGGAGGAGTTTGTGGTGCCCCAAAACATGTACAATAGTAAAATCAAAGACTGCTAATCCAAATGACCACAATAGGTATAATAGTGAAAAATTTGAAATATTGTGAGAATTACTAAAATATAGATATAGACACATGCTGTGAGCACGTTGTTCAGAAAATGGTGCTGATAAACTTGCTCAACACAGGTTTGCCATAAACCTTCAATTTGGTAAAAACCAAACAGAACAAAAAACAAAATCAAAACTCAAATGCTTGTGAAATTCAGTAAAAGAAAGTGTGCCTATATATTTAATATGTGTATATTTTTTTTATTTTTTATCTTTTCCCCTATACCCTAGCTAAATGACTGGCACATTAATATGCACTTAATAAATGCTTGTTGATCGATTAATGATTGATTAATTGAATGTGTCAAGCACCAACAAAAAAATGGCTACTACCTTCCTGTAGCTTATATTTTTCTTGAAATTTCACCCCATGGATAAAGATTGGGGTAGGGAAAGGTACTTTCAGTCCAAAAACAACACAAATGATTTATTTTTGACTAGGGGATGACAATAAGGTCTATTCTCCCTCTTTTTTCAGATGTTTTGAGAATCAGTCTCTTTGATGCTCTTAACATTGTTTCCCCCTCAGAATGAATCTCTTCTGGATAGAGTTGTTTTGACCCAGTTGCTACTTCCATTTTTGTTTTCTTTAGTGTATTTTCTACTTCTTCGTGCAGCCCACTGGTGGCTGTGATGCGAGTGCTAATGTGGCAGTTCTTTTGTCATGGATTGAACAAAATTTGTTATGGAAGTTTTGGCACATCTTTTCATATTTTCTGTCTTTGTAATCTACCCACCAGTTTCATTTGTCTCCCATTTCTTTGTGTATTTTCCATTTCAGAAATCTCATTCCTGGTATTAATTTGACTTGACTCTATGATCACTACTGCCATTTTTAGATATATACTAACCATCTCTTTAAGAATACGTCCTAGAATCTTGCCAGAAAGTGAAGTCAAGCTCATTGATCTAGTTAGCTGATTGTATTCCCATGTTTAAAAAAATGCGCACTTTCCTTTATTTCTACTGTCATCCATAGTCCTTCAGACATTACTGATCGTAGTTTAGCAATCATTCTCTCCAGTGCTTTTTTACATTCTGGGATGTAGTTTCTCTGACTAAATAATTTGAACTCTTCAAGAGTAGCTAGATACTCTCTTACTGTTTCCTTACCAAAGTAATGTGGGTGTGCCATGGTGTCTGGATATTACCTTCACTGACCCTTTGCAATGGTACAGGCACTCTGACCCCTTGCCCAAGGACATGTGCAACATAGCAGCTCCTGCTTCATCCTCTGGTCCTTGTAGCTGAATATTGTGTCAAGGCTAATTGGCCTCAGAGGCAGGAGGATTTGTCAACTGAGAAGATGATAAAAAGATTAAGGAAGAAGATTCTATACTCTGAATGAATTCCTTCTATGAAATCTCATTTCAGTTTCCAGTACATTGGTGCCTATGTGTGAGGGGGGGAAGAGGGGAGAGGGGATGGCAGGGTTCACCTCCATTCCACTCCCACTAATAGCAATGGCAGCTCTCAGTTCAAGCACAGTTCAGCAAAAACATGAGATTACTTTGGTAATCCCAAGATTGGCCCTGAAGTCCCTGCCTGTCCTTTCTCTTTGTAGTTTCTTTCCTGATCATACATTAGTACTTAGCAACCAGTGATCCTAAGAAATGGACATTTCCAACCTTGGTAACTCACTCATGTGCTCAAGATTTCCTGAGTTCCTGAGTGGATACAATCTGCATCTTATGAGGTACATCCATAAGCTATTTCCTGTTGTGGAAGATGTGTCCACTGGGAAGGATCACTCTGAAACTGATAGAAGTAGAGGCTATGCCTGATTAGACTGGAGAGCAATATCTTGTGAGTTGCTAGGCCAATGCAGGGTTGAGGGGAAAGTGAAATATCCCAAAGTACTGCTGCTACCTTCAGGGAGATTATAATATATGGGATGGATTATTGTTTGGTTAATGTTTTAAGCATTTCTTAATGTGAGTGTGTGAGCCTCATGTTTTAAGAATTTACTCTATGGAAGAAATAAATGTGTACCTCATATGTATGTGTGCATATATATATGTACATATATATAAATGAAATATATATTATATATTGATCTATAATATAGATCAATACATGTATTTACCTTGAGAATATGGCACTCTGTCATTTTTTTTGAAAGACTTTAGACATGAGGTATTTATAATCTTTGGTTTGGAAATTGTCCTCAGAGTTCTACCCCTGAGTAGGGGCATAATGAGTCAGTGAAATGAGCCAAGTCCAGCAACTTCTTTGGAGTCAGAATCCACCAAATTCATAGCTGGCAGCCATGAATGGAACAGATGCTCACACCCCACTAAAGACACTAATTTGCTGCTCATATCTCTCTAGTTTAGTAGCTTCAACTACAAATCAATCACAGAAATTTTCTGAGCTTCAGTTTCCTCATATGCCTAATGGGGATATTCTATTTCACAAGATCTTTTGTGAGCTCCACAGGAGATAATGAATGAACAGCTCTCTGAAAATCTTAAAACTATATATGAATGTTATTTATGAAAATGTTTGATTTTTCTGCCTGGTACTGGAACGTTTTTTTCCCTCTTTGAGACCACATAGACCACACTGATCAAAAAGGGATCTGGACAAAGAATTCCTGCCCTATTCTCTCCTCCCCTCCCCTGCCCTCCCCTTGCCTCCTCTCTTTTGACTAAAACCTACATAAATATCTTGCGGTTCACTGGTTAGATTACTTTCTTGAAGACCATGCCTTAAACCCAATTCACTCTGGCTCCCACTGACTGGCCAAGCACTGATACCTACCCAAGCACCACTTAATGGTTATTTTTTGGGGCACAGGTAGCTCAGAGTAAGGACAACAACTTCCCCTTGCAGATTGATTTTTTTTATTATTAAAGAGGCCACTTCTTGAGTAACTACTTAAAGAAGCCTATTCAATGAAGGGTGCATCTGATAAGATCTCACCCTGATAGGGGCAGAGTCTCATATTGCATCTCCAATTTGCTATCTCCAATTGTCCTGATGACTGTCAGGCTACTGGACCTAGGTGGCTCAGGAGAAGAAAGTGAGGTTGGTGACCTTGCACAGGCCTCCCTCACTCAGATCAAAGGCACCTGGAAGTCATGTCATTATCTTCATGGCGGTCTTCTTCAGGAAGGAAGGAGAAACACAACAATATAAAGGATAGATTATTGTTTTATTACTGTTTTAAGCATCTGTTAATTTGAGTGTGTGGGTCTAATGTTTTCAGCATTTACTCTGTGGAAGAAATAAACAGGTGCTTCTAACGTGTGTGTGTATACATACATACATATTTATACATGGATCTATCTATCTATCTACTTACCTTGAGAAGATGTCACTGTCATTTTTTTAGAGACTTTAGATATCAAGTATTTGTACCTTTGATCTATTCTTGAATAGGGGTGCAATGAGCCAGGGAGATGAGAGAAGTCCAATCCCTTCTTTGGAGTCAGGCTCCCCCAAATTCAAATGATTAATTTTTCTGCCAGGTTCTGGGACTTTTTTTCCATTTTTAAGACCACATAGACCACACAGATTAAATGAGGGCTGTAGAAAGATTTCCTCTCCTCTCCTCTCCTCTCCTCTCCTCTCCTCTCCTCTCCTCTGGCTAAAATCTACCTAATCATGTTGGGGTTTACTGGCTAGATGTCTTTCTTAAAGAGCATGCCTTAAATCCAATTCACTCTGACTCTCATTGACTGGCCAAAATAGGTTCCTATCTAAGCACCACTTAATCGTTTTTTGTTTTTATTTTTTGTGCCCTCATTGGTCAGAATGAGACCAAATACCTGTAAAAAATAACTATAAATAAATTCTAGAGCAGTAGAAGCCACAAAACAACAGAGTGAAAGAAATTTCCAGCCCAAGACAGGCTGGAAGGCTGACAGGAAAGGTCTCTCACACCAGGCTCAGAGTGGAGTGCAGCCTAGCCTTGGCCATGTGGAACAGCAAGGACAGACTGGAGCAGGCTTCAGGGCTCAGAACCATGGGAAGCAGCTGTGCTTCCCAGATTTCTCAACTCACAATTGCTAAAGACAGTTTCAAAGGTCAGTGAGAAAGCCTTTTCAACTGAGTGAGAGGGGAGTGCTGTCTGGCCCCAGCCCCAGGGTGTCTGTAGCTACTGTAGCAGCAGCATCCACTTTCGCAGCCCTCAACCTAAAGATCTTGGAGGATCAAGCTGCTGATCTGGATCTCAGTCCTTGGTGGTGGTCCTGGGGTAAGAAGGAGCACTGGTGTGGTTGGCTGGTGGAAGATCAGGAGAGGGAACCCTACTCACAGATCCTGGGCAGAAAAGAATACTTGTGGTTGCTCATAGACCAGAGCACAGGCCAGGAGAGGGGGAAACTCTTCTCCCTTGATTGTGCCACCTTGGAAGAACTAAGAACTTACAGGTGCCTAGAGTATACCCTCAACTTGACAAAGGACTCAAAAGTCAAGAACCTGGCTGGGAAAATGCCCAAAAAAGGGAAAAAAATAATACTAGAGAAGGTCACTTCCCTGGTGAACAGGTATTTTTTCCATCCTTTCAGGTGAGGAAGAACAAAGCATACCATCAGAGGAAGACATAAAAGTCAAGGCTTCTGCATCCAAAAGCTCCCCCCAAAAATATGCAATGGCCTCAAGCCATGGAAGAGCTCAAAAAGGATTTTGAAAATCAGGTAAGAGAGGTGGAGAAAAAATTGGGAAGAGAAATGAGAGCAATGCAAGGAAATCATGAAAAGTAAGTCAACAGCTTGCTAAAAAGGAGACCCCCAAAAATGCTGAAGTAAACAATACCTTTAAAAATAGACTAACCCAAATGGCAAAAGAGGTCCAAAAAGCCAATAAGGAGAAGAATGCTTTAAAAAACAGAATGGGCCAAATGGAAAATGAGATTCAAAAACTCACTGAAGAAAATATCTCTTTAACAATTAGAATGGAGCAGGTGGAAACTAATGACTTCATGAGAAACCAAGAAATTACAAAACAAAACCAAAAGAATGAAAAAATAGAAGACAATGTGAAATATCTCATTGGAAAAACAGCTGACCTGGAAAATAGATCCAGGAGAGACAATTTAAAAATTATGGGACTACCTGAAAGACATGATCAAAAAAAGAGCTTAGGCATCATTTTTTTTATGAAATTATAAAGGAAAACTGCCCTGATATTCTAGAAGCAGAGGGTAAAATAAATATTGAAAGAATTCACCAATCAATTCCTGAAAGAGATCAGAAAAGAAAAACTCTTATGAATATTGTAGCCAAATTCCAGAGCTCCCACATCAAGGAGAAAATGTTGCAAGCAATCAGAAAGAAACAATTTGAGTATTGTAGAAATACAATCAGAATAACACAAGATCCAGCAGCTTCTATGTTAAGGGATTGAAGGGCTTGGAATATGATATTCCAGAAGTCAAAGGAGCTAGGATTAAAACCAAGAATCATGTACTCAGCAAAACTGAGTATAGTACTTCAGGGGAAAAGTGGTAATTCAATGAAATAGAGGACTTTCAAGCATTCTTGATGAAAAGAGAAGTATGAAAAGGTAAACAGGAAAGAGTAATCATAAGGGACTTACTAAAGCTGAATTGTTTATTTTCCTACATGGAAAGATACTATTACTAATTCTTGAGACTTTTCTCAGTATTTGAGTAGTTGGAGAGACTATATGCATATAGACAGAGGGCACAGGGTGAGTTGACTAGGAAGGGATAATATTTAAAAATATAAAATCAAGGGGTGAGAGAGGAATATATTGGGAGGAGAAAAGAAGAAATGGAATGGGGCTAATTATCTCTCATAAAAGAGGCAAGAGAAAGTTTCTTCAATGGAGGAAAAAATGGGGAAGGTGAGAGGGAAAAAGTGAAGCTAACTCTCTTCACATTTGGCTTAAGGAGGGAATAACATGCATCCTCAATTTGGTATGAAAATCTATCTTACACTACAGGAAAGTAGGGGAGAAGAAGACAAGTGGAGTGTGGGGGGGATGATAGAAGGGAGGAAAAATGGGAGGAGGGAGTAATTAGAAGTAAACACTTTTGGGGAGGGACAAGGTCAAAAGAGAGAATAGAATAAATGGAGGGCAGGATAGGATGGAGGGAAATATAGTTAGTCTTTTACAACATGACTATTATGAAAGTCTTTTGCATAACTACACATGTATAGCCTATATTGAATTGCTTGCCTTCTCAGTGGAGATGGGTAGGGATAAAGGAAGAGAGAGAAGTTGGAACTCAAAGTTTTAGGAATGAATATTGAGAATTGTTTTTGCATGCAACTGGAAAATAAGAAATCCTGGTTACTGAGTACAGAAACCTATCTTGCCCTACAATGAAATAGAGAAGATGGGGACAAGGGAAGGGAAGGGTGTGATAGAAGGGAGGGCAGATTGGGGAAGGAGTAATCAGAATGCAAGATGATGCCATGACTTGCAGTTGCCTTTGATTTGAGTGAGGGAGGGCTGTGCAAGGTCACCAACCTCACTTTCTTTGCCTGAGCCAGCTGGGTCCAGTGGCCTGATGTTCATCAGTACAATTGGAGATAACCCAGGATGCAATGTTAGACCCTGGCCCCACCAGGCTAAGGTCTGATCACATTCTCACTTTGAGTGAGATACACCCATTCAATGAATAGTCTTCTTTAAGGAGTTACTCAAGGAATGGTCGCTTTAATAAAAAAAAAAAAAATCAAACTGGGAGGGGAAGACACTTAGGGTTGCTGGCCTCATTCTGACCTATGAGGACACAAAAAAAATTGCCAATGGAAATTACTATGAAACTTGGCCATACTTCCTGGAAAAAGTAAGGTGTTCTTTAATTACCTCACTTATTAAGTGAGTCTTAATTAAGTCTAACTGGTAATAGAAAACCTATTTAAAAATTAAGAAAACTTCTTCTTTTTCATCCTTGTCATTTGATGTTATGATTATTTGAATATAGGTCCTACTGCCAACTAGATTGTAAACTACAAGGATCATATCAGACTTGACTTTATGTATTTCATAGTATGTAGCAGAATTTTTGGTGCAATAAAGGCTTAATGCCTGCTAAAGTTCCCAACATTCCTCCACATCAGTTGGAATATGCTGGAAGCACCTATAGCAACTCTTTAGTATATGAAACATGTATGTTCTATACATGGAACATACACAGAACAAATCCTACTTTTGTCCCTGGCTCCAATTATGAAATCTGGCCATTCCAGAAAAAAATATGGCATAATTTTTTTGAAAAATCACACAGGAAAATAAAATAAGTCCTTCATATTTAAAAATTAAACAATTTGGCAATATAAACAACATAGGTTTAAGCATCAAAATAATAATGCTGAACTTGAAAAAAAACCCAGAATTGGTGCTCTGAAATACTATTATTAAACAGGATTAACATGATATGAGGATTTCCAAATTTGGTGGTATTTTCCTCCAGTGTTTTTAAAATTGCCAGAGCTATTTTTACATCTAATTTTGAACATTCTTTTTAAAAAAGCCTTTTTGTCATATACTATTTACTTACTATCTTCTTTTGATCCAAACTAAGAGCTTAGAATGCCTAATTCTGGCTCCATAAGGACTCACTATAGAAAGTGTAAGGTAAAACAGAAGGAGAGTGGTTCGTGCATGGGGGAAGTAGATTCTGGCCAGTTCATTCCCTCTCGGGTAACTCCAAATTGTATTTGTTTTTCCCCACATAAAAAAGCAAAACAAAACAAAACATGAGTAGCCAGAGACTCTGACACCTTATGCACGGCATCTGTGCATAAAGAAAGCTGTACATATTCCAGCTGCCACTTTGG